>NC_140955.1:16314552-16632052 GCF_014529385.1 Adiantum capillus-veneris
ATATATCCCTAGGTCAGTTAAATGTAGGCTCAGCTGCAATGACCTTGAGGCTTGGAATATCTAACAAAGGTGTTTTCAACATGTAGAAGGACTTTATGGACATGTAGTTTCAATTATGATTGTAAGAGTTTTATTGTTCACTATAAAATGATGTCATGGGACCAAGATTTTTCTCCATGAATTCTCCTCTTGTCTTTGTGGGATTCTTTCGGCCCAATGTTGTATGTAGGGGTGGAAGCCTAGTTGGTTTGTTTTGAGTATTTGAATAAAAACTACAAACCTACTGTTTCATTTGTGGTGTGTGTGTGTGTGTGTGTGTGTGTGTGTGTGAGAGAGAGAGAGAGAGAGAGAGAGAGAGAGAGAGAGAGAGAGAGAGAGAGAGAGAGAGAGAGAGAGAGAGAGAGAGAGAGAGAACATGAGTGCTTTGGCAAACACAATTCTAAAAATCTTAGAATCATAGAACACGCTATGTATTAATGTGGGATATACACAAAGATGGCTTTGTTCATGATAAAAAGAGACAGCGAGTTTTCTGTACAATAGATATTTGGGGTATATTCACTATACAAGAATGCTCCAATTTGGAGAGAGAGAGAGAGAGAGAGAGAGAGAGAGAGAGAGAGAGAGAGAGAGAGAGAGAGAGAGAGAGAGAGAGAGAGAGAGAGAGAGAGAGAGAGAGAGAGAGAGAGAGAGAGAGAGAGAACGACTACCGATGGTCAAGCAAATGTAATGGATATGTGCAATTAGCTGGTGAAAGAATGAAGATAAGACCCACATATTAAGTGTAGGTGAGCTAATATTATTGAAGTATTGATAGGAGGGAGCACCAACTCCATTGACTTCGGCCTCTTGAAAGCGATCAAGAGTGCTACTCACCAATATTAAGGGTCCATGTTTGAAGAGTGTAATTACCCTTAAAATATTTCATATTCAATAGCGATCAAGAGTTTTGATAGGAGGGGGCACAAAATCCATTGACTCCGGCCTCCTCAAAAGTGATCAAGAGTGCCACTCACCAATATCAAGATTCCATGGTTGAAGAGTTTATTTACCCTTAATATATTTCATATTCAGAGAAATATATTGTGGAAGGTGATGTACTGTAGGCAATCATTTTCATCAGCTTTCAATGGTACCTATGCAAATGGTAGCTTAGATTCCATAAGTCCTGCTTATAATCAAGCAAAAATATCACAGGATCAAGGAAAATAACTAAACAATAATTTTCTCAAAGAAAACACTTCACATTCTTTGATCTATACGATCACAACATTCTTCACCAAAATGGAAGCTATACAGCTGCAAAAAACATTCTAGCAACTTCACCAAAAAGGAAGCTATACATCTGCAAAAAACATTCTAGCAACTTTAACCATCACTAGAATAATGCAGAGATAGTGTAGCCAAAGAAATAGTGCATAGATAATGTTTGCTAAATTTATGAAACCTCACATGGAATTAAGTATTGTCAAAAAGTGTCGAGAGTTTACAATGCTATATATGCTATCCTCTTTGACTGGCTTTTTTTGCTCGATTTTTGGTTCGCTCGATAAATCTTGCTCGGTCTTTGGAATTCCTCTTAGAGAAAAGCCTAGCCTCAAGCTTAGAGACATCATCCTTTGCGCAAAACCTCAATCAAATCTATTAAAAGAGGGCATCAATAACCTGTTAGACATGGGGGTATCCATGAAATGACTTTGTAGCTAGATTAGCAGATAGAGGGAGCCCGAGAGGAGAGCACATCAAGTAACCCAAGTTTGTGTGTGTGAGTGTCAAAACTTCATGGAGATCTAAGCTAAAGATAGAAAACATTTAGTCTAGATTAGTAGCCCAAGTGTGGTTGGGTGTGTGTGTGTGCGTGCGTGCACGTGCATGTGTGCAATGTGCATGCATGTGAGAGAGAGAGAGAGAGAGAGAGAGAGAGAGAGAGAGAGAGAGAGAGAGAGAGAGAGAGAGAGAGAGAGAGAGAGAGAGAGAGAGAGAGAGAGAGAGAGAGAGAGCACGGTGATGATAGATGTATATGACATCTCATTGGCATGTAGGTGTAAAGTATATGCCAAAAAATACTATACATTATATAAGAGGTCACTCTAAAGTTGGGATGGGTCCTTGGCATGTCTCCAGCCCTAATAAAAACTAAGGTCTTTAAGCGAGAAAAATCCAGGGAATAGACCTTTGCCATTGGCAATGGTTGGGGACTATAGCCATCGAAAAAGACCTAGCCCTGTCTTGCAAGCGTAAACGGGACATAATCTAAAAGATCAAAAAAATATTTTGGCCCTATAACCTCTGCAAATGGGTTAAGGCATCCTTGTCCAACCTTTGTTCCCTTGACGTGAGTGAGGGAACAACTGTTGGTGGAGTCCTCTTCCACTGAAGAAGTCTTCTAAATGTTAATGTGCGAGAATTGATAGCTACCTAGCTAATCAAGTCCACCCGTCCATTACAAATTTACTCGATCCCCACTTACCACCCCATACTCACACATGCTTCTTTAATTTTTCTAATTACTATCACATTCTTAGAGCAGTTAAAATAATGGTTCCTTGTAACTCCCAGTCACAATGATTTCTTAAAACAAGTATTGAAAACAACATTGAAAAGCATTCTTTAACAAACAAACATCTTTAAACTTAAGACAAGGTACAATCACTTAGAATAATCCTTGAAACCCGAGCTTGCCTCAAGCACACCTATACATGGGTAAAAAATAGCACACTTCCTTATTAATAGTCCGGTGTAATGGAAATGGCCTATGAACGTTGAGAATAGAGGAATTAGGAGAATTAAAGAGAGCATTTTTGTGAGAATACTTTGAGAATATAGAGGGTGAACTTAATTGATGGTAGCAACATAATCATAGTACTTAATTAACTTGGCATGAACAATACTTTTGCAAGAGAGAGAGAGTTCAAAGAACTTGACAACAATTGAGGACCGGATTTATATGGATCCGGTTCCCCCTCCAATAGGATTTTGTATTATAGGTTCTCCCATCAAGAGAGACTTGGTACAATACAATCTTTGTGCTCCTTGTGACCTAGGTGATACAGTGAAGATGGAAAGCTTCATGCATCACGAGCATAACATAGACTTTGTAAAAAGAATTAACTATCCCCAGCCTAAGTCCCAAGGCCTCAAACACCTTCAAAGGTGGAGAGAGCTAGCAGGGAATGAGGGTAGGGAAGAGGAAGAAGAAACATTTAGAGGGGTAAGAAATAGTTTCTCACTTATCATCACTCTTCTTGCTAGCATACAGAATAGCATAGTAATGAAGATGGAGAAGATGGCAAGCTTAAGCATTGAAGCATGGCTCTTGGTTGGATTTGCATTCCATAGCCAAGAGTATTGCTATAAGCTCTCAACTTCTCTACTAGCTTGAAGAAGGAGATGGAGTTCTTGTACTTTGCACTCCACAGAATGAGTGTGTGTGTGTGTGTGTGGGAGTATATCCCCCAAGAAACTCCCCTTCTTGATTTGGTCGACCCCCTCTTCTAGCTCAACATGGAAGCTCATTGGACCCCTGCAAGCCTGGCCAATCACATGCAGAATGCATATCAAGCAACAAGGGTATCCTTGGTACAAGTGTCCTCCTTTTCCCTTTGAGAGAGAGAACTTGATAAATGCATAGACAACTAATTAAATTAACTAAATTATTATTGGACCCCTTGGGAGGCCAACCAATAGACTTTAGGCACACTATGAGGGCAACATGGAGAGGAGCTTGACAAGCATCCTATTTGCCTTCTTGGTACCAAGCTTGCCTTGTGTGAGGGGGTGTGTGTTCTCTCTCAATGCCCCTAGAATGACATTTTGAAACATACTCTTGTATGTCCACTTTCATGGTAGGCCAATACATATATGTCTCTACTCCTCGAAGAGTAGGTTGAATGCCTCTATGCCCCGCATAGGGAGTAGCATGGGATTCATACATGACTTTCTCACGAAGGGAGTGAGTAACACAAAACCTATTTCCACGGAGAAGATAACCATCTTGCAAGGTGAATGGTTCCTCTTTCTTCCCCAAAGCAAGGGATGACATTAAGTATTTAAAGTTGGGGTTAATAGCATACCCATCTATCATAAAAGATAGATCATTGTGAGTTGCTATAGACACTGCAATATGAAAATAAAATTACGAAAGAAAATTTGCCCAGCTCATTTTTTTGTCGGAAAGCTTTGTTTGCGTCATGAACTACTTGAGACTTTGGTGGTCTGTTCGTAAAATAAATGGAGTCTCCAATAGATAGTGATTCCATGTGTCTAGGGCATGTAGAACACCTCTAAAGCTCTTTCTCATAAATTCCCAAGACTCATTCATGTGTATTGAGCCTTCGCCTCTCATATGCTATGACATGCCCTTCTTGAAGCAAGACTGCTCCACGGCAATCACCACAAGCATCACATTGGACCTCAAATGGCTTTGAGAGATCTAGAAGCATAAGGATTGGGAGGTAAGCTTCTCTTTGAGCCTTTCAAAAGAATTTTTCTCCTTAGCAATCCATGAGTACTTAACGTTCTTCTTTGTTAAGTCATGTAATGGTCCTGCTATTTGAGATAATTTTTCTATGAAGCGTCTATAATATACACACATACCTATAAAGATTCTTAGCTTATGTAGATTCCTTGGATTAGGCCATGCTTTTATTACCTCCAACTTTGATGGATCCATACGAATACCATCTTGAGAGATAATATGGCCTAAGTATTGAATCTCTTGAAGAAAAAAATTGCTTTTCTTTTGCTTGAGAAAAAGCTTGTTCTCCCTCAATGCTTGAAAAATCACTTGGAGATGTTGCTTGTGTTCCTCCAAGGACTTGGAGTAGATGATGATATCATCAAAGAACACTCCAATGAATTTGCGGTATGGTCTAAATATTTTATTCATTAAACAATTGAGCATGGTTGGTGCATTAGTCAAGGCAAAATGTATGACTAGATATTCATAAAGACCAAACGTTGTATGAAACACGGTCTTTAGGATATCTTCATTCACTATCCTTATTTGATGATAGCCACTTTTAAGGTCAATCCTATTGAAATAGGTAGAGCCTTGTAGCTTATCAAATAGATCTTCTACCCGAGGCATGGAAAATCTGTTTTTGATAGTGATATGGTTTAGTGTTCGATAGTCCACACACATGCGGCATGTACCATCTTTCTTTTGCACTAAAAGGACTGCAGAACAAAAGGGAGAGGAGCTAGGCCTCACCATCCCTTTGTCTACCAGTTCTTGTACTTGCCTCATGATCTCCTCTTATTGAGCTTGGAAAATTGATAAGGAGGTTTGTTAGGCGGTGAGCTTCCTGATAGGATTTCAATTCGATGGTCCTCATCCCCTTCTTTTGGAGGTAGGTCCATAGGGATATCATCAATGAACACATATTGGAATCTTTTTATAAAAGACAAGTCTAATTCTTCTTGATTCCTACCATTTACATTTGATGAAACATTAGAACCTTTTAGGGACTCTTTGACAAAAACCATGTACGCAAAAACTGAGCTCTTCATTGATTTATCAAAAGTAGGAGGATTTACAAGTGGTATAGTATGACTAGACTCACTAGCATCTATATACATGCTCTTTTCCCTGTAGTTGAAGTAGATTCTCCTTTCACGAAATTTCATGGTGGCAGCCATGCGGTTGAACCATGGTGCCCCTAGGATAGTATCCTCATGTTGGAGAGGAGAGATAAAAAAGTCTTCTTTGTTGATATAGCTTTGGACATGAAGCCTCATTTTCCCAATTAAGGGAGTGACGGAGGCATGCTAACCCTTGAAAGCTGTGTCAACCATTACAATATCTCTCATCTTGAAAGCTTGAATGCCCAACTCCATTGATATGAAATTGTGAGTAGAGCTAGGGTCAAACAAGATGAAGGCATCATGCTTCCTTAACTTTCTCCAAGTGTAGGAGAGAGGTGATCCTTTGCAATGAGCATCCTCTTTTGGAGCTTCGACAGTGGAAGCTGTAGGAGTCTCATTGCAGGCATTTCTCTTAGGTCAAGAATGATAGTCATGTCCTTGCTCCTTACACTTAAAACATTTATGGTCCTTGCTTCAAGCTTCAAGTTCTTCAGGAGAAAGTTCGTTTTTATCTTTGTAAACTCCCTTCTCCTTGGACCGATTGTTGTTGTTGTTGTTGGAATTTCCTTGGGAAGAATTTTGGGCTTTGGTTTTCCCCTTTGCATCACTTTTGTGCTTGTTTTCCATGGGCTTGACATTTCATCTAGCCCCTTGTTGGAAATTGATGCGCAAAGCAACCATAGTGTGGTGGATTACTTCAGTGATAGAACCAGTCGTTGGGAGTTGATGTACCCGGCCATGTCTTCAGGTAATCCTGCACAAAATTGTTGCTTTTGCTCAGAGAAGTCTATCTTTTGAAATACAGTAGCCTTGAGATATAAATCCCAAAACTTGTCTACATATTTGTGAATAACTCATTGGAGAGAAGCTTCAAACTCCGCCATTCGGTAAGCACTTTGTCCTTTGTTTCACTTGCAAGAAATTGCTTCATGATGGAAACACGTAGAGTTTTCCATGTCTTTGCAACTTCACTGTTTCTACAAAGGCTAGCCCACCATTGACGAGTAGATTTTTGGAAGTGCATAGCTACAAGGTGTAGCTTGGAGGACTCCATGAAGCCCTTGTCTCCAAAGGCCGCATCAAATTGCTCGATGAAGTCCAATACTTTGTCGGTAGCACCAAAGGTGACATCATAGGTGAGAAAAGAGATACTCTTTCCTCCCTCTTTCAACTTCTTGAGCGTTTGTGACCTTTGCCATGCAGGGTAAGATTTGCGATGTCCTCCCCTGTTGTATTCTCTAGGAGAATAGCCATAGCTTTTGTCGAAAGAGAAGGAAGGTGAAGAAGAAGGAGAAGAGGGTGACCTCTTTCTTGCCCTTTTCTTCCTTTGTTTCCTCTCTTCCCCTTTGGAGTGATGAGGATTGAAGGACTGTGGGTTGACTGTTTCCTCTTGGGAGGAGTTGGCGACCGTCTAGACCGCCATCTTCATGGAGCCACATCTTTAGAGGAACTTAGGGATTCATTACTTTCTTGTTCTTTGGATTCCTCCTCTCGTATGGGACAGAGTCTTCTTTTGGGGGTCTCTCTCCTCTTGGAGAGGAAGGGAAATCCCATAAGCGCGAAGTTGTTGAGTAACTTCGACTTGCAAAGCAGGGTTGCCCATAGCTTTCTGCAACCTAGTACCAAGATAATTGACGAACATGGGGGCATCACCATTAGCACCTTCATGTATATACACAATCAAAGTTATCAATGTTCATTCTACTCTCTTGGTTATTGTCAACCATGCTAATTAAACTTATGTATAGATTACTTTGTGCTTTGGTACCCTCAAAAACCTTAGTCCCTACTCTTCTTTACCTTTGAAAATCAGTTCTCAAGCAGCCACACCCATGGTTTAGACACTATTGATTGCAAAGACTAGTGGAGAGGGTATAACATTGCTCAGTTGATTATTGTTCCTGTTGAGCTTGCTTGTAGCTCAATAATGGTAAAGCCAAAGGTAAGCCCCGAGAGGCTTTATTAGTAAGACTATAGTTCCCAATGGTGTACCTCAAACTAAACCCTTCTCAACCAAGATAATAGATCCCTATCCCACTTACCCTATTGCAATAAACAGGTCCAACTTTTCATGGACAACTTAAGGACCTCTCTTATTAAGCAAGAAAAGAGAAACCAATAGCTCTGATACCAATGTAATGGAAATGGCCTATGGACTTTGAGAATAGCACAATTAGGAGAATTTAAGAGAGCATTTTATGAGACTACTTTGAGAACATAGAGGGTGAACTTAATTGATGGTAGCAACATAATCATAGCACTTATTAACTTGGCATGAACAATACTTTTGTAAGAGAGAGGGTTTATAGAACTTAAAAACAATTGAGGGCCGGATTTATGTGGAGCCGGTCCCCCCTCCAATAGGCTTTTGTATTATAGGTTCTCCCATCAAGAGAGACTTGGTACACTACAATCTTTGTGCTCCTTGTGACCTAGGGATGCAATGAAGATGGAAAGCTTCATGCATCACGAGCATAACATAGACTTTGTAAAGAGCATTAACTATCCCCAATCTCAATCCCAAGGCCTCAAACACCTTCAAAGGTGGAGAGAGCTAGTGGGGAATGAGGGCAGGGAAAAGGAAGAAGAAACATTCATAGGAGAAAGAAATAGTTCCTCACTTATCATCATTCTTCTTGCTAGCATACATAATAGAATAGTAAAGAAGAGTTTGACAATTTCCAACTAATAGACTTTAGGCACACTATGGAGAGGAGATTGACAAGTGTCCTATTTGCCTTCTTGGTACCAAGTTTCTTTTGTGTGAGGGTGTGTGTGTTCTCTCTCTAGCCTTTAGAATGAGGGCTCGCCCCCTCATGAGTAGGGATATAATTTGACTTTTTGAACACCTTACCCTCAAGCACCTTAGTCATGGAGTACCTTAGTACCTTAGTCATCAAGCACCTCAAGCACCTTAGTCAACAAGCACGACAAGCACCTTAGTCAACAAGCATGGCAAGCACGTCAAGCTTGGGTCGGGTTCCCACCTCAAGCACAACCCTAGCTTACCTAAGGTCAAAGGAATTTTAACACTAACCATTGGAGGTCTTTAATGAAGCTAACCCTAAGGTCTTTAAGCTCCATTAGCTAGCCTTGCTCTTTGACATATCATCTCTAATTTGGACCCCTTTACCATTGGCCCCATGTTGAGATAGACCCGTAAGAACATGTCTATATTCTATCCCTTGTTCCCGTCTATTCTCCCACATTAAATGATCAATTTAATATGAGAAAATCATTTGGGTTGGTTAGATATTTAGATTTTATGACATCTGGGGTGCAAAAATCATCACCCAAAGTTTGGGGTGTCCATACGCCAAACTAGCTGCCCATACAACTGGGTGGTTCTCCTTGAATAAAAAAACGATATCCTAAGATATATACAAACATACACATGCAAGAAGTAAAAACTCTTTGTACATGGGGGTAAACGACTTATCATTCGCTAAAAAGCCTTGATTGCTCATCACCTGAAGTGAAAATATTTCAAGGAGTCAGAGGTGTCCCGAGACAAATTAATCGATCAACCTGATCTTTCCTAGTTCAACCGAGCTAACCCAAAATTTCTTTTCTAGTTTACAAACAAGTGCAGGATGTTTCTTGGAAGGTACCCTTCCGTTTTTGGCCAGTTTAATAATTCTTGCATACCCTTCCACTCTTTAACGGATTCAATGTTATCACTTAAAAAGAATTTGAGCTACTTATGAACTTAACTTATAACCAAGACCCACTTATAACTGATCCATAATAATTATCTCATAGTTATTTAATTAGCTTTACTACTTAGTATTACTTAATTACTCTATGTTTGATTTAAAATGAGCAAGATAATTAGTAAATTATCTTAAAATTTAGTGATATAATTTTGAGAGGGATATTATAGTGTAAAAAATCCATTATTATTATCTTTTAATTAGATAATTGGTTTTGCTAACTCCTATTGTTTAAACTCTCTATTTTAGGCTTAAAATTAAGCAAAATAGTTAGTAAATTAGCTTAAAAGTTAGTGAGATAATTTTCAAAGAAATATTACAATGTTATAAATTTGTGATAAGTATCTCATAATTAGTTAATTATTTTTGCTAATTACTATTGCTTAAATTTTCTATTTTAGCTAGAATCTAAGCAAAATATTTAGTAAACCAGCTTAGAAGTTAAAGATATAATCTTCAAAGAAATATTACAGTGTTAAAAACTTGTGATAATTATTTTATAATTAGTTAATTAGTTTTACTAATTAATTTTACCTAAATTCTTTGTTTTTAGCTAAAAATTAAGCAAGATAGTTAGTAAACTACCTTAGAAGTTAGTGAGATAACTTTCAAAGAAATAATATAGTGTTAAAAACCAATGATAATTATCCTATGATTAATTAATTAGTTTTGGTAATTACTATTGCTTTAATTCTTTGTTTTTTACAAAAAATTAAGTAAGACAATTAGTAAATCAATCTAGAAGTTATTGAGATAATTTTTAGAGATAGATCATAATGTTGAAAAACCATGAAAATTATGTCATAATTAGTTAGCTAGCCTTGCAATTTGTAGTTCTTAAATTCTTTGTTTTTGATAAAAAGGTAAAGGGGACAATTAGTAAATCCGCTTAGAGAATTTTAAGATGATTTCTAGAGGTAAAATACTCTATTAAAAAGTTGAGATAAATATATCTTTTTCAAATAATTACTTAAATAATTATTAAATCAAAATGGAATAATTTTTATATTATTTAAAAGAAAAAAAATTAGCAAGTTAACTCAAAAATTAAGGAATAATTACTAGAGCTTGAGAAACTTACAAGGAAGCTAGGATAAAAATATCTTGCTCATATAAGTAGTTAGGATATTACTATGTCAAAAAGTTACTATTTTTTACTATAAATTAAAGAAAAAAGCTACCAGATTAATTATTGAAAAAAAGATGTGGATTTCTATAGTTTTTAAGGTAGCAATAACTAACAATATAATCCAACGAACAACTTTAGACGCTTAGAAAGTGAAATTAAGGTAATTGAAAGAAATACGTTATGAAAATTCTATGGTAAGTTTTGAGTTTTAATACTCTACCTAATGGTTAAGCATCCTTTTATAAGGACAAAGGCCATGGCTCCCAAGAGGACCTACACAAATCAACAACCCAAAGAGGATGATAGCAACACAAAGAGGGCCAGGGCCACACATGACAAGGAGGCCGGTTTGAGTAGCAGGCTGAAGGAGATAGACGAGCCACAAGTGAATGCATGTCTACCCAAGATTGATACTTGCACCATGCATTTGGAAAACTTATATTTAATGATTAAGAAATTAGGATGATTATGCCTATGGAGAGTGAAAAGAAGGGATGCATAGACTCAAAGGCAAGATAAATGATAAGGAACCACTAAAACCACTAGACCTGTAAATACAATATACATAATGAGGAGTCTCTTGGTGAATTAGCAACAAACAAGTTATTCTCAAAACGACAAATTGATTTAGATGGGTTGAACCGTGTTAGAATAGGTCTCTATCATTGGGTGGAACTAACTCTTTGTAGCATGCATCTAAAATATATAAGCACTGAGCTCATGGTCATCTTATTTATAGCCATATAAGTTGTACCTTCATTATACATGACACTCATTCTCATTCACTCAAGTATTTCTAGCACCATTTTTACTTGGTTTTATATATTTTTTCTCTCTTGTTAGTGTATTCCAACATGGTATTAGAGCCCATGGTTGGCATTTAGGGAGTCATTAGCACTGATTTTGTCTATTTGCTGCATGTAAATTTTTGTTAGCTCTCAATAGATAAGCTTATCTAGATAAATTATCATTAAAATATTTAAATGGCTCACTAAAATGTGGACAAGATATCCCATCTTAGAATAGAAAATGAGATATTCTCTCAAGCCGTATGGGAGGCTCTCAGGCCCTATGCTAGACTCTCATCTCAATTTCTTCTACATATTAAAGAAGAAAAAAATCTATTTAAAGGTAGCTACTTTTATTAGCCTCTCTACCATATAAATGATAGTTTTTATTCAAGCTAGAAGCACCAAACTTATAGACCATCAAGCTCTCATCACCTTGAGTAGCACTCTATCGTCTCCTTTATTAGCTAATGTCAATGATGCCTAATCATCAACATATGTCTTTGCATACATGGTGGCTATTGGCAATTGCATCATCCACAATCAAAGCCAGCCTTACATATAAGCCACCCAACCACAACACTTAGTTGTTCCCCACTTGGATTCATTTTGAGGGCCTCACTTGGGCTCATTTTCTCTCACCATTTCATACAACATCTCATCAGCATCATATGGCAACACATGATTACTTATGGAAACCTATTTATCTTACTTCTCTCTAGCATAACCACTTACAATAGCTTATTGAGCACCATTGGAAATACAAGTGCCCATTGGCTTATGTCTATCAAGCTTCAAGCATTCCTTTTAGCTCTTACAAGGGCTCTTTCACCCCTAGTTAAGGAGGGATAACCAAGTGATGCATGTATTCTCAAGAGTCGAGGAATCTCTCACTTCTACAACCTAGTCAAAGAGCAACCAAGCAAGGTATTTATGACATCATGCTTGAAAACGCAAGCCTTAACAAGATTTGGCTAAATTGAATTTATGGAGTAAGAAATATATACATGGCACTATCTCAAAAATTTCATGGCATTTAAACCTATGGTATTATTGATTTGGACACCACAACTATCCTTGGCCAACTCTTTTTCTCTCACATTGAGCTACACACCATTGGAGTCTTAGAGCTAGATTAACAAGCTAGCACTAGGGAAATGATCAAGGCCTTACCAAGCTTTAAAGAAAATAGCTCAAGACCACCCTCATATTGAAGAAATTTTCCAAAAGCTTGATTGGAAACCTCTCAATATTCTCTTCACTACCCTGAAGTTTTGAGGACTTATTGTAAGGGTGTAGGCCATATATTAACCTTATTCTTTTAATACATAAACATAATAAGGAGCAGTGGTGGATAGTTATCCACTAGTTCCACCCACACCAAGCACTCACTCTCATGCACTCGCACTCACGATGCATCTGCTCGCCTCACAAGTGGCATCAGAGCACAGTGGCTCTCTTAAGTTTGACGATGATACCTGCACAATCTTCCATTTGAGCTAAGGCTCAAAACTTTTAGAGCAGGTGATTTTACACAAAATTGTGAGGAGCTTGACAGTTTGCAGTTGGAGATTCTGAAGCAATCTGTACAATAGCGTATTGTTGGCTACATTATTTGATAGCACCACAAAAGCTGCATAACGTTGGTTCTTTCTTAACGTTGGAATTGAAGACATTGTTGGCTTTGGGATTGAAGACAATGCTAGCAGCTTGATAGAGGTAGTGCTACCAACAGAGAGAGAGAGAGAGAGAGAGAGAGAGAGAGAGAGAGAGAGAGAGAGAGAGAGAGAGAGAGAGAGAGAGAGAGAGAGAGAGAGAGAGAGAGAGAGAGAGAGAGAGAGAGAGAGAGATTTCTATCCATGTGGGCTTCTTCAACATCGACATCCAGTAGAGACATTACCACACATACTGTGTGTGGGCGTCTTTGACATCGGCTTTGTCTCTCTAGCTCCGGATTCTCCGTTTTTGAGTTCGACTTCTCCTACTTTGACATTGACATACACAAAGTGCACGTGTGCACTTTTGGTTTCTTTGACATCGACACCATCTTAGGTACTTTTGTTTTTGGCATCGACTCTCATCAACATTGTTTTTGGCACCGACTATCTTTCACATCTCCAACATCGCTTTTCGGCATCGACATCACTCTTAGACATAGACAGAGATTGAATGTATGTCTTTTGTGGATTGTGTTGGTATACTTGCAATGTCCACCTCCCACAGTATACGCTGCACAGTTTGTAAGGCCCCCACATAAGGAGAAGCCAATGGTGCACATATATTTGGTGGATTCCAGCTTTACACGCTGATGAGATCTCTATTTGTGATCGTGGATGGTACAGAGCAAATTCAGGGGCAACTTTGGGGGCCTCGAGGGTGGAAGCCCCCGAGACTTTTTTTTTGCCCTTCATCAGAATATTCCTTTTTGCCGGAATATCTTGGCTGGACGACGGCCCGAAGACAATCGGAAAATGGCCGTCCGGTGGCCGATGGTCCAAGGTCTTTGGCGGGTGGTTGACGGCCTGTGGTCTTTGGCCGGTGGCCGGATTTCCTTGGCCGGTGGCCGATTTCTAGGAGGACTTGTCTACTCAAAAGCGGATACACATGGGCGCATGGAAGAGTCCTACTTGGACTTGGCTATCTAAGGGCGGCTGCACATGGGCGTTTAGAGGCTCCCTTACATCTATATAAGGAGGCCTTCTCATGAGTAATTCGGTAGAATGGTGTGCACACTTGACGCACACAACCCATCCTTGTGCAAGGATTGTTAGTCCCTTGTATTCCTACTTGCTCTAGTTGTCTAAATCACCATCTAAGCTCTACCTTGAGAGCGCATGGTGGATGATGCCATCACTTTGTAATAGTGTGCTAATCTAAAGGTTTTGATTTGCCACTAATCTACTTTGCATTGTATCTCTCTACTCTCCCTGCTACTAGATCCTTATTGTATTCTGCATTTCTTACAGATTGATTGATGCATATACCTGTGGATTTTTCCTGAGTCTGTGATTCCCACTGCGAGACATACTTTTGCTTGATTAGTGGGACACAAGAGCTTCTACTTTCTGTAGGCTAGTGGTCTCTTGAGAGACACAATTTTCTGAGCACACTGCTTGGAGGCAAAGATTTGGCATCGACATTATAGGTGGAGTTAGCATTGGATATCCAATCATATATCGCTTTTCAATTGAGGCGCATCATTCTACATCGACATTACAGGTGGAGTTTTATAGGTTTAAAGGTTTTCAGATACGCACAAGTACAGTGCCTTTTAGGCATTCTTGGTAGTCATTTTGACGGCAGTTTCTTTGTGGAAGGTCATGTGTTGATAGATGCATACTTTTTTGAGTTCACATAGTGCCATTGAGCTCTTTTGAGAGAAGAAATCCTTGCAAGGATTTGCTTATTGCATGCAGTAGTTCTTGGTGCCTGTTTGTGTGTGATTTCTCATGTAGCCCATTCTAAGATTGTGGCGAGTCTTGAGTCTGATTAAACTTTGGAGGATCATTTGCGTGAGGTTTCCTTGAACTGGGGTGTTCTTGAATGTTGAGACAATTATGATGATACAAGTTGCTGGAGTACCCCTCTTTCGGTATCCTCGCCATAGGCTATGTATCTGGACGGACATTTTGTCTTTTGACATTGAGTTGGTGGTCACACGATAGTTTGTTGTGTCAGTCTTATGCCCTGTGGTTTCTTTTGTCACTTTATTCGTTGATTTTGTACTGTCTGGTTTGAGATTTTGCTCCTCATACAGTGGAGACTCTGCCAAATTTTTCCCACGAGTCAACCATATGGATTCTTGACACATTTGACTACTTACAAACAATTATTTTGACACATTTTGTCTTGAGTTTCTACTCCTGTTTTAGGGGAAACTCTGCCAAAAATTTTCGATCAATTTTTGCCATAAATCTTTAATAGTTTTCTCTTAAGTTATGGCAGCTACTAGCAGTGGTTTGGTGGAAGGGAAGACTACTACATAAAGAAATTTGATGGCATAAATTTTACAATTTGGAAGCAACATATGCTTGATGTCTTGGTCAACAAGGGCTTGGCAACACCATTGAAAGAGCGTAGAGAGAATTCTTACATTGATGATCAATGGACAGAGTTGGTTGCTCGTGCTATGGCCACGATTAGGTTACATCTTGGCGCGACCATGTTCTTCAAGGTTATGGAAAAGACTACAACACGAGAGCTTTGGCACTCTCTATGCGCAACTTGGGATGGAAAAACTGCTTCTAACAAAGTTTTGTTGATGAAGAAACTTATGTGTTTGAATATGAAAGAAGGTAGTAGTGTTAATGCATACTTGAATGACTTCAATAGCATATTTTCTCGGCTAACATCAAAAGGGTTGGGTTTTGATGTGATGAAATAAAGGCCATTTTCTTGTTATGCTCTTTGCCTTCTTCTTGGGATACATTCAATACTGCAATTATTAATTTTGCACCAGGCGGTAAATTGAAGTTCAATGATGTTATTAGTGCATTGCTCACTAAAGAGATTAGACGTGGGCATGGAGATGCGTATATGGAAAGTGGCCAGCCATATGCAAAGGGTGGATGTAGTCGTAGCCGTGCTCATTCATAGGATTGTAAGGATTTCCACAATCATAGCAAGAGTTGAGGCCGTGATTTGAGAAATGTAAAATGCTATCGTTGCGGTAAGAAAGGCCATTTGAAGAAAGATTACCGTGTTTTGCAGCGTGAAAAGGGCAAAGCTACTGTGAAGTCTGATGCTTGAAAAAGCAATGTAAGGATAGAGGAGAACAATGTGGTTGAATATCCACCTCTAGAGTGTAAGATCCCCAAAATTGGGTCTCTTTTGAAATTAAGAATAATAGATTTTAATGCTCTTTTGTCAAATTTTGATTTAAGATGCTAGGTCCTTTCCATGTTCCAATAGGTCAGATGGACATTTGGTTTACCTAGAGTGTTAGCCTAAAGTATGGGGCTGAGATTGATTTGCATTGGTTTGAGGTCAAACACTTTCATTTGCATGTTATGTATGCTCTCGAAAATGGAAAAAAGTTGCTTTTTGCATATGAGCGAAGTTATGGTTTATGGTCGGCCTAAGGGCCGGAGCTGTTTTGCATCATGTTTATGGTGATGGAATGATATCGTATGATGTATGGAACCTTATGGATAGATGTGGATGCCTCATGTGCACGTAATGATTGCTTTCCACCTTTCTAGGTCAAAACTAGCTCTATGTGCTAGAGAGGTGAAGTGCAGATATGATGCATCAACTTTGCATGGTTAGATGTTGTCAAAATTGTATTTTTATATAATGTCAAAATTGTATTTTTATATAATGTGAAATTCTCTTTGTCTGTAGGAGAGCGGAAGTGGATGGGTGGACCGGTCGATCCCTACACAGGGTCTAGTGCTCTGCTAGTTATTTTGTCATATTATTTTTTGATGTTATGGTATACCCAGATTTTTATCATTGCATTAATATATGGTTGCTTGTTTCATTTAGATGGGGCATTGAAAGACTCTCTATTGTCATTCTCTCATGTCTCTGTGCACTCTATTTCACCCTCCACTATATTCTCTCTCTCTCTCTCTCTCTCTCTCTCTCTCTCTCTCTCTCTCTTCCCGCAATGCGGTGTACACATTTATTCACCCTTCACAATGTTATATTTTTCTTTGAGTATGATTTCATCATAACACCCATTCAGGGGTAGCACTAGTCGCTAGGTGCCTCTTGATGCAGTCCGGCTCATGGCCTAAACTCCATGCTTGGTAGGGTGCTAAGAACTCCTCCCCTATGCAAACACTTCTGCAACTCTAATGTATATTGAAAGTCATATAAAGTTGTAAATTGTATATTTTTTGCACAGACCCCGGGGGAGGGGTATCTCTCACCTGGTATTAGATCCTATGCTTAAGGTTATGGGGATAGCCTAAAGCCTGATACTAGTTGGGTTAGTTATGCATCCTGCATGCATTCATGCATGCTGTTTGGGAAAGGATATTGTATTCATGATGCATCTATAAGTGACATTGGTTGGTGGTACTTTCTTGACTTGTCTTCTTGAAAAGAAGTATTTAGTTTGATTTATGGTCAAGTGGTTGAAGTGTTCAACAAAAGCGTTATAATTTCTTTGAATGTTTTTTTGTAGTAACAGATGGCTCCCAGAGTGACGTTTGAATGTTTTAGCCAGGGGAATGAGGTTTTGGCCATAGTGTTCAACAATATGGCAACACGGTTATCAATGGATGAAAGGAAACACTCTTACTTAGAAATCGAGACTAAAGTTTTTGGCATGCGAGAAAGCACAACTTATTGGAAGAGTGTTGATCGTAGTTACCTTACCCATCACCAAGAACCCTTCCATCAATTCTTTATTTACATTTATGATAGTCTAAGAGACTGGTTTGCCAACCTCAGGCTACTTCAACTCAGAATGTTGTTAGGCCTAGAAGACATGTTTTACTACTTGGCAATGCGCTCCCAATGTTAAGGATTGCCGAAGTTGCTAAGAAGTTTGAAGCTCTTGCAACTATCATAGACAAAGAAAAACTAAAAGATAACTATAGACCACATTGTCATGTGGAAGGTCTAAGAGAATAACCTATCATGAAAGTTAAAAGAATATTTAGAGAGTTGGATCCGAGACATCCGCAATGTTGTATTGGAATCTTAAAAATCAATTTTTGATGAATAAAAGAGACACACGCTCAGTTTTGGTTCACATGTGTTTTCTCTCTCCTTGTCTTATTTTTAGATGGATCTTCTTAATTGTTTAATAAAATCCCAAGTGATTTTGCACAAAGGGTCTTTTTCAATTATGCAGTTGGATTCAATATCCATTGGGGAGTTGAAGTGGTTCGAGCTTCAAAGGGGACTAGAGACTACCTTATTCCGAACACTTACGTAGCATGGGAGTTGTATGTTGAAGCCCAACCTGAACATTGGACACAAGTTCCTGATAGGTTTATGATCGATCCATAGATTTGGGTCAAGGAAAAGATCCAAGGAGGCATCGTTAAAGTACATGTCTATGTTCTTTACCTTAACTTGTGTTTGCTTTTAAACATACCAAGTCGAGAGCTCATTCTTAGTAAGAAGGCCCTCATGCTAAACCAATGATACGGCTTCTGTGAGAAGGTCATAATCAGAGTTTGAAAAAAGTCAAATGGTAGCAATTGATTCTATTATGTACCCCAAGACTGCTTCAATAGATTCTATGGACCTATTCTCAAATACAATCCTCACAATGTCACTATTACCTTTGATGACTACAAGAAGCCCAGGTGTATTAGTGACTCTGCTCAAATGCAACTAGTGGCAGTGAACTCGAGTAGATATATCTACAGAGATAATGTAAATGAACGGAATGTTCATGTAAACTGCTTTAATGCAATACCATCCATGGATGTATCACGAGGATAAGAATGGTATGAAAAGAAAGACGTAAATTTTAGTGCACAAGTTGAAGCTCTAAATTTTGAAACCCGAAATGTGAACAAATATAGGGAACCTTGGTTGTAGGAACCAAGAATTGGTTCATAGGGCCCTTTTGTATTCATGTGTCTTCCTAAAGACACTCTATATCTTTTTGGTTTTCTACGGTTATAAAAAAATGATTTTGATATGACTCATATTGCTTTGAGGTCATAATATTTGAGTTTGAATCTTGGTTTTATCATTCTAGCTAGCTTGAGTGATGGGGTGTGTGTGTAGATGACTGACATCTTACCTCAAGGGATATAGGCGGATATACTCTCCTGCCTTATGGTGGAGGAGCATCTTGAAACAGGAGTGGAAGTGCAATGACTTATCACTACCACGCATAATGGAAAAGAGAAGAAAAGGTTATTGTCCATGAATTGCATTGTACTTAATACATTCCGAGCATGGTACCATTATACTGCTGAAAACACCAAGTTTAGACCACTTGAACATAAGTCTTTGCCCATTGGGAGTATCGAATGGATACAATCCAAGTTGGAAAAGGAGATCATTGTCACTAACCAAGTGTTGTACATAAATGCTTATGAATACCTTGAGACCCACAGAGGAAACATGCATAGCTAGGAACATACTTCCCTTAGTAATGGCTACGGAATGTTTCAACATTGTCATGTTCAATGTATGGGGCCATCAATGCCAGACCAATGACCAACATTCCTTTAGCCCGGTACCTTGGAAGTTGTTCTTTGACTTGTTTGGAAAGTCCATAATCCACAATCCTCACCATGTAAAATTTTTATACAATGCCTATAACAGACCGCAGTGCCTTGTAGATTGTGCAAATATATACAGCTCTAATGGATGGGACACATCGGATGTGTTTCCAAAAGAATCTTTTTACTTTGATGATTAGTTTGGCTACAAGAAGGTGATAGTTCACAATGGGAGTACCTATAACTAATCGATCTCTTACTCAACAATGATATGAGTCACATGCTAATAAGAAAATGTTTCAACCAAATATAAAAAAGGATTATTAGGATCACCCGTTCGATATACTCAAAGAATGGAATAGCTATGCTCCATTGGTGGAAGGATGTCACAATGGCTATTACGGGTGCATTATGTCAGAGGTATTAGGATTTATTAGAAACTTTCAAGACACTTTGTAGACTTTTTGGAACCCCAAAGTTTTGTGATATAGAAATTGGACTAATTTATTCATTATTTTTTCTTCTAATCTCTCTCTTATCTTACCTTCAGCCATCTATTTTATTTGTCTTAAAGGACTTCGAGCGGATTAGAATATTGTACTAAGAGTGACCTTGGTTGATATGGTGCAGTAAGTTACCATGCCTCCCAGAGGAATGCGGTTGTTGCTAACGCAAATGTGACTATTGCTCCTCACCACACGATCATTGATAGAGACATCAATGCTATGCTTCGCAAGTTTCAACATGGAAACTTTAGCGGGGAAGTCAAATATATAGGCAAAGTTCTTGAAGATTGGATTGAGCGCATGGACAATTAATTTGATTTGGCTCATTCATATGGAGTAAACAAAGCTATCATCGCTAAGTTCAAATTAGAGAAAATAGCCAAGTATTGGTAAAGAGACCATTGCATAGAAAAAATGTTGATCCTAATGCAACAACTTGGGACTATCAGAACAAGTTTATCACTCAGATCGTATGAATGAGTTTCTTGATTGTACTCAAGGAACCAGAGATTTGGAATCATTCTATGAACATTTCTTGACCCTTGTCAAGTATGCTCCTTAGGGATGACTCAAGAGGTCAAGGTAGCTCGATTTATGTCAGGGTTACATAATCCTATGAAGACTAGACTCCAGAGTCTTCATCTTTCAATTTTGCAGTTGTCCTTGATGCAGGCAGCCCCATTGAACTAGAATTATCCAATAGCAAAAAGAGGAAACCAGACCCTGTTCCTGTTTGTGAAATTAAAAGGCCTCGTTCCAAAGAGGAACAAAGGTCTGGAAATCCACATCAAAGAAGAGAGAGATTATTACGTATGAAGGCATGGCGAGATCATTTATGTTCCACTTGTCTTGATCCTAACCATCAGTCCAGAGATTGTCCATTTAATAATTTGAGCTTCACAGGATTAGTGGACAATTATGAACCTAGAAACTTCAACCCGAATCAGAATTCTGGAGATTTTAGACCTAAACCGTCTACAATTTAGAGGAACTTCAATCAACAGAACTTTAACCAAAGTTAGAGACAACCACAAAACCAAGGGAACTTTAGACCAGACAATCTACCTTTTGCCCGGAATGGACCGCCTACCAACAATAATAACAATGGAAATGTTAACCGTCAACCGCATCCAGGAGGAGGAGGAAATCAAAGGCCTCAAGGAAGACCTCAAGTTAACATAGCTCAAGGGGCTAGAGGTGAAGGAAATCAGCCAAACATGTATGTTCATGCTGCAATTGAACATCATGGAGTGAATGAATAGTTTTTAGTAATTCAAACCTCGACAGAGTATCAAGGTAACCACTTTACCTTATTGATTGATTCAGGGAGTACACATTCTTTCATATCTCCTAGGTGCATTAGAAACTCATTTTGCCTGGACACCCTGATAAAGACCTTACAGTGGAATTATCTACGGGTAGGAAGGTTAAATCTTCTACTTCAGTAGGTGATTTGAATTTTATTTTGGATGGTCACAATATTTCTGCAAACTTTAGAGTCTTAGCCATAGAGATCTATGATGGAATCCTAGGAATGGATTGGCTTAAGGCCAATGATGCTCACATACATTGTTAAGATGCTTCATTGACTTTCAAAACTGACCAAAACTCTAGGGTTACAGTTACAGGGAAACAAGGAAAGCCTAAACTCACACTAGTGAACTTTACCAAACTTATGAAGAGCCATAGGAAGAATGAAAGATTTACGTTGTAAAGCTTAACCCTAAGGAGAAGAAGTTAGATTCACCTAAAGATGAATGGATAACATAATTTGATGATGTATTTCTCAAAGAACTTTCATAAGTATTGCCTAAGTGTGGCGTTGAGCATGCAATAGAGCTTACTCCAGGAGCTCAAGTAGTTTCCCGTTGACCATACAAAATGTAGGTACTTGAATCTTCGGAACTTAAGGAGGAGCAACTAACTCAAGTTTTTGAACAAGGCTTCATTCGACCTAGCGTTTCTCCATGTAGTACTCCCGTTCTATTTAATCTGAAGAAGGATGGTACTTTACGTCGTTGTATTGATTATTGTGGATTGAATCAGGTAACGGTCAAGAATAAGTACGCAATACCAAGGATTGATGAGCTGCTTGATTAATTACATGGATCTTCTATCTTCACAAAAATTGATCTTAAGTCAGGGTATTAGCAAATCCAAATCAAGGAGGAGAACATACCAAAGACAGGATTTAATAGTTGTTTTGGACATTATGAATTTATAGTTATGCCTTTTGGACTTACCAATGCTCCTGCAACTTTTAATCGTCTCATGATCGATGTGTTTTGAGAGCATCTTGATGATTTTGTTCTTGTCTTCTTTGATGATATCCTAGTTTACTCAAGAAACAGAGAAGAACACAAACAACGTGTGCGACGAGTACTTGAAATTCTCCGTCAAAACCAATTTTATGCTAAGTGAAGTAAATGCACCTTGTTCATTGACAAGTTGGAATATTTGGGGTTTATTGTATCCAAAGATGGTGTTTCTACTGATCCAAGTAAGATCGAAGATGTTATAGTTGGCCTACACCTAAATTAGTAAGAGAAGTGCATGGCTTTCTTGGCTTAGCAAGATGGTATCGTACATTTATTCAAGGCTATGCTAAGATTGTATCTCCATTGACTAATACACTTAAGAAGGCTAGAGTGTTTACTTGGAATGAACACGCTCAAGCTAGTTTTGACAAACTCAAAGAAGCTTGGTGAATTCTCCAATACTACAGTATCCAGACTTCTCAAAGACATTCACTATGCTCACTGATGCAAGTAATTGATGGTGGTGTTCCGTTTCAAGAAGAAAAACCAATAGCTTATGAATCTTGTAAGTTACATACACATGAGTTAAATCATCCCACACATGACTTGAAATTATTGGCCATTGTGCATGCTCTTAAAGTATGGCGACATTATTTTCTTGAAAGGAGATTTGAACTACATACTAACCATAAAAGCCTGAAGTGGATCTACACCCAATCTGACCTTAATTTGTGGCAACAAAGATGGATGCATCCAACGTGACCTTAATTTGTGGATCTACACCCAACCTGACCTTAATTTGTGGCAACGAAGATGGATGCATTTGTTATGCGAATATGATTTTGGAATCGAATATAAACCTAGGAGGAAAGAAAACCTTGTGGCGAATGCCTTAAGCAGAAAGAGTATTGTAGCGGCTGTCACAACCTCTAATACCTCCTTAATTGACCTTATTCGAGAAGAAAGAAGGCAAATCAATACTACAGCTTAAGTAGAGGGTGAAATCATGTTAACCTGTCGCGCTTTTTGTGCTAGTTAGCAGTTTCAAGTTAGCACATCTTCCAAAAGTTGGGCGTCCGATAAATTTTTTCACAAATAATATCAAAATTTGTTGGAGGTTGTACATTTGGATTCCTTGTTTCAAGTGCTTTCTATTGATACATCATATGTCATAGATCTTGGAGATGTAGCTCAAGTTATTGTACTAGTTAGCATATGTCAAAATTGTGCTAGTTAGCATTGTCCGGGGCATGAAAAAGCATGACACGTTAACATGCTTTCACCCTAGAGTAAACAGACTAGATATTTGTATTTGGTTGAATTTGTGTATAATTCCTCATTCCAACGCTCAATTGGCATGTCTCATTTTCAAGCATTGTATGGACAAGAGTATCTTACTCCACTCAAATGGACAGACCCTCTCATATGAGTTCAAGCATCCAAAGAAATGTTGGATGAAATGCAACTACAAATCGATCTTATACGGCAGGATATTAAGACTGCTCAAGATAGATAGAAGAGTTATGCTGACCCTAAACGATCTATCAAACTTTTTGAAGAGGGCGATATGGTATTTTTGAGAGTGAAACCCAAACATATCTCTTTATCAATGGTAAGTGTAAGAAGCTTAGTGCTAGATATTGTGGATCTTTTGTAATTATAGAGAGAATTAATTATCAAGCTTACACACTCTTGTTGCCACCACACATAAAAGTACATGATGTTTTTCACATCAGCTTACTCAAGAAATATGTACTTGATCCACAACAGATTCTTGATAATTCTTTATTATCTACCTCTACCGACGGAACTTTTGAAGTATATCCAGAAGTGATACTTCAAAGTAGAACTAAGTCTCTACGTAATCGGACCATTATTGAACACCTTGTTAAATGGTCAACATATCCTAAGGAATATGCCACTTGGGAACGTGATGATGTAATGAGACTAAAGTATCCAGATTTCATGTTGAGGTGAGGACAGCTTGAATTTTTCATGTGTGGGAGGATGTAAGATCCCCAAAATTTGGGTCTCTTTTGAAAATAAGAAAAATATATTCTAATGTCCATTTTGTCAAATTTTGATTTAGGATGCTTGATTGACAATATTGTAAGGTTCTAAAGTAAAAAGCAAGGTTGTTTCCATGTTCCAATTGGTCAGACGGACGCTTGGTTCAGTTTTGAGGAAATCCGCTATTTTTAGCCTTTTCATGCTTTTTATGCTTTTCGGTGCTTTTTTTGCAAAAAGCAGGGTCGAATCCTTAACTTGTGTGTTCCAGGGAAGCTATGGTTCAATTTTATAAAAATCTACTTTGTGAGTGCTTTTCATGCTATTTCTTTTTAGTGAAAAGCGAGTTCGCTTTCTTATTCCAGTGGTGGACAAGGGGAACCCGTGGTTCAATTTTAGAAAATGTTGCTTTTTCTTCTTTTTACGCTATTTTTAGCTTTTCATGCTTTTTGGCTTTTTTCAAAAGCAATGTGCTTTTTAGGATGACCTAAACATAAAAATATTAATTTTAGTCTCCATAGATTTAAAAATGACCACTCGGAGAAAAAACGGGACTAAACGAGTTTTTTATGACAATTATTTTTATAAAAAGCAATATCATAAATACGTTGGGGCGGTACAAAAAAGTCATAATTATGTTGGGACATCACGGCACGGCATAGTCTAGTCACGGTTTCATTAGTTGGCTGGATATTGTTCAATTGGTCAATTTTATTGTAAAAATTGAATGGTAAGTGGGAGAGTTGACCACCAAAAGCCAAGCCATGTTTTTAGCAAAGTGCCCCCAAAAGCTTGCAGCTTTTCCTGGCTGAAAAACTAGCGCTAGATTTTTGCTTGGGACTCACTCCAGCTTTGTCCAGTGGCTATAAATTCACCTGCAGTGCTCAGTTTCAGTGTCGTCTGTTGCATCTACTACCGCAAGGCAATACATACCTATTATACGGAGTGGTGCAAGCTCTTCATCACCATCTCCATAAGCTCTTCTCTCTTGTTTATGGGAGGAAGAAGAAGGATACTCTCTCTCTACTTGCTTACTATCTCCTCTCTCGTTTCACGATGTACGCGCTCTCCGAAAGCTCTCGTGGTGAACACCTCTATGTAGTTCTCGTCAGTGCTCTCTTGTAACAAAGCAATAATACTTTCGATAGCCCCTAATTTAAAGCACGATGAGAAGCTCTAAACTCCATAGCCATCATCATCTCTCTCTCTATGTCGTTTTCTGAGTAGACAACCTCTCAGTGTTTGTTTTTTCATATACGTGTGTATGTATGGATTTGCCAAGTGCATATGAAGTTGCCCCATGATTATTATATCAAATACACTGATTTATGCACACGATGTGTTTATGGTCACGTGCGTGCATAAAAAGTGCTTTTTGTTTCACGTCATAGAAGTGGTAGGAACACTGTTTTGGTCATAACTCACAAACCGTTGTGAATAAGCCCGAACCCTTTAAATGAGAGATAAAACACATCATTTAGAACAGTTTATCTCTTGGGTGCCATGTGAAAATTACGCATGAGCTAAGAGATATGGTCAAAAAATAGCTTGCTGCCCACTACACAAAATTTTGGACCCTATGCTCCTTGGGAGAACCACTATATAGATTCACCGGATGGGCAAACCCACTTAGCCGATCGAAAATCTTGATTAAACTTGATGAGATAAATGTATTTAGGTCTGTGTTATCACCTTGGGTATGCGAGTTATTAAACCTTCCATAACCGGGTTTACCTACACGTGTAGGGTTTATGTATGATTTATGGTTTATTTTGGTGAGTTGATTTCAAGTATTAAATGTCCATAAGCTCATGTGAGGGTAAATGGTTAGTCAACCCAAACCGCATAGACAGATATGAATAAAGTGGCTTTCTTTCTGTGTTACCGTTTTTTGTGTGAGTGTCAAATGGGCAAAGTGATGTGATAGAGTGTTGGTTTGCATTATGGATCTGAGCTCGATGCATTGGTTTGAGGTCACATTTCCATTTGCATGTTATGTATACTCCTAAAAATGGCAAAAAGTTGTTTTTCGCATGTGTGAAGTTATGGTTTATGGTCGGCCTAAGGGCCGGAGCTAAAATAGTGATTTGCTTCTTCCTCTATAGTTCTTAATCGTGCCTTACCCCATCCCTCTGGGAAGGTCTTGGTTTTTAAGTACTTGATTATGTAAGTACTTTCTTTGGGTGCTTCTATTACTTGAAATAGGGTGGCATGTTCCACTGGCGGTTGCTTTTTACAGGTTTCACATGATTTTACATAATTATGGACATTGTTTTCCATGTTTTGCCAATAGACCCCGAGTCTCTTTAGTCTTTGGTATGTTTGCATTTTTCCATTGTGAAATCCCGTGTGTTGTATATGAGACATTTTGAGGTAGTATTTGTTCTCGTCCGGCTATACACATAATCTCAAAATCTTGTCCTTACCTTTCTTGTAAAGTCATCTAGCTAAAAGATGGAGATTTCTCATCAATGTATGATTGATGGTTGTCTTTCTACCTATAATGATCCTATTGTGAGTAGAGGGATGACCTCTCAACTCCAGCTTGGAACCATTTCAACGTTAAACAAGTACAAATTTGGAAGATCATCATCAACACCTTCAGGTGATTTCCCATGGAACAGTCTCGAAAGATGATCTGCTTGCTTGTACATAGTCCCCTTTTTTACGACTACTGTGAAATCAAACTCAAGAAATATGATAAACCAACAAACAATCCTTCCAGTGTTGCAAGGTTTGTTTACAGATACAATAGTGCTTGGTGATCTACGAAGAAAACAAACTTGTTTGCAAGAAGGTAATGTCTAAATTTTTTGACAGCATATATCATTCCTAGACCTTCTCTCTCCAGTGGTATAAATTTTCTCTGTGTTGTTTAGCTACCTACTAGATTAGCAAATGGGAAAATACATTTTCTTCTCTCCTGGCTGGGCTAATATGCACCCTATGGCATAGGCTGATGCATCTACATGAACATAGAAGATCTTGTTTCAATCAGGGGCTTGTTAAATTCGAGCAAAAATAAATCCCTGCTTCAATTAATGAGAAGCCTACATGTATATAAAGCGCCTATAATACCCACAATGACCCATAAATGCCGGCACTTTCTTTATTTTTGTTGGTCTTGGCAGTGAACAATTATTTGTATCTTATCTTGATAAGTGGAAATCCCGTTTTTGGACACAATGTGGCCCAAGATTTTACCTTGTCTTACCATGAAGACACATTTTTTAGGGTTTAAGCAAATACGATAAGCTCTACACTTTTTGAAGACTTTCTCTAGGTGTGTTATGTGCTTACTTCTCAACTGGGAATGTAGCCAAAGATCATCCATATATATCTCTAAAAATTGCTTGAGATATTCCTTGAATGCATGACTCATTAGTCTTTAAAAAGTGGCAAGGGCATTTGTCAGGCCAAAAGGCATTACCCTGTATGCAAATATGCCCCACTCTATTGCAAAAGCTGTTTTATGTTGATCTTCTGGTTTTATGGTCAGCTAGTTGTAGCCTGAGAACCCATCTAAAACACTATAAGCCTCCTTCCCTGTAAATCTCTCAATAGCATGGTCTATTATTGTTGGTTGTGGATAGTTGTCCCTAATGGTGGTAGCATTTACTTGTTTGAGGTTCACACATACCCGTAATTTAATCTCATCTTTAAGGCAATCAATTGCTTCAACTAGCCTCAAATACTGCGTTTTGTCATTTAAATGAGGTACAAAATTTTCTTTTGTCTTATTTCATTTTTTCATGCATCTATTGAGATATCTACGCTATCTTTGAGGTTTTTGGTTTGGAAAATAATAGTAGACCACTTGTCGATCCTTTCGTTTGATGTCCTGGTCTAGGCTACTAGAAAGCTCGTCGTACATGTTGTCTTCTAAAGAATGTCAATAGAGTCTTGGAATGCTTCCATCATTTTGATCAAGGTCCCTTACGGAGATCTCATCCACTATGCGTCTGCAATCTGCAACTCCCTCCATGTCAGGGACTTCCGATCCTGATTTTGGACTTAGACTGACACCCATCATCTGGAATGGAATGATACCATATCCTTTCTCATCACAAAATTTAATCAATGTCACCTGATTCACACAATCAAGAGTGGCCAGTATCTGGTGCCATCCAAAAGGTTCAAACATCTCTTTTGGGAAAGGCTCTACTATATACGCCTCGTCTTGTACTGACCTATCGTGAATACAATTCTCTTTTTTCAAACTGCCACCCTCAGAATTCACACATCCAATTGTGACCTTTGTTTTGCAGCCAAGTAGGTATTTCCCATTGCTGGTCAATTGTCGAGTTTAATTCTTCTCCTGGGGTCGTTCCACATCTCTATATCTATGATCGGTGGCGCTGATATTTGTAGTGATATCCTTGTGTCATAGTGGATATAGTCATAGCCCCAATATTGTATCATTTTGAGCTCACACATAAATGGTCTGCCCAATATGATATCAAAATTGCTACTCTCATCGAAATTCATAATAGCGAAGGTGTGTTCATATGCGATTCCATAAGAGGTTACTACAAAATTCTCTAATTTGCCAATAGGTCTCTCTAGGTACCCATCCACTAGTTGTAATTTCATTCTCGTTTTCCTTAGAGCATGAATTTTCCATTACCTTGGTTGCTATGGAAATTCCGGCTCCACTATCCAATATAACAACCATTTTTACTCCTTTGTACTCCATAGGAAAGGTCGCGTTCCCTTCTTCTCCTTCACAATAGTCTCCCACCTTATTCACTGGTACTGGCTCATGTTTAGTTTGTTTTAGGGTCTGGTTATTCAGTGTTTTTGGAGAAATGATTGGTGGCAGAATTACCGGTCCTAGTTTCTCCAAATTTTTTCCCACCTCTTCCCAAAGATGAGGCCTTACATGCAGTAACCAGATAGAGCTAGCGTACAATGGATAGGGGACGACATCAGTTCATGAAGAGTTTTGGTAGCCATCATCTTAGGATTCGATTTCCATTGAGATGGTACTTTCCTCACTTTCGATCTGGTTTCATGGTTGCCAATGAATGAAGGTAACGTCTTCAACGACTGAGGTTTGTTGTCTTCCGAAATTTCTGTACTTGCATCACCATACAGTGGTGATCGGATATCATTTGGGTAGAACTCATGTTCTAGATGGATCTCAATGACATGGGTTGATCGAAGCGTTGCGCTTTCATATTTTTTGTTTTTGATATCCTCCCATAGGTCTTGTGACCATAGTTCTTCCACTTCAGAAAAAATTGGCATAGCTGTCTGTGAATACACCCCATCTATTGTATTGGCTGCCATCCTTGTATCCAAAGGTGTTTCAACTAGCAATTATTTTTGGTCTCTATCTTTGATATCTTGCTCCTTTAACTCTTGGATTTTTTTGCGGATCAACACCTCACTCCTTCGAGTAGTCAGAACAGGTGGTTCATAAGAGCTTGAGCTGCTTGGATGAGCTCCTTGCACATCTTCAACCTCTCTTTGTCATACCCTGGGTGAAGATACGTTAACCATCTGTGCTCCTGGGTTTGGTTGGGCTTTAACCTAGCTTCATAAGCTTTCAATATTGCATCCAATGGCTCAAAGACCTTGTCCACCAAGACAGATCCTCTCGATGGTATTACTGATGGTTTTGCTACATCACCCTTTTCTTTAAGGTCCCTTTCCATTCTCAACTGTTCCTCTATTTGCTGCAATTTGGTTTCCAAAGCTGATTTTCCTTTTACCCTTTTGGCTTTCAGCTTGTCCCTTTTTGCCTTCCAAGATTTCCTAGGGTTTTTATCGACAAATTCTCTATCTCAGTTTGGTTGGCTGGGATGTTCCTTGCAGCCTCTTGTGCTTGTGCTCTCGTTACCGCATTTATTGGAATGGTTGGTTTTGTTTCTGATCCACTTGAGCTTGATACAATTCTGATTTTGTTCATGGTAGCTTTTCCTTTGTTATCAGGGTAATTTGGACAATGTGGAATGAGATAGTCATTTGTACACCCCTCACAGTACCCAAAGAGTTTGATATGCTCTCTTTTGTGTGCAAAACCTCTTGCCCAATGATCACCACCGCATTTATAGCATGGTACTAATGGTGGTGGAGAAGCTTGTGGCACCCCCATCGGTTGTCTTGTTCTATGAGGATACCCCCTAGGTTTTTAGTTGTGGGTTTCCATGAACATAAGCATATTTTCATCAACCAAGTAATGGTTTTTTGTTGGTTGTGCTATGTATGATGATTCTGATATCTCTTTAGAAACTATCCATGGAATTTGTCCATCAAAAGCATGGAATTTTTTGTCAAACCCTCTCTCATAGGAGTTGTCTGAATCTTCTCGATCGGAAACTACCTAGATCATACTCTAATCCGCAGGTGCCTCTATAGGTTGTGAAATTCTTATCATGGCTCTGTTTTCTTGGGGTAAAGGAGGATGATGTCCCAACACAAGTTGAATTTTTCCTATCCTTGGACTGTGTTATTTTGTCCTACTTGGTATCTTGGGGGGGTGGTAATTGTTGCCCACCAGGTGGCCCATATTGTCTTTCTCGAACATAGTTTCTATTGTAGAAACATTCGTGGGTCTCATGGTTTGTCCATTTTTGTTCAATAGCACACCACTTAAATACACATTGTACATTTTCTCCTGGCCTTGGCTATATGTTGCACCACTGAGTTGGATGATCTTCTCCAAAGTGTCAAATTTGTGTGTGGGATGTTGTCTCGTGTGTTTGAGTCCCATTTCCTTAATTCAGCCTTCTGATCACTTCCTCAATCACTTGATTAATTTCCGGCACAGTTAGGTTTTGCCCACCTAATTTTATTGTGGATTCACTAGTGGTTGAAGAGGTGCTACTCGTCCCTTGGTTTGTGTCCTCCATCACCTCCCCATATGCCTTATAGTTGTCTACCAAATACAAAGCCTCTTTTGTGACTTGCTCAAAAGTAACACATGCCTTTAAGTGCAAGTCTTTTTTGAGAGTGTCATTTCGCAATCCTTCTATGAAAAGGACTAACAATCTCTCATCCTAAGGTATTTCACTAGCAAGACATCTTTTTATGTATTGCTTAAATCAAAACGAGGCTTCCTTCACCTTTTCCTTCTCCTTTTGTGCATAGATCTGGGAGACCGTATTATGCTTTATCCTTCTCTTTGAGAATTACTTTGCAAATTCTCAAAGAAGTTTCTCCATACTTGGGAATTCTTGGCTGTTTAAAGGTTGGAACTAGGTCAAGGCCGTTCCTTCTAGGTTGAGTTCAAATCATTTAGATTGAGTATGAAAATCAGTTACCTGTTCTGCCCTCAACACTTGTTTGACGATTGATACATGAGCATATGGATCACCCGATCCATTATACTTTTTGGGTACACACGTTGCCACTTGAGACGATTGCATGCGTCTAGACTCGACAACCATCCTAACCATCCCTGGTCCTCCTGATATGGTCTCTCTAGTTACATATTCTTGGCACTACAATCGGTGTCCTCTCCGCCATACATTCATCAGGTCATTCTGTTCAATCTCGTGTAATAGTCGGAGGGATTCTAGTTGTGTAAGTCAAATTAGGTGCTACACTGCCCTTGTGTGTGTTCATAGAAGCCCTAGACCCCAGTGATTCCATGGGCCCTGTGTTTGGGAATCGTTGGTGCCCAAATGAATCTTCCACTCTAGTTCTTACTGGACTTACATACCCAGTTTCTGGTCTCATTTGAGTAGTTGTGGGTTTAACTTCCTTTGAATTTACATAATATTGGTGGAGTGGTCCACCAAAATATGTATATCACTCTAGCTCCTTATGATCCATAGGAGAGTATTTTCGGTCATGCTTATCCATTATGACCGCTTGAATACTTCTCCAATCTGTGTATGTAGAAACGTATAGTCTTTTGCGGTCAGTCAGCTCCTTGATTTGGGATTCATCGCATCTATAATAGAGTTTCTATTCTTCGTTATTGAATTTATATAGCCTCATGTAAGTGTTGTTTGTATTAAGTCGCTCCGTCTCATTAGTGCGCCTGAGCACAACGTTTTGCTTGTCCATCTTGGGTGGTTCATCTCTACTAACTCTTTATCTACCTTGTACTTGGTGCTAGTCAATCCCCATTTTTCCACAATAAAGGGGTTGAGAACGACGAGGTACATCATTCCTTCCTGGTCAAAGTATCTGTCTTTGTCATAGTCCACATCTACAAGGTCCTTGAACTTGCTTTGCTTGTTTTCCAACTTAGCGGTCCATTCCATCCTTATAGATTTTGGCTTTAAGCTCATTCTCAAATTGAAGATACAACAATTTTACATTGGATGCAGGTCGTGAAGGACCTGCCCCTATGGAAGTTCCTTTCTTAGGGTTCACCTTGTTGGATTCCTTAGTCATTATGGCGTATGATCTTTCTGATGAGGTATCAAAAAAATTTCCTCTATAATGGCTTTTAGAGGATGCAGTGGTTTTCGATTCACACTACCTTCAGTTGAGTGATTTCTCACTTGGTCTATAACACTAGGAGTCCTATTCTGGTATAATCTTCCGGATGCACATACATGAAGAATTGATCTTACAAAATCCAAACCTTGTTACCTCATTGGCTTACTCAAATTCTCCAATTTGTTCTTACTTGTTGGGTCATACTCTCTAGCACTTGCAACCTGTCAAAAAATTCTTGATGGATATCAGTTTACACCACTCTTGTTAGTTCAAGCTTTCAATCAACAAAATTTAATCAGATACTTCAATACTCCATAATTTTTCTCACAACATCAACAATTCAGGTCTAATTTCAATTTTGAAAAAGCCACCAAGGTCCTGGGGACTATCTCTCTCTTTGATCAAATTCTGTTTTTATTCTGACTCAAAGGAACATGGATCGTGATCCATGTTAGGAGGCCAAAATGACTTTTCTTGGTACCAATAGAATTGGCATGATTAGTCAAAAAGAATGCGGCAAAGCTTGACTTTTGACCATACATCGTGTTAATTCTGTAAGTGACCTATTTTTCCTCTCAGTAACATCATTTTTTTGAGGTGTATAAGGCATTCTACATTGGTGTTTTATCCCATGACTAGCCAGAAATGCATTGAATTCATGAGACATATACTCCCCCCCTCTATCGGAACGGAGGGGGCCCATAGTACATTTTGAGACATTTTTAGCCATAGCCAGAAATTGTTTGAAGCACATAAAAACTTCGGACTTCGCTTTAAGTGGAAATACCCATGCATGCCTAGAGTAATCATCAATGAAAGTCACAGAGTAAAGGTAATTTCCCAAGGACGGAGTTTGCATGGGCCCACAAACATCACTATGCACAAGCTGCAAGTGGCCCGAACTGAACCATCCTTTGGAAACTTAGAATGCTGCATCTTACCCAAAATACATCCTTCACAAACATGTTTGACAGGTGCTTCAAGAGGTGGCAAAGAAGCAACCATATCAGATTTCTGCAAACGCAGCAAACTGGCAAAATTCAGATGACCAAAACGTGCATGCCAAAGTTTTGCATTTGAAATAGCCCTTGAATCTACAACAACATTTGCAAAATTTTGTCCACACTTGTCATACAAAGTTAGCTTATACAGCCCACGACACAAAATGCCAGATGCAACAATTTCATCATCAAAACTGAGATCATGAACTATACATATTTCATCCACAAATTTGACTACAAGTCCAAGTCTAGCAAGTGCGGATATAGACAAGAGATTCTTCTTGATCCCAGGTACATAAAGTGCATCAACAAGTGTGAAGGAACTGCCATTTGCAGCAGTAAGCACACTCTTTTCAACTCCATGAACCGGATAAGAGGCATTGTTGGCACAAGTGACTGAATTTCCATGAGAGACAGACTCAAGAGAGGTGTAATGTGCTTTGTAGCACCACTGTCGAAATACCACACATGTGAATCTGCAGCAACTGACAAGCATGCATCATGGACAACAGGATTGTAAGTGCACTCTGCACTAAAAGCCCATTCTGCATCAACATCAGCAACACAGTCTCCTTTCATAGAAGAATCAACAATGGCTGCATTTGTAGTGGAACCAGCATTTGCAGTGGAACCACCCTCTTTCTTCTTAGCCTCTTTGGCCTTCAACTTAGGACACGACTTGATCAAGTGATCATTAGCTTTACAATAATGGCAATGCATTTTCTTTTTGCCCTTATCACCAGAATTTCCAGAAGAATTGCTTCCAGCAGAAGCATTAGGAATAGAAGTTTTGCCACTCGCAACAGAACCATAAGAAGTGGCTGCATTGCTGTTACCACCCTTTCTTTGAGAAGGAATAAAAGCCTATTCAAGTGCACGTTGTCTAGTCTTGTTTTTTTTGGAAAGTGACTCTTGCAAGAGCAATGTGCATAATGCATCAAACTGACAACTTCTGGATTTCCTTGGGTCATGAGTCTCTAAGTACTAGCAAAAGTCTAGTAAGAATCTGGTAAGGCATCAAGAACAGTCTGCACAAGGGAACTGTCTGAAATGACTTCACCTGTAGAAATAAGTTGCTCATTCATATCCTTGACACTAGCAAGGAAAGTGTCCATATCATCTTCCTCATCCATAATCTTCGACTCCAGCTCTTTACGCAGGCAAAGCAATTTTAGCCTCATTGCAACTTGCATAAAGACCAGCCAAAATATCCCAAGCCTGTTTTGCAGATTTTGCTGAATGGATGTGAGAAACAATGGTGCGCTTCACAGACAACGCAATCAATGCATGAGCCTGTGCATCCTTTACATCCCAATGAGCTTGTTCTGCCGTAGGCAAAACAACTATAATAGCAGCAATCCTTGTAGCAAGACCTGCAACATCCTCAGCATCGCCTACATCCTCAGAACCAGGACGTACATCAATGCCCTGCACAATATTCTAGACACCCTTTGACACAAGAACGTGTTGCATCATATAAGCCCACATAGGGTAATTGTCCCCATCCAACCCGTCCTCAACAACAAACATCTTGAAGACATCTGTGTTGTTGTTAGCCATGGTAAATGCTGCACCTGATGTGAAAATTGCCTGAACATAGGAGAAACAGAGCGGGAACAACACGTGCTATATAGCACAAACCGTAGAAGACTGTAAGGCACCTCTTGTGCAAAAATTGGCAAAAAACACGCATGTGCTCAATAGAAGGCTTTCTATCATGCCATGCTTCATACGGAGTAATAGAGTGCAAAGCTTTCGTAGGACACCTGTTTAGTACATAAGTGGCACACATGATGGCCTCAAGCCAAAAAGAATGCGGCAAAGCTTGACTTTTGACCATACATCGTGTTAATTCTGTAAGTGACCTATTTTTCCTCTCAGTAACATCATTTTTTTGAGGTGTATAAGGCATTCTACATTGGTGTTTTATCCCATGACTAGCCAGAAATGCATTGAATTCATGAGACATATACTCCCCCCCTCTATCGGAACGGAGGGGGCCCATAGTACATTTTGAGACATTTTTAGCCATAGCCAGAAATTGTTTGAAGCACATAAAAACTTCGGACTTCGCTTTAAGTGGAAATACCCATGCATGCCTAGAGTAATCATCAATGAAAGTCACAGAGTAAAGGTAATTTCCCAAGGACGGAGTTTGCATGGGCCCACAAACATCACTATGCACAAGCTGCAAGTGGCCCGAACTGAACCATCCTTTGGAAACTTAGAATGCTGCATCTTACCCAAAATACATCCTTCACAAACATGTTTGACAGGTGCTTCAAGAGGTGGCAAAGAAGCAACCATATCAGATTTCTGCAAACGCAGCAAACTGGCAAAATTCAGATGACCAAAACGTGCATGCCAAAGTTTTGCATTTGAAATAGCCCTTGAATCTACAACAACATTTGCAAAATTTTGTCCACACTTGTCATACAAAGTTAGCTTATACAGCCCACGACACAAAATGCCAGATGCAACAATTTCATCATCAAAACTGAGATCATGAACTATACATATTTCATCCACAAATTTGACTACAAGTCCAAGTCTAGCAAGTGCGGATATAGACAAGAGATTCTTCTTGATCCCAGGTACATAAAGTGCATCAACAAGTGTGAAGGAACTGCCATTTGCAGCAGTAAGCACACTCTTTTCAACTCCATGAACCGGATAAGAGGCATTGTTGGCACAAGTGACTGAATTTCCATGAGAGACAGACTCAAGAGAGGTGTAATGTGCTTTGTAGCACCACTGTCGAAATACCACACATGTGAATCTGCAGCAACTGACAAGCATGCATCATGGACAACAGGATTGTAAGTGCACTCTGCACTAAAAGCCCATTCTGCATCAACATCAGCAACACAGTCTCCTTTCATAGAAGAATCAACAATGGCTGCATTTGTAGTGGAACCAGCATTTGCAGTGGAACCACCCTCTTTCTTCTTAGCCTCTTTGGCCTTCAACTTAGGACACGACTTGATCAAGTGATCATTAGCTTTACAATAATGGCAATGCATTTTCTTTTTGCCCTTATCACCAGAATTTCCAGAAGAATTGCTTCCAGCAGAAGCATTAGGAATAGAAGTTTTGCCACTCGCAACAGAACCATAAGAAGTGGCTGCATTGCTGTTACCACCCTTTCTTTGAGAAGGAATAAAAGCCTATTCAAGTGCACGTTGTCTAGTCTTGTTTTTTTTGGAAAGTGACTCTTGCAAGAGCAATGTGCATAATGCATCAAACTGACAACTTCTGGATTTCCTTGGGTCATGAGTCTCTAAGTACTAGCAAAAGTCTAGTAAGAATCTGGTAAGGCATCAAGAACAGTCTGCACAAGGGAACTGTCTGAAATGACTTCACCTGTAGAAATAAGTTGCTCATTCATATCCTTGACACTAGCAAGGAAAGTGTCCATATCATCTTCCTCATCCATAATCTTCGACTCCAGCTCTTTACGCAGGCAAAGCAATTTTAGCCTCATTGCAACTTGCATAAAGACCAGCCAAAATATCCCAAGCCTGTTTTGCAGATTTTGCTGAATGGATGTGAGAAACAATGGTGCGCTTCACAGACAACGCAATCAATGCATGAGCCTGTGCATCCTTTACATCCCAATGAGCTTGTTCTGCCGTAGGCAAAACAACTATAATAGCAGCAATCCTTGTAGCAAGACCTGCAACATCCTCAACATCGCCTACATCCTCAGAACCAGGACGTACATCAATGCCCTGCACAATATTCTAGACACCCTTTGACACAAGAACGTGTTGCATCATATAAGCCCACATAGGGTAATTGTCCCCATCCAACCCGTCCTCAACAACAAACATCTTGAAGACATCTGTGTTGTTGTTAGCCATGGTAAATGCTGCACCTGATGTGAAAATTGCCTGAACATAGGAGAAACAGAGCGGGAACAACACGTGCTATATAGCACAAACCGTAGAAGACTGTAAGGCACCTCTTGTGCAAAAATTGGCACTGATAGAAATTCTGCACAAAATGACAAAATTGCCTGTGTAGACCTGCCTATAGTGGAAACGGAGGTCGAAATGAGCCTGAATAAAAAATCTGAGCAGACTAAGCTCTAAGAGCTCACCGAAAATATTTGTCAACCTCCGAACGCTCGCCAAACCTCAGTATAATCGGAGAAAGTGAGCACGCGTAGGATGGAGCAACTAGCGATTAAGCCCGGGAGGACGTAACTTGCTCTGATACCAATTTTTGGAATTAGGGTTGCAGAGAAACGCATATAGATTGGAGAAGACGAAGGAAGCTCAAGGCACACAATAGAGAGTGTGTTTCTCAGTGTGCAATGGAAAGATAGATACCCCTAGAGTTATGGGCGTATATACAATGCTTGGGGGAAAATTCCTCCTAAAGAGGGAAAAAATGCCCCGGTGGTCCTAGTGTGTTCACACACATCACTACCACATGTATTATATGGTAACACTTACAAGGTTTGTCTCAGAGAGAATAATAGGGAATAATACACTATTTACAATTTGAGAGTCATCAATAACAAAATTACACAGCTTCTTTTGAAAAAATGATTGAATACAACAAAGTTTGGTGTGTATCCAGCTTTTAGGTGAGGTTTCACTGTATCCACCAAACATCAAGGAACTGAAGCCCAAAAAGTTTCATTAAATATTGCCAATTGATGGATTTCATGGCTTCAAAAGTTAGAACCCCCATCATTTCTAAACTATAGGGAGATCCCGAGCTATTCCTAGCTCTTCAAGCTTTCCTCAATGGAGAACTAAAAGTTGAGTTACCACAATTTTCACTGATAGCTAGGTCTAATGAAGTGCCAATAGAATCCTTATATCCACAACCCAACCTAGATAAGAACTTTGTTGTTGAAATATTTGTTAACAAGTTGGGACCTACTAGATGAAGGCTTGACTAACATTGGAACGAGTGGTGTCTCAGAAGACTATAGACCACACAATTTGGAGTTGGAATCATCAGTTGAAATTGACTCTAAGGACAAAGAATCTGAGTTAAATATTGGTGCAAATGTGGGGGCAAACCATTGAAGGTCTAGTGGTACCCTAGATGACAATCTATCCTGGAGAGGAGAAGACACAAGTAACAATTCATCCAGCAACTCTGCACTAGAAAGTGGCCATAATTGAAAATTAGACAAGAGGAGTAAGCGATATAAGAGGAAACAATATCGAGCCAATGTACGTGCTAGGATAAATGAAAAGAAATCTACCGTAGAATGGCTCAGTTATATGGGGGCATGTGATGCTCATCGGACGTTGGTAGATAATTGGGGTGAATACCTTCAAAGTGTCATGTGCCGAGAAAACTAGTGAAGCCGTAGTCAAAGAAGTCCCATCGGTGCCGGATTTCAATGCTCGTCAGACCACGAGGGATAGCTCTGCAAGGGAAGATGTCTGTACCTGCAGAGGGGGTCGCAAGAAGGGCTGTCCCTCTCTCGCTAAGCGACTCATGGCAAAGGCGGTGCGAAGAGATCTCATAGCCGTCCAAGAAGGCCCTGCCCCTGGGTCGACTATAGAAATGAAGTAGGAGGGAGGGGAGAATGAGCTGGAGGGAGCGGCAGAGGTAGAGGGGCGGGAGGAAGAGGCGGCAGGAGCAGGAGGCGGGGGGGAGGATGAGGAAGAGGGGGGGAACTCTGGGGGGGGAGGGGCTGTCGAAGGTGAAGCTGGGGAGGGGGCTGGAGCAGGGACCTCATCTTGCTCAAGAGGACTAAATCGGTTCCACGTGGGAACCCACTGCTGCTAAGTAAGAGCCTGATGACCACTCTGAGTGCCAGATTGACGCTGTGGCCCCTGACGTCGTCTACCACGGGCCTGCTACCATCCCTCCTCTGCTGGAGCCCCAGGCTCAGAGGGTGGCTCTGCATCTGTGCGCCGTGTCTTTGTCTGTGTTTGCTAGCCAGCCCTTGTAGGCTGGGGCTGAGGCTGTGGTGTAGGTCGAGGCCTCCTCCGTGGACAGGCCTTTGCTACATGGCCCATCTGTCGACAAATGAAGCATTGGTTCGGGAGCCCCAAATACTCCACACTCTGTCTAAACCAACCCCCACTCACCCGAGGCAGAAGAATAACCTTCAGGAGAGTGTGAGTGTCTCTGACCAAAACGAGCCCAAACTATGCATTAAAATGGGTTGTATGGCTCATACAACCCATTTTAGGGCATAGTATGACTCAGGAGACTTTGCACGTGTGGGGGTGAAAACCATGTCCCCATCCTTGCAAAGTTTCACAGGGATCAAATATGGTTTGGGCAATCAAGGCCCATACTTTGTGCTAAAATGGTTCGTATGGCTCAGATGGCCAATTTTAGTGTATATTATGTATTGGGACCTCCCAAACGATATTGGATGGCCACAAATTTTTTTAGGGATAGAGGTGAGCACTATTTCCCAACATGTACAAAGTTGCATAGCCATCCAAGCTACTATGGGTGGTCAAGGTCCATACTATACGATAAAATGGATCGTTCGGCTTGTATGGTCCATTTTAGCGTATAGTATGGTTCGGAACCACCAAATCCATGTTGGATGGCCACGTGACTTTGCACGGGTGGGTTTCAACTCCATTTATCTACCCCTACAAAGTATCGTTGCCATCCTTCTAGTGATAACACAGGTGGCCCCGTCGACGCTCTCGGCCCCGTCATGGTGTCATCGGCCATGGTGTTGTCTGCTTTGTTCTTAATGCACCCATCCACCCTCGTTGACACACCTATCATGTTGGATCACCCATCCACCCACACCGTTGCACCCGTGCACGGCCCATCGGCCTCGCCGATGCTACCGGCCCCATCACGGTGGAGTCGGAGATGGCATCGTTCGCTCCATCATTCACGCACTCGTTGATCCTCGTGTGGCTCATTTGTCGACCCGCGCTGCCCCATCGCCCTTGTTGTGCATGCCTCATTGGCTCAATCGGTGTTATTGGCCTTGATCGGCTCCATCACGGTGCAATCGATAGTGGCATCTTCCGCTCCGTGCTTCAAGCACCCGTTTGCTTGTCCACCCCTGTCGGCCCGTTCCATCCTGTCATCAAAGATTTCCACAGACGACCCCTCGGTTGTCCTCCCTTGACGTAGTCGGCCCCATTGATGCATCCGACCTCGATCTGCTTTGTTACGTTGTCATCAACAATGACGTCGTCTACTTCGTGCTTCACGTTCTTGTCAGCCCTCACCGACATACTCGGAGCATCGACCCAACCGTTGGCCAATGTTGTCCCGTCAATGCGTCCATGTCCTTGGTTATCCTCCGTCAACATAGTTGGCCACATCATGATGGAGTCCCTAGTGGCTCCGACAATTGGCCCTTGTTCGTACGCTTTGCTCTTGTTAACCCTCACAGACACCCTATCACCTTCGACAGACGCATATTATTTATTTGATTGAGTCAGGGACTGGGCTTTTTGATTCAATAGATGTGTAGGTGATCACCGATGAGAGGTGCACCACTTATCTTATTTTTACAGTAGTTTTGCAACAATTGGCCACTATGGACGCCCATGTGTGAATGGGCCAAACTCTTATAAAAGGTCCATTTGACCTAAAAAATCCTCATTCTCTGAGGGCTAAGAAGTGCTCTTGCTCCATCTCTGTCTCCTTCTCCTTCGTGTGCTCACAGGTATGTGTGTGTGTGTGTATGCTTGAGAGAGAGAGAGAGAGAGAGAGAGAGAGAGAGAGAGAGAGAGAGAGAGAGAGAGAGAGAGAGAGAGAGAGAGTGACCAAGCATTACAGCGGTATCGACGGCGATGAGGCGATTGAGCATGGCATCAACAACGGCTCCTTCTTCTTTGCAGCACATGATTTTTCACGATGAAATCATTGAGTGGTGAGTGACACACCCCTGCCCCTTTGAGCTTGCTGGGCTCTTCTAGTTGTGTGTTTGCAACCTTTTGAGGCTCGCACACAGTGCACATGCAAGTTCCCAGCTTCAACACAGTACGGCAAAGCGTACATTTTCGGCATCGTTGTCGGGGACAACCTTGCATTAAGCTTGAGGAGCACTTAGTGCTACCTGTGGAAGCCTTTCTTCCATCTGTTTTTTGTTTTTCGCTAAGTTGTATGAGAACTGTGAAGTGGCTATAATGGGCAGATTAGCAGGTTTCTGTTAGATTTTGTTTAAGTAACTATAATGTGAAGTTTTAGTAGGTTTTTGTCAGATTCTGTTAGAGGCTGTAAGCTCTATTAGTACTGCATTGTATTGGTTTTTGTTAGTTTTGCAAGATCTGTAATGTGAAGATGTTAGTAGATCTGTTGGTGAGTGTAGACAATGAGAAGTAGAGTAGACAGTGAGCAGTAGAGTTGATTGTCTGTGAGTATGTAATTCTATGTTAGACAGTTAATTAGCTATTGATTAGCTACAAGGAAGTTAGATAGATCTCCTAGGAGTTGCTGTGTGTGCGTGGGAGCTCGATGTCCATGCGGCCATATTATCCTCAGAAAAAGAAAAGAAAATATTTTTTTAAAAGATAAAATGCTCAAAAATATTGAGGCCAAAAAGAAATTCAAAAATTAAGTTTAAAAAAACCTTATCCTTAAAGGAAGGATTGGGATCCGGACCATTGCCAAAGCCCAAGCCCAAGCCCAAGCCCAGGCCCAGGCCCAGGCCTCTGTCCTCAGTCTTATGATATACTATACACACCACTTTATATATAAAGACTAGGACCTCAAGTGAAGGGAGGGCATGTGGGACAAGTTCCTCAAGTCCTCCACCATCCCCCTTCACACACACCCTTAATTTGGACTTACTAATTCTAGCCCTCTCTCCACCGGGAAAAGACTAGTTTTAGGATTCCAAGGACTATACGTAACTGAATCGGGGATTGTAAAGCACGACACGTCCCCCTAGCCAAGACGCTGGTTTTGAGCTATCACATGCCATATTCCGTGGCTCGGTTAAAAAAAGGGACCAAAAATTAAAAAAAGGGTTGTAAACACCTAAAAAACTAGGTAAGCGGCCTTCACGGGTACTCACCAACACCTCTAGGGTGTCGAGGTCACATGCATCTATACTCTGGTCATGTGCTAGAGGATTGAGCACATCGAGAGCGTCTCCATTTACGCGGGCACTCATTATTCTTCTACCTTAGGCTCTAGGCCCTCAGCGGGAACCCAAGGTAGTACCACTTAGGACCCACATATTGCGTCTAGTAACTCTTCCTCTAACTACAACGTCATGGAGGGTTACCCAATGCCTAATCCTGATAGCTCAAGCCAAGACATGCATGCCATTGGCCCACGGTCTGGGCCGAGCATGCTTAACCGCTTGAAGGAAACCGTTAGTAGAGCCACTCACTCCGAACATGGAGCTAACAATGTAATTGAGGGGGGTGAGGAAGTAAATTCGCCATTAATGACCAACGTAGACCCTATGCTCCTGGAGAGTGTGCACGTGAATACTCCATTCACTGCACCCCCTGACTCTTTAGAGCTATTCCCCTCAAAGGGTATATTACCTGATGATAGAAGCCTTGCCGAAGTGCAAGAGGTTGAGTGGTGTATCATTGGAAAAGGAAATCGAGAGCTTACGTAGGGTAGAACAACGAAGATAGTTAAAAGCAAAGACCCCTATGTCAATATCCCTGCTAGGAGAGCAATCAAGTGCTTCTGAATTAGCGACCACTAAGGGTCAACCCATAGAGAGCCACATTGCATCTAGTTCAAAGGACACCCCTAGCACCTCAATCCTAGATGGAGCGTTCCTAAATGAGGACTGGGAGTACAAACAAAAACTTTAACCAACCTATACACAGGTGACACCTATCACGTGGGTTGGTTAGATGTCCTACAATCCACAATGGGTGCTACCCCAAAGAGTTTGTGAGGTCATCCATAGAGTTATTGAGCTAGAGAGACAGAACAAGGGGATCCACATGCCTTCAACGGGTCTCATGAGATTCTTGGATACAGGGAAGTCTAAACAACCAACCTTATCACAAATGGAGACTCCCATGGTAAGTCCGATGGATCCTCCATATGTTGTTTCGCCAGGGGTCTCAGTGCATCACCTTTCCAATTCTAGCTCATCTTTCCCTTGATGACACCATGGCTACCATGCCTACCCCAGTGATGGGCATTCCAAGAAACACGCCATGAACCTCTTTTGCTAGTAAAGCATGACTACATGGTAGCTCAATGCCTGCAACAATACCTACAAGTGTGTACCAATCATATACATCTATGGGTCCTCGTACTGATGTAGCTCCTACCCCTCCCATTGTTTCAACAACCTATGCTCCACAACCACAACACCCAAGCATTATTTCAATGGGACCATACTGGCTAGCATTAGCATGTCACATCCGACGTCTGCTATGCCGAGGGCCACACATATGAACTTTGGGCCACCACATGGCACAATATTGTACCAAACGTGGAACCCAAGGGCTTCCTATGCACCAAGCCCAAAGCCAATCCCTACTCCACATGTAGTCTCTAGAGTGCCTTCACCCATGGTGCCTACTCACTTAGGTGACTTGGAAACATTTGCTCAAGCTATCGGTTGATCTATTGCTGAGAATATGCGTAACACGCCTGATAGAGAGACTAGAAGTAAGGCAATACAAATAGCCAAGCTCACACAAAAATTTAGTGGAGATGGGGATGTGAGAAAGCATATCGAAGTGTTTGAACAAGTATGCGATTCCCTAGGAGAACACAATGACCTACATAAGAGTAATACTTTAAGCCCGAACTTAAGTGGAAAGGCTGGGGATTGGTATAGAACCCTAAGGGTGGAAGAAAAAACAATTTACCCTACTCTTAGGAGTCTGTTCTTGAAAGAATACATACAAGAGGGAGTGCTTTGGGGTGTAGCATCTCAGCTCCAAAAAGTCCAACAAGAGGAAGGAGAGTCCGTGAGAGACTTTATTAGTCGTTTGAAGCATTTAAATTCTCGTTGTTTGTAATGCAATTGAGTGCTTCAATAATAACCAATTGCTTAATAGATTCATTAGAGGATTACGACATGAGGATATCTACAATGGCCTAGTCATTAGAGGTATCACCACTTGGGAAGCAGTCACCACCAATGAGATCTAATTGGAGGATAATTTAATGATTCAAGGAGAAAGAGTGTCTGTTGAGCCTAAATCTACTAGCTCGTAGGCATTGGGGTATCAGCCAATGACCCTAAATCCTATTGCTATGGAGCCAAAGATATGTGAGATGACTTTAGTAGATCTCACCAAGGCCATTCAAGAGAGTCTTGAAGACAATTGTGCTCCACAACACAATCATATGTATCCAAGAAGGGAGCAGCAATGGTGCTCCGTTTGCTATGGTCCGCATAGTACCAATGAATGCCCTACATTTAGAGTAAAATTCAATGGGAATTGTAATGCCTGTGGGAGGTATGGTCATCCAGCCAAGGATTGCATAGTATTTAAGCGCGCAATAGCTAATAGACCAACCTTAGTATGGACAGACACACCTCAAGTGCCTGCATTGATGCCAGCCCTACCTCTTGAACAAACGTCACAACACATGGTCCCTAGGGCCCAAAATGTTCAAACAACACTCTTACCACCTCCAGTGCTAGGACTGCAACCACCACATCCGAGAATCAATTCTGCAAATCAAGTGGGTTATGAGTCATCTATTGCTTGTTTCGAAGGCTGTGAGGAAGATATAGATCCTAATATTGCCTATAGGATTGATGCGCTTGAAGAAAGTCCACAATACTACATGGAGGACTATTGGGGACAAGTCAAACATATCTATCAAGTAGCTGCTCTTGCTGCAAGAGGCCAAAATATCAATTACACTGCCAAGAGACCACCTCTTCAATGCTATGAGTGTGGAGGTCCACATTGTGTAGCCGAGTGTCCTATTAGGCTACAAAAGAATACTACACATGCAAACCAATCAAGCAAGCACGTCCATTCCGATACTCATGTGTAATTGATGTGGCATAGATCATTTCATTGCCCAATTTCCAAAAAATACAAATGCGCCGAAGATCACACCATTAAACTTCATTGAGGTTACCGAGGAGCCATCAGAAAGTACACCTGTGGTAACAATAAATGTACTCACACAATCAATGCTCCAAAAAAAAATGTATATTCTTGAGGAAAGAGACATGGCATCAATTGCCCAATCTCAGAAGAAGAAGAAAACACGAAGAAAGAGATCGCAAAAAGGAGCAAAGTCAGACCCTAGTTCAAAGACCAACATAGGGATTGGTGACGACCTCGTATATATGAATGACGTTGAAGAGGATTCTGATTCAAGTGAAACCATGGAGATCAAAACGACCACTAGGAAAAAAACCAAGGAAGATCGTCATGAGCCACAATGTCCAGGACCCAAGAAGAAGATAGGAACTTACCCAAACCCTGAAGAGGAGATCGAGCAAGTCAAGCAATTAAGGAGTTTGGTAGAAGATACCCACAGGGATCTAGAGCTAGCACCTAGGCAGATCCAGATTATACACACAGTGTTCCGTACTCAAGAACAACCTCACAAAGTCCATAGACCCCTAACCATACCGAGTGTCATCCAAGAAGAAAGTGACTTAAAGTCATAGGAAAGTGGGCGTACTCACTTCTTGTTGGAAATAATGTTTATAGAGGGACTACCTAACCCTATCAAAAAAATGGAGATCCCATCTTCCCCACATCAAGGGATTGTAGCCCAAAAGGTGTCACTAAATATTTCCAAATTGATGGATTTCATGGTTTCAGAAGCTAGAACCACCATCATGTCCAAACTATATGGAGACCCCGAGCTATTCTTAGCTCTTTGAACTTTCCTCAATGGAGAACTGAAAGTCGGGCTACCACAAATTGCACAGATGGATGGAGCTAGGGCAATGCCAATAAAGGAGGAACACTTAGATCCACAACCCAATATAGATGAGAACTCTATTGTAGAAATACGTGTTAACAAGTTGGGACAATACTTTGAAGGCAATGAATCCAATGTGACCATACCAATCAGTACCAAGAGATTAACTATGATGGGAATCCTTGATGGTGGTGCTTGGGTTAGCATTGTGACTAAAAATTGATGGGAAACTATGGGAAGAACTCTTGGTACCACAACCATAGTAGTAAAGATGGCCAATGGGTCTATTGTGGAACCTATTGGGATGCTAGAAGATCTCAAGATCAAGGTCTTTGGACACAAAAAAAGAAATACCTTCATTGTTATGGATTTCTCCAAGCACACTATGTCATCTGAGATGATCTTAGGACGTCCTTTCATGAGGGAAGCAAAAATGGTGCATGACTGGTCTAAAAACCATGTCTACTTGCAGTTCCAAGATTCTGTCATTCGAGTGGATCTTGTAACTGGTTGAGCACATCCTCTAGGCAACAGATCTATAATTGATCATAGATATCACACCACAGTCCACTAGGCCCCATTGTAGTATTGTTACACATGTAAAGTGGACACTGATGTTGAGGAAGATTCTCCTTATATGGATGCTCTACCTGGGATGACTGAGTCTGACAGTGTGGATTGGGTCCACCTAGCAGCAACCATACACACTTGGGGAAATAGGGGGACGACCTGAGTAACACCTAAGGGGGATGAAATGCCATCACTCGTACCCTTAAATATGTTAGAAGCAATGCATATAGCTGCTGATGACCTACAAGATGAAGACTTGACTGACATTGGAACTAGTAGCGTCTTACAAGACTATAGCCCACACGATTTGAAGTCAAAATCATCAATTGAAATTGACTTTGAGGACGAAGAATCTGACTTAAATCTTAATGAAAATGTGGGGACAAACCATTCGGGGCCCAGTGGTACCCTAGATGACAATCTATCCAAGGGAGTAGAAGACACAAGTAACGATTCATCTAGTGATTCTCAACTAGAAATCGGCCGTAATAAAAAATTAGACAAGAAGAGTAAGAGATATAAGAGGCGACGTTATTGAGCAAATGTGCGTGCTAGAATAAATGAAAAGAAATCTATCGTAGAATGGCTTAATTATATAGGGGCATGTGATGCTCATTGAAAGTTGATTGATAACTAGGGTGAATTCCTTCAAAGTGTTATGTGGTGTAGTCCACAAACCATTGACATTGCACAGCTTGAGGCTACAAAGAAGCCAAAGTTGAGCCGTACCGTAAGGAGATGACAAAATCGAGAGTTATCTCAACAACAAAAGGAGGAATCCGAATCCTCGAGCGCGTACTTCCGAGCGAACAAGAAACCGAGCAAGCATAAGCAATGAAAAAGATTAGATCAAGATCTCAATAGTCTCTATAGAGTATAGTGTAGCAAAGTAACCATGTTGCATCTCAATAGTCTCAAATAAAAGAGCCACACTCTTCCTTTAATGTGTTCACACACATTAAAATAGTCTCAAACAAAAGAGCCATACTCTTCCTTTAATGTGTTCACACACACATTGATACACATTCATATCCTTGCTTCGAAACCATCTTGCTGAGCATATTCCAAAACTCTATTTCCAAAACTCTATTTATGCAAACTTTTTCTCCATGGTAAATTCACATGTTGCAATTTTCATAAGTTCGTGCACAAATAGATCAAAAGATAGTAACTCAAATGCCACATGTCCATCATAATGAATAGGTAGCTCTTGAACTTGAATGATATCCTTTGCTTGCTTGAGTGCCATGTGTAGGCTGCTTTGTGAAGGCATTGCATGTAGTATACCAACTACTCTAGAGGGACCATTGGACTATTACTAGTGTGTCCTTCATTCCAATGCCTTCTGTGCTTTCAATACGAATGCGAACCTTCTAAATTGACATTGGCCATGATTGAGAAGCAAGATTTGATCACCACTAACAAGTTCAATAGCCTTTATCTTCACCTGCTCTCCCATTAGAGTTAGTGGATGCAAATTGAATGCATTATTATTTCATGACGTTGTATCACAAAAGATATAAAAAGTGCATAGATGCTATCGTCAAACATAAGAACAATTTTGTGGCCACATTGTTGTTCAGAAATGGTTATGTGCCTAGCCATGGTTGACTGCAGGATGAGGAATTTCAAACTCCAAGCAAACCTTTTCAAGAAATCATAAAAAAGAGCAAAACCCCACAATGTAAATAAAACTTAAATCATAACATAAACATTTAGCATCAAATTACATATTACAATCTATCTATCATTGTCTCTAAACGTCTAGAGCATTCCTTATGGATACTTAATCATCCACCCTTATATTAACTCCTTGATTATCCAAGGTTATTATCCCACCTCTGAATCACAACTTCTTTTGGTCATCAATATTAAAGACATGGTAGATGCTTGGACAAGTAAAAGTGTGCGTGTGCGTGCGTGCGTGCGTGCAATGTTGTGGAGGGTTTCTCAGTACATATATAATATTATGGCAAGTGCTTCTAAGGAAGTTATAGAAGAAGTAGATTTGGTAGATTGTATTGGTAGGTTGGAGCCAATATGAACAATGTGTATTTGAAATCTTTGGTGCTAGATTGTACGTACCTTATTGAAATTGGAGATTTTTTTTATTTTTTATTTTGCGTGAGTGACTCCATTTTGTATAGCTCGCAAGAAAATCTTTCAGTGTATAATCAATGACACTTCAGAAACGAAGAGGAAAAGGAAAATATCCCTCACATCACATACTTGACAATAATAGTTTTCATGGACTATGGACTCTTTTAGAGTTTTTATGTTAAGTTGCAAAAGAGGAGGCCCCAATCACGAGGACTTTGTGGACAAGGGCGGGAGAGGTGATGAAGATCATAAGGTACTGTCAACATGAATGATAATCACCACTTGCATGCAACAGCTTGGCAATCACCTCTTATGCAATGCCTTCACAATCACCTAGGCCCCATCTTTTGACGAGAACAAAGATGAAGAGTTTAGGTGTGTGTGTGTGTGTGTGTGTGTGTGTGTGTGTGTGTGAGAGAGAGAGAGAGAGAGAGAGAGAGAGAGAGAGAGAGAGAGAGAGAGAGAGAGAATGAGGTTCGTCTTCCACAGTTGTGGGATCGCAACCAAGGAATCTTTTCTCAAACACCAGCCTTTTTGGTCGCGCATAAAAAATGACTTTGATGTGCCAATGCCCTTGTTCAGCAATCCCTACCTCCACCTTCTTCTAGAGTTCCACAAAATTGGGCCTGACTCTGCCACTGAGCAGCGAGCTCTACATGGAAGGGGTGTGGATGCTCTCAACCAATCTAGTCAATTACGCTCTCTCTCTCTCTCTCTCTCTCTCTCTCTCTCTCTCTCTCTCTCTCTCCTCTCAGACTCAGTGCCGCCTCTATAAGTCACTCACAATGCTCAAAAAAACCTACGTTTAGTGTAACCCCATCGACAAATTTTGAGATTTATCTCAAAATTTTATAGTTGAAGGTAAGAAAACCTCCAAATTTGAAAAAAAATAGTGCAAATTGGTATAAAAACCTTCAGATTTGGTCTATTTACCTCTATTGTTTCTAACATGTAGGTTTGACAAGTTTTTGGGAAAAAGTTTTTTTCGAGCACTGGTCACTCACTTTCAACGGGGCCGAGTTTAGTGAATTTTGAGTGTCGTGTCTCTTGTTCACTCGTAGGGCTTCTCTCTATCACGCACTCTCAGAGTCTAAAAAGCAAGTTAGGCTCTCTCTCTTTCTCTCTCTCTATTTAGAAAGACATTCCAAAAACATAAGATACAAGCCCGTCCAAAAGACTCAAAAGTCTCTCAATGTCCATGTTATTGATGGCTTCAACCATAGTGGCAATGCTCGTAGCATGCGTCTTCTAAGAGTTCCATGATAGAAGTCAAAATTCATGAGCCTTCTTCCTCTCCTAGCTTAATGCACTAATTAGACACCTCTTCACTTCCTAACAGCAGGAACATTGGTCCGCTAATTCTGGTTCTGCATATCCTCCTTGCGTCTAAACCTCTGTGGTGGCTCCTGAACTCTTCTTGTTGTGCAGGATCTTACACGGACAACGTGAAAGTGAACAATGCAAGAAACGCAGTACTGCATTTTGGCGTAAAGCTTGGGAAGTGCGTACCCATCATAAACGAAAGCATCCTGCACATCTCATAGAGCAGCTTGTTCAACAAGGTTCCTTACAAGAAATCGCTTGACGGCCTCGTCCTTGGGTAGTACACATCGCCCACCGTTGCGATGCTTGACCGTCATGACTGCTTATGCCGCAACTGCTTCTGCTTCCTCTTCGTCATGGAGATCTCTCTCTTTGTCTTTCTCTCTCTCTCTCTCTCTCTCTCTCTCTCTCTCTCTCTCTCTCTCTTTTTAGTGATATCTTTGGCTTATTCTGATTAAACACCAATTTCAAGTGTTGTGCAGCATAAGGGAACCCTATGTTGACATGATAAGACATTAAACTTGCGACATTGCTTATATGCTATATATATATATAGCATATATATATATATATGAGAGAGAGAGAGAGAGAGAGAGAGAGAGAGAGAGAGAGAGAACAATCTACTCAACCCACAGCCCTGTTAAAGAGACCTGGCAGTTTAGATACAAGAGGGGACTAGCCAGAGCTTATAGGTGGAAGCTAGCGAGATAAGCATGCGGGCTGTGGCCACCATGACCGCCATGCCCCTTATCGCAGCTGCCGCCATGGACATTGCCCTGGTCGCCTCCATGGCCGTTGTATAGCCGCCCTGGCCACCTTGACCGCCATGATGATCATAACCACCGCTGCCCTTGCCGCCATATTGGCTCTTGCCACCTTGACCACCATGCTGATCATAACCACCGCTGCCCTTGCTCGCTGCCAGAGGTTCCGCAGAGCCTAGAAAGGGGTTGATCTTCCTGCGATGGCGACAAAGCAGACGCCCTCAGCTTCTCTTCTCAGCCAGAATGCAGTGCAAAACGTCCTCCAGCTGAGAGAAACTTACAGTGCTTTCTCTCACAAGGAATTCATACGGGTCTGCCATCGCTGGGTTATAGCTGTCTTCCTGGCATGCTTGAGTGTCTGGTGAGGCCAACTCCAAGGGCCGCTACAGATTGAAAGCAGTCTCTCTCTCTTCTCCGGCATCCTCTTCATTGCTACTACTGCATTCGCGAGGCTCACCACCCCTATCACCAAAAGCATGGCAAGAAGTAGCAGTGCCAGACCCTTGTTGCTACCCAGATAAGAAGAGCTCGCCATTGCAGTACTACGGCAGACTCAAACGCTACTAACTAGTGAATACCTTGCTAGAGGTGCAGAATGCAAGTGATGGATTCGTATGACGTTAAAAGTCTCTTCTTCTTCTTCTTCTTCCTCTCTCTCTCTCTCTCTCTCTCTCTCTCTCAAAGAGCGCGCGCCGGCGCGCGCTCTTTGAGAGAGAGAGAGAGAGAGAGAGAGAGAGAGAGAGAGAGAGAGACTCTCCGGGGCAAGAGGGCACTCACGAGCAGCCATGGCGAAGCATCATCTTGATTTGATAATGATCCCTAAACCCAAGAGATCGACGAGCAGGCGGCCATCATTGAAGCGCGCGAAGGGAAAGCCCGAGAATGTCTGGCCGTAGGTGCGCTGCGCTGTCTGGGTCCCACCATTACTCGCTATCCGCAGAGCCCAACCATCTCTCAATGTCCCCTGTTCGTGACCTCACCCTCAGGTCCTTGCTCACGAACAAAACTCAATTGATGAGTGCTCTCCCTTACAAGCAGCGCTTCTTCAAATACCATCAACCCCATGTCAGGCAGACTACTGCCTCCATCCTTTCCCTCCTCTCTCAGCAGCAGACATGGAAGTCAGTGCGTGATTTGTGATTCATACGTGCGCCCCTGTACTCTGGTTTGAGTGTGCGATGAGTGCAATTATGGCTCCTTCCAAGGGCGCTGCATCATCTGCGGAGGTGTAGGCTTTTCTGATGCTTACTACTGCAAAGAGTGCACCCAACAAGACAAGGATAGAGATGGTTGCCCCAAAATTGTGAACCTTGGCACTTCCAAAACTGATTTGTTCTATGAACATAAGAAGTATGGTTTCAAAAAAAGATAGGTCATTGCACTCTCCAACCTTTTGCTTTGTCGTGCCTTATGAGGTTGGGGGTGCTGCATACATACAGCTGAAATGTGTCATGCTTATTGTGGGCTATGATGGCATGTTTTTACAGATGTAAGAGTGCAAAGAATGACACTTTTTAATTGTAGGTTTGCGCCCATTTAGATAGACAAACTGTATTGATGTTAAATTATCTCCTTTTGCTGTTGGATGCTGCATAGTTATTTTAGAAAAGGTTTTTCTTTCCAGAGAGAGAGAGAGAGATAGAGATCGTCAAGTGAGGGAGGGCAACGCAGGGTTGCGAGAGCAAAAGTAGAAGCAACAGAAAGAAAGGAGAGGAAACCAGCAGAGATGCCGTCCAAATTGGATCTCTCGCAAATAGTGGAAGGGCCGACAACGACCTTGGCTTGACGATTCTGGACAGTGAGTTTGACGATAACGCACAAGCCCTTCTAGTTTTTGGCAGTCTCCTTGGCGATGCCCTCTCCTACCTTCTTGGGCAACATACCAGAGGCCCGATCATGGGTGCCAATGAAGAGGCAGCTCCAACTTCCCCTCCTGTTAAAAGAACAAAAACCACCTCCTCATATTCTTTCTACCCTTTCTTTATCAGCATTGCATCTTCATCGTGGGTGCAAAACATGCATCACTCATCTTCATGTCTACCATCTACTAGTGGAGTTTACGGGTGGCTCCCTCAATAGTGACACTGAATTGGAGCAGGACTAGAAGTAAGGGAGAAATTAGCGCCGCTACCCTTGTGATCAAAGCCCTCAAGGAGCCCGAGCGCGATAGGAAGGAGATGAATCCATTGCTGCAGATCTGCTGCTCCTCGCGCGACTGAAATAGTAGCTAAACGTGTTATAATTGTTTCTCAAGAACAAGTACTGTTGTGGTGGGCGCCTGTGCTCTAGTATGAACACAGCCTCTGAAGAAAACTAGAGCTGCTCATGATTAGTGCTAAGGGCCTTGTTAATCAACTCTGAGTTTTGTGCAGCAAGTATCTCCCTTCCTAATCTCGAAGAGGGCGAGCTCTCACAATTCCTGTCCATTTAATGCATAATTAATACCACAATGATGGGGATAATAATTTTGTAAGCTTTTAGTTTAGAGCTTTTGACACAAATTTAGATCTTTTTTAATTGTGTGCTTAAATGGGCTTATTGTACACACAAGAATGCTCCCAAACATACTGCCTTTTGACATTATTTTATAGCTATTTATTCAGCAGTTCATATTGATATTTTAAGTTGCATACAAAGTTATATTCAATAGAAAGTCTTTTGGATTCTATCCCACAAAATCAGCTTTTTATGTTGCTTTAAATCTACATGTGTGTCTTTTCTCTGGTATAATTTTTAGGCCTTTCTCCTCATAAAGAAGGGTGACAACTATTGCTTCGCTAATCTAGACCGAGACACTTTGAGTGAAAGTGCATCAAGTCTTGGTGGGATAGGGAACATTAACTTTGAGATCTTATTAACATCAACTTTGAGATCTTATGTTTTTGGTGTATGTGGAAGGAGTAAAAATACCCAGACAAAAAGACGGCACATTATGTGCTGGGTGAAGAGATAGCCGTTGTTGACATGTTGGGCCTAGTGGGTAGCTAGGATTTTCCCTCCAATATCACAACTAAGGATATATTTTGAGCACTCCTTTGAGCTGGCAATCAAAATTGGCTCCATGGTAGCGACCTTTTCCTCCACAGTGGCAATTAGCCCGTGCAAGACTCAACGCTAGAAAGTCAATAGCATTGAAGATCGAGACTCAAATGTAACTTTTACCTTTTCTTTGACTCTTTATTCTATCAAGTTCTAATTTCCAACATCAATGGTCATGTCACATCAAGATTTTGGCAGGTTCATGCACTGCAAACTGTTTCTAATTCTAGAAGTTGGTCGAGGGATGCTCTTAAAAGAGAAAAAGCCTAGGTGTAGTGAATTCCCACCACGAGATTGTCTCCATGTCTTCCATGAGGAGGTGTGAAACTCAACAAATATAGGAAAAACTAAGTGTATAAACTTTAAATTCAATGAATTCAGGATTGCACTTCAAGTATTAGTCCTTGCTTTGGATACACGTGAGCGCACTTGTTGTTGTTCCCACTCTATGAATTGTTGATCCCATCAAGCCTTATGTTATAGAAACCTCTTTGGCCTCTCTATCCATTGCACCTATTCATGATAAAAAGGGGCACCAAAGAGAAAATGTGGTTGTCATGTGCTTAGGGCTCCCCTTTACCCTATTGAGATTTTGTAGGCTTTCAAGATTTTTGGATGAAATATCCTAAATAACCTTTTCAAGTATATATGACTAGGCTTGATATACGATAGACATTTTCCTTGTTTTAGGGTATTTTACCTTGTTGTTTTATATATGGATCACGCATATTTTTATCTTTGATTGGGTATTCACACTACAAACTAGAACATGTAGGCACCTAATTGTTGCGAGCATCAAAATTCAAAGAGAGCATTGCTTATTTGTAAAGGATAATCTAATCATTTTTTCATTTTTATTCTAGAAATATTATAACTAAGAAAACTCTATTGAAGTAACTAAATCCAAGCAAAAATTTATGAGCACTTGTGTAACTATAAATAAGAACTTTGGATCCTCCAATTTGAACTCTTTTTCTTTAAACTCAGATACCAAGTCACCAAAACAGATGTTGTAGAACCGATACGCAACTTGTGAAACATGGCATGTTAAGAGCTTCATCACAAATGCTCTCAAAGGTGCTCAATATTGTTGCATCCACTCATTATGACCTAGGCACAACTATTTGAACACATAGGTTGGAGTTCAAGGCACATGCATCTGATAGGGAACCAATCAAACGTATCTAAAACACTATGGATGAGTGCACCAATCCATTGTTGTTGGTTGAATCATGGACATGATGTGTTCCATAATTCATTATCTTGGAGCATTATTTTTGGACGTGATGTGTTCATAGTTCACGATTGGGGATTCTTGGACATAGTGTAGTCTACAAGTTCAAACTTTCTAAAAGGAAACTGATGCTCAAGATAGCATTCTTCTAAGGTACAAAGTTGAGGGTAGCAAATCGAAGGTGTATCAAGCACGCCCGGTGTTGCTGGGGTTTCCATGGTATTAGCTTCTTCATCAACTTGGTCTCACCATTTATGTCCTCTATGAGCTACAAAGAGGGTGTTAGAGTTTTGGCATCTCAAGTGAATTACCCACTATGATCCCATTATTTATTTTGTCCTTTAGGTATTTATTTTACTTATTTGTCAATTTCTGGGTAGGGCAATTTACTCAGGTGCTATATATGCAACCCCTTGCCTCCATTGTATCACACACTCAGTTATTCATTCCCAAGGTTGATTGGTTCAGGAGACTCTCTCTCTCTCTCTCTCTCTCTCTCTCTCTCTCTCTCTCTACGCTTTTGCTTCGTCGACTTTGATATGACTCCTAGTCAAATGAGGTTGTTGGTAGGAGCAGTTAAGGTTCACTAGAGTGAGATGTGGTACAAAACAAAAGATCTAATTTTATATATTTTCACACTATTTTTCTAAAAATCCAAACGCGATTTTCCTTTTCCTCTTACTCTCGAGCGGAAATTATCAATTTCAAAGTGACCTAATTGTAACTTGAGACACATTTTTCCCAAACATTGCTTGCAAATAATCAAAATGATATAAACCAACCGAAGTGTAGCATAATATCAATTTCAAAACTAAACTGTGAATTTTAAATTCAAAGGTGAGAATATATACAAATTAAGTGTAAAAATTACCTTCAAATATATTAATTTACATCTAAATTTTTTCACAAGGAGGTTTTTATCAAGTTCACATGCCAATAATGTTCATATGAAATTTAAAGAGTTTGTGCCTTCTAGCGTCAGTTTGGACGGTCCTCTAGCAATTCTACAAGCCTCATAACCTCCTCTTCCCTCTGATCTTCAATACTTTCATGGTTGCTGCAGTTTAAGCTGCCACAATCCAAGACGGCCACCTTAAGGTCCCTAACGATGCAGAATAACTCGCTCGTTTTGGAGGCTATGAGAAGCTTCATTCTTGGTGACATCCTCTCTGCAGTCCTTTCCTCAAATTATCCTCCTCCACCGATTCTACCCACTTTCTCCTCCTCCGCTAGCTATGCCTCCACGATCCACTTCATGTACTTGCTTTGTTCTGCCATCCTTAAGGAACATCCTCTCCAAGCCTTCCCTTAGGTGCTCCTCCTCCCCTTCCAATAGTCGCAGATCATGGGTGTTTCTTGGGTGCAGTACATGCAGCCATGCATTCCATCCACAACGTCAAACGTGTGGGAATAATTAATCCACATCACCACACAACTGTCATCCTAGTAGGCACAACGGCATGCATTCCCATGAATCACATGGCCGTGTAACTGCCATACGTACTCTATATAACTGCACCCTTGGTAATCATCAATCTCCCTATGTATCCTCCTATCAGGCCTAGCAGCTTTCTTTCTCTGTGTGTGTGTGTGTGTGTGTGTGTGTGTGGCACATTCTCTACATGGTATCATCGTAGCAGGCAATCCTGGCTGTCCTCTGCGAAACCCCACCATGCATACTCCTACGCATACCTTGCTATGGCACAGAGCCTCATTGCCGCTTCTCCTCGCTGGCTTGTGACGAGCTAGCTATGCCTCTTGCACCAATCTACCCGCAGGAACCAATTAGGAGCATCCCTCGCCTCGTTCAAGATTTCTTTAAGCCTCTCCTCGTGGCCAGTGCTCACGGCCCCAAGCCAGCAGACGCCAATGCTTTTGCAAACAGTCTAGACAAGCTAGCCACAACCTCAACAGATGCCCATCCTGCTGACTTCCATGCTGCTGCACAAAACAAGGCTTACACCCCTGCTGGCAAAAAAGACGATGGTGAAACTCCTGCTGCCCTTGAAACAACTCTTGTAGATGACCCTGCTCCGTCCAAGAGTGCCACCCACCCTGCAAAAGAAGGGGTTGTCAACCAAATCGCTACTGCACATGATGCTACACCACCCAATGATGTTGTTTGTGCTACAACCATCATTGAAGGCCTGCTCTCAAGCCACGCTGCTCCGGTGGTTCAATTTGCTCAAGCCTGGCATGTCCAAGTTGCTGACAACATTGGCGCATCCCCGCATGCCGCAACTCCAGACGGGACCCTCGACCTTCTTGCAGCCAACCCGGTCGAATCAATCATAATAGAAGCTGATATTTTACTGGCCCCTTGTTGCCATGATGCATTCCCTGCAACCAAATATCGTGTTGCGTTCAATTCAGCAGTGCTTGAAACCACCATTCAAGCCTTCCTTGAGAGCCTTGTTGCTGAAGAACCTGCTTTGGTTAAATCCATCCATGCATGGCCCCTTGAAGTTGCTACCCATCAAGCTACAATTCATGCTCCTGAATCCCCTCAGCAACTTGCTCTATAGGCAGCCAAGCCTACATTCTCCATTGGAGCCTCTTTCTACGCTGCAAACTCTGCGCCACTTCCTGTTGGAACTTATATCCTAGCCACTTGTGTGGATGCTTACCCTACGCAGACTCAATTCCGGGCAACAACCTTGCTTCCGCACAAATAAGTGCTCATAGTTGTTGCTGCACCACGTGCAAACGAGCCTTCTGTGTGGCCGGTGCTATCGCCACCCCTCTGGAATGAACAGCTCCTGAAGCCAAGAAGCCTTCCCTTGCTGCCACAGTTGCTACAGGTGTACCCATGAAAGCAACCAAGGCTACTGTCGCAAACCTCATTGCCATCAAAAGAGATGGCGCCCACGCTGTTACCAACCTTGGTGCAGCCCTAAGATCTGCCAAAAATGCTACCAAAGACAGGGTTGCAAACAATGGTTCCGGACCCACAACAATACAACCTTCATCTAAAGATGGCAATGGTGTCAAGACCATCATTGGGAACCTGGCTGTTGCCCCTCCGTATCTCCTTGCGTATCCTCCTATCAGGCTTAACAGCTCTCTCTCTCTCTCTCTCTCTCTCTCTCTCTCTCTCTCTCTCTCTCTCTCTCTCTCTCTCTCTCTCTCTCTCTCTCTCTCTCTCTCTCTCTCTCTCTCTCTCTCTCTCTCTCTCTCTCTCTCTCTCTCTGTGTGTGTGTGTGTGTGCGTGGCACATTCTCTACAAAATGCAGTGAGATTCAACTCGCACCATAGCAGCAGATGTATGATTGCGAGAAATGGCCATTCTATTACGTCCCCATTGTGGGTTTAAAATGAAAAAGGAGGCAATGACAAGTGGCAAGGGGAAGGCGGCATGTGAGCCAGGTGCATGTCTCTAGGGGGGTCAAGGTCGAGGCAACATGCATTGGTGACTACGAGAGAGCCAAGGCAGGGGCCCAAGGGGGAAGGAGGCGACTGAGTTTGGTGTGTGTGTGTGTGTGTGTGTGTGTGTGTGTGTGTGTGTGTGTGGGGGGGGGGGGGGGGGGGGGGGGGGTGGGTGTGTCAAGCGGTTGTGCTTGATCACAAGGGCATCACTAAATCAATAATATATGCAACAAACAAGAATACTATTGGGAGAAATGTGTGTCTCACACTGCCTGGGAGAAATGCGATCTATAAGCTGTAGTTTAAGAATGGGTAGGAATCCTCATTGCTTGTGAGGGACTATGAGACAACATGTTGGGTAGGAGATAAGTGCAGGAGGTGGGCTTAATTGGGAGGAGACAATGGAATCTCAAAAGATTCCTACTAATAAAATTGAAATCAATTGAGTAATTATTTACTTCATTTTGTGAGTTGGCATTGTAAACAAATTAATGCAAAGGTTATCTCCCCTTCATCAACCACAATTTGTGGCACACACATCCATTTTTCTAGGATTTGCTGAGAGAGAGAGAGAGAGAGAGAGAGAGAGAGAGAGAGAGAGAGAGAGAGAGAGAGAGAGAGAGAGAGAGAGAGAGAGAGAGAGAGAGAGAGAGACCTTCAAATACTTCAAGTGCTCCATCTTACAGTGGTCCCTTGGCTCTCTTAGCCACGAGGAGGATCCTTGAATACCTTTTGGAGAGAAACTGGTGAGTAACAAAGGAATCTACAAGCTGGCACGTTTCTTGAATGATGGCAAACTGTTGTTTGAAGGATGTGGAATTATTGGTGGTGCAACATAGTTTGAATCAAAAATGAAAGGATAATGATCAATAAAGTCTTAGAAATTATGTGCAATTCATATGTGAAATGGTTCACTCTACTCATCAAATTGTGGAGGGTTAATTGGTCAGAAGAGAAGTGGCTAAAAAGTATGAACAACATTTGGAAAGTAAAATATGGCCAAGTTTGATGAAGATAATCACTTTGAAGGTGTTGTGGGACCTATCCCTATTATGAATCTCTGGGTGCAAAATAGCTTTGTAGGATCCCTTAAATCTATTTAAAGATTTCCCTTCCTCACAGGGTCAATCTGCAAATGGCCACAAAGGACATGGAAGTTACTCTTATTTAGGAATGGTTTATTTTTGAGAGGGAGAAGATTTTAGCACCAAGCAGTGCTTGTGTGCACACAAATAGCTAGATATTGCTATCTTAACCTTTGAGGAATCCTTGTGATAGCTCAGTTCAATGATATCATACCCAAAAGCAATGAGCTTATATATTTAATAGGATCAAGAGTAGGGACATTTGTGCAGGTCAAAGAATAGAAACATACACTACATTAACTGCTTGGGAAAAATAGACCGCTTCCTTTGGTTGAGGCTACTAGATAAACATAAACAGGGTCTTTTGCTTATGAATTATAGACCACCTTTTGAGAAATGTTTTCCCCTCAAGTCATATGTAGTAGTCAAGTCTTGTTGTTCATTATTTGTTGAGTTAAGATAATATCTCCACTCACACTTGTTAGTATTACTTTAAAGAAATAGTTGTTGACAGTAGCTGCAATGAAAATGACATTGCATACCACTGTAGCTACTGATGGTTTTGATCGCATGATGTAGTTCTAAAAAAATTAAAAACAAAACATTGAATACATACATATTGTAATAGAACTTAAATGACAAGATAAATAAGCTATGATTTATACCATCATTTATACATATGAAAGGAGATTTATACATATAAGACCTAGACCTAGGACTTTAGTTCAAAAAGCTTAGGCTTGGACTTTGTACCTTCTTTATGTATTGTCCTACCTAATAAATTCTCATAAATCTTATATTTTGTATGGTGGGGTGGTCTGTCCCTTCTAACCCTCTAAAAAAATATCAAAATACACCAACAAATAAGAAATGTCAAAAAAATGCTAGAAAGCATTTGGAACCAACCAGCCTCAATGAAGATTTAATGGGTTTTTAGCATTCATTAAAAAATAGTATTTTAATTGTTTTTTTTCACCTCGAGGAAGGAAGAATCTAAATATTCACTGTCATTAAGGTCTACCACAATAAATCATTTTCAATTAACAAGTCTAAGGTCCCCTCTAAACAAGAAATCAATTTTCCTTCAGCTTCATATATGAGGGCTTTTCTCATGGCCCTGCCTTTGAAAGTGGAGAAAGACTCATGTTCAAGTGCATCCCATAGTGATTTTAGGTGGTAAACCTTGAAAATGGAATTCCAATCTCACTGCATACATATCTCCTCAATTGATTTTTGTGCATACCTCTAGACACTTCTCACCCCTTGTTTGCCACCTTAACATGCTAAATCTCCATTTTTTTATTTCCTTATCTACACACAAATTTATTTCCTAAACTTTGGGTCTTTAGAGGTGAAAAGACTTACATTGTAACCACTCTATGCTCCATATTGTGGATAAAAAACTAAATATATTAATGATGATGATTTCAACCTTGGTGATTACGTTTCCTCTTAAAAGAAAGAGTGTTCGAAGACATGGTTGTGTAAGTACATGGACAATTTTTCTCTTTGTAATCAATGTTACTATCAAGCCAAGGCTTATTTGGACTTTTATACCCAATGCCATGCTACCAAATTTGATGCATATGGTCCACTAGATCAACACTTGAGCTCACATCATATGTATATTTCAAAGAAAATGCATTTATTATTGGGTAGCCTATAACTTGAAAATCTATTATATGAAATATGGGGACTATATTGTTTGTTTTTTGAGTTCATCAAAGTCACCACAATTTAAAAAAGAAAAAGAAATTGTTACTTTAGGCTAAAACATTGAGAGGTGCAATGGGAAATTGGTGGAAACTGGAAGGCTATGGAAATTGGAAGGTTGAACATAAATTAGCAAAGTGAAGGTTAATAATATAGGAAATGAATATTTTCATGAAATTAAAAAGTTAAAAAAGAAGTACAACTACAAGATTTTTCCAAATCCTGCCCACAACTAAAAAGACCTAAATCTTTTAGAAAAAGCTCTGAATTAGAAGCTCCCAAAAATTAAGCACTCCACAATGATGAAGCCGACTGAAAAAAACAATAGAGATGCCATCATTTGCATTTATGCCATTGTTATACTGCATGTGCTCCTCATGATTGGTGGCCAGTGGCGACTCTCATAATTGCATTGTCAAAATTCCTCTTATTAATCTGACCATGCAAGCTGCTAAAACACTCGATTGCCTTTTTCTTCTTCTTCTGCTTGCCCCTCAGTCCTAGCATTAGACAGGGTTTTGCTCCATGCTAGTGTGCCACATGCTCCTAGCTGGTTTCCGACCTACATATTCCTCTTCCTTCTCCTTATACATTTAAGAACATCAAGCACAATGGCAACATTTCTCTCGATGATGTGATCGATATTGCCCGTGTGATGCGTCCCTATTAATGGCAAAGGAGCTCACTGGCACAATAAAGGAATTTCTCGGCACTGTGTTTCTGTGGGTTTCTTTGTGGATGGGAAGGATCCCAAGGATTTGCAAACAGATATTGACAATGGGGATGTTGAGATTCCAGAGAATTAGCTTAATTAACCTTAGGTAGGTGCCTCTCTGGCATGAAGTGTTGCTAAAGTAAGTTTCACTTTGTGGTACTACTGTTGGGTTTCTCCCACGAATCATTTGTGGACAAATGTCAGCTTTTTATACTTCTAATGATTGTATGCTCAACGTGGAGAGAGAGAGAGAGAGAGAGAGAGAGAGAGAGAGAGAGAGAGAGAGAGAGAGAGAGAGAGAGAGAGAGAGAGAGAGAGCACCAGTTCACATGCTTCAGACAGCATTCCAAGAAAAATCGATTTCACAAACATCCATAGAAGAAAGATAAATCAAAGATTGAAGTAGACCTAGTCAGCTTTGGTCCCTGAAAGTGAAAAGACTTTTTCTTGGAGATTCTCCAAGCTCAACGTTTTGTTGTAAAGATGTTTTGTATATGATGAAAATAGTCGGTCATAGTGATATTTTTTCTCTTTTCTTTTTTAAGAGGGAGAGAGAGAGAGAGAGAGAGAGAGAGAGAGAGAGAGAGAGAGAGAGAGAGATCTAAGAATCTTCTCTCACTTATTCTCTCACTTTTGGACGGGCTAATAAGTCCATAGAACAACAAGACACGACAGACTTACACCCTGCACCTGAACATTTCAAATCCTACACCACTAAGAAGCATAAGGTTGTGTATACAAAGGCTCAAAGAAAAACTATTGATGGAAGCAATGGAGCTATGATGGTCCAATGATCGTTAAGGAAATAAAGTTAGCAGACCCAAGAGAAGAGTCCAAACCTGTTTTCATTGCCCAAGATCTGATAGAGACTGAGGAGCATGTACTTAAAGAACTTATCAAGAAATTCAAGGATATATTTACTTGGACATATCATGATATGAAAGATGTTCCACCTTCCATGGTGCAACACACTATCCCTATGAATAGCATGGCTAAACCAGTCCAGCAACGACCCTACCCAATGAATCCTAAGTATGCACAAATTGTTCAAGAAGAGATTGAAAAGCTTGTCAAATGTGGATTCATATACCCTATTGAGCACTCAAAATGGGTGTCTCCAATAGTGAATGTGCCAACAAAGAATGGAAAACTCAGAGTGTGCGTGGATATCAAGAAGGTCAATGCCGCCACTAGGAGGGACGATTACCCCTTGCCATATTCAGAACATATGCTTGAAAGAGTTGCAGGAAAGGAAGCTTATAGCTTTTTAGATGGGTACTCTACATACAATCAAATCACAATTGCACTAGAGGACCAAGCTAAAACGGCTTTTATAACCGAATTTGGAGTGTTCGCATTTTGTGTATTGGCTTTTGGCTTAACCAATGCTCCTGCTACCTTTCGAAGATTAACAACACTACTTTTAGAGAATATTTGAGGGAGTTTTGTGAAGCTTTCTTAGATGACCTTTGTGTTTATTCTTCTTGGAAAGAACATCTATCATGTTTACAAAAAGTGTTTGAGAAGTGCAGATTGTTTCGCATCTCCTTCAACCCTTTCAAATGCCAATTTTGGGTTAAACATGGAGTCATTTTAGGACATATAGTGTCCAAAATGGAGATTTCCACAGATTAGGGAAGAATTAAAGCCATTGCTGAATTGCCACCACCTACAAACTATAAAGGTTCAAAGGTTCATGGGCCATGTTGGTTATTATCGACGGTTTATTTTAAACTTTGCCAAGATAGCTCGTCCTTTGTACAAGCTTCTTATTGAGTTCCACTGGACCGTGGAGTGTGACCATGCTTATGAGTCATTGAAAAAGACCTTGACAAGCATTCCCATTCTACGAGTGCCCGATTGGTATGTAACTTTTCATGTGCGTATTGATGCATCGAACTTTGCTATTGGGTGTGTTCTAGCTCAGTCAAAAGAACAGAAATTGGACTACCCTATTAGATTTGCAAGTGGTCAATTGAATGATGCCGAGAGAAACTACACCACTACAGAGCTAGAAGGTTTAGATATGATTTACGTAGTGAAAATTTTTTGATACTACCTTCTTGCCAACAAGTTTGTTTTCTATGTGGATCATCAAGCCTTGTTGTATCTAGTAAATAAACCTTGTTCCATAGGAAGACTTACACGATGGTTGTTAATTCTCCTTGAGTTTGATTTTATCGTTGTGGTGAGACCTGGTAAAAGACATGTCATGGCAGATCATGTGTCTCTCATACCCAATAGTGAATCCCCTACTGGAGTCGATGATGAATTGCCCGATACTTCCTTATATATAGTTGAGACCATGCCTGAATGGAGTGAGAAGATTGAGAACTTTTTAGTTAATGGTTTTTCACCCAAAGAGCTTCGTAAGGATATAGCTCAAAAATTGTTAAGAGAACGCGAACCTTATTCTCTCATTGCAGGAACTCTCTACAAGCTAGAGAAGGATGATATTCTTAGACGTTGTGCCTATGAGGATGAGTATTTATACATACTACAAGAAGCCCACATGGGTATAGCTGAAGGACATTTCTCAGGGGTACTAATTGCTAGAAAGGTGTTGCAATCAGGCTATTGGTGGCCTACCTTATTCGAGGATGCATCACTTTTTGCAAAAGGATGTGATGAATGCCAATGTTACAAGATCACACAACAAAAGGATAAGATGCCCTTACATCGTGTTAAAGTGACTCAACCATTTGAAAAATGGGTTTAGACTTTGTAGGCCCAATTAGTTCGACGGCTCGTAGCACTCAATGTCGATATGTTATTGTTGCCACTAACTATGTGACAAAGTGGGCGGAAGCCAGGGTGACACGTAAGGCTGATGTAAGGTCAACTGCCAAGTTTCTCTTTGAGAACATTATTACAAGATTTCGTTGTCCCTTTGAGATTGTGAGTGACAATGGTACTCATTTTATAAATGGAGTAATAAAGGAACTCAAGACAAACTTCATGATAGCCCACCATAAGTCCATGCCTTATCCACAAGAAAATGGCCAAGCTGAGAGCACTAACAAGACCTTAATTTCTATCTTGACCAAAATAGTCGAATCTCATCGCACATATTGGGATTTGAAGATGACATCAGCTCTATGGGCTTACCATACTTCATACAAAGTTGTTATTAATTGTACACCATTCAAAATGGTATATGGCCAAGAAACAGTTATGCAATGGGAGTTTGTAATTCCTAGTCTCGTGTAGCTTCACAAGAAGTTTGGGATGGTAACCCTTTAGTTGAGCACTTATATATCCTTGAGAGATTAGATGAAGAAAGACAATTGGTTGTGCAGAATGCACTTGTGGAGAAAGATAGGAGGAAGAAATGGTTTGACCGTCATCTAAAGAACAATGTTGGTGATAAAGGCCTTATGTATGGAGTGCAAAATGAGAAGAAAAAGTTGAAATATGTGAGAAAAGGACCGTATAGAGTATGTGAAATCACCCCACAAGGTACCATTCGTGTGGTGACTCTTGATGGAGTTGAAACCATTGGATTCCTCAATGGGAAAAAAATGTAAAAGTTATTATGATCCTTTAAGCCAAGAGGAGCTACATGCCATTCCTAAAAAAAAGGCAACCAATACATAAGCAGAGTTGAAGAAGATACAAGCTCAAGCTGAGGCTAAGGAGCGACAACAACGCATAAGACGCCAACGAGAAGCCAACCTTGGAGTTACACATGCATTCCACGTTGAAACAGAGGATGGTTGGTTGGACTTTGACACACCTCTACAATACCCTATTAAACTAAATAGCACCTATGGGAAAGTGCTATATAACACCTTGTTAGATATGGGTGCTAAATATAATTTGTTGTCATATGGGGTGTGGTGTCAGTTGGGAAAGACATCCCTATCTGAGAGTACTATCCAAGTCAAGGATGTCAACAAGAAAAAAAATATGGTTTTTGGTATCTGGCACACTTCTGTCAGTTATGACAACGGGATTGTAGCTCAAGGTCATGCCTGCTGGAACTATGGAAGGCAATATAAACCTAGGATGCACGTGGATGATAACAACCAAATGCACTATTGATTGGGGGACTGGGATTGTTACAATGAAGAAACCAACTCTTAGCCCTGCCACCCAAGCCATAGTCCCTGAGATATTGCCTCTTGAGGACATAAAACCCAAAACCTTGCATGTCCAGGAGATTGAACCATATGTCCCTATAGCCCAACTCTCTAGAGCTTCAACTTCTGTAGTTGAAACAAAGCTTGAGACACACAAGACACATCCTAATATAGAAAACAATACATACAAGTGGGTCCCTAAAGATTCTTTAGCGACCATGGCTAATGCTAAAAAACAGGAGCCTTTTAAGAAACACCCCACTCGCTCCCATAAATGTGAGAAAACGTGGCATTGGATTCCTAAACGACTATTGGAAGCCCAAGGCTACTATGAAGGAAATGATCAAATCTGCATGCAAAACATAAATTGGGTTCTTACCTATCTCTTGACCCATGTGAGTTAAATCCTGTGAGACGAGAAGGCCGATGGAAGATTGTGGGAAAGGAAAAATCATAGAACACTATACACTGGATTCGGAGCTAGTAAGGGTTCCCAAGCGAGAAAGGCTTGTTTTGCTCAGCTCAACCATAGAAAAAAAAAATGAAGCTTCTTACTCTTCATGTAGTTCATATACGGAAATAGAAGCTTCGACACAACCTCCACCTACCATGGTACATATCCATATAAACAAGAAAGAGTTTTCAACTCCCGTTGTAAGTTCACCACCTACAACAACGTTGCAAATAAAATCATGGGAGAGTACCTTACCACCCTTGCAACTAGATAAAATGCCTAGGGCGGTCGAAAACTATTGGTCAAAGTCTTCACCCAAGACAACTTGGAACAATTGGTTTCAAATGATGACGACATCATTCCAAAAGGTATAATCTACCCAAGGAAGGGGGGAGTGCTTGCTGACATTCATCATTCACTCACTCCCCTCTTAACCTCCCTTCCTGACCTCTCAATCTCCCAATTCTAGGGAATGTATATATAAAGCCTTATACTCACAAAAACAAGATAAAAAAGTTAAAAAGCAAGAGCCACCAAACAAAAATCTGGAAACCTACGAGTTCTAGTACAACACCCAAAATCATAAAAACACATTGTGCACAAGGACACGACCTTCTGACATGACCCTTATAATATTTGTACTCTAACCATCATCTATCTATGTGTATAGATATGGCTAGTACGATAGAGTCATCCACTCCTACCTTGGGTGAGAGGTACCCTCTTTACCTTGCACAAGTGTTTCACATAGTCTACCCAGTGCTTGCATGTGAATGGGATTTGGTAAATAAGCCAGTGTATGAGAGGAATTTCGAGAAGTTAGAATGGCTGATACATCTCTTGACCAAAACTGATCCATACTTAGTAGAGGACGTGTCTCTGATTGCACAAACTTACCCTCTTGAAGATAACTATAGACATCTAGTGATGTTCTTAGTGAACATTTGTGCCCGTAATGATGAGAAAGAGTTACATGATATCACGAATAGCACATATGGTCTCATAAATGATGACTTTGTTTTTCTCGACGATGAAGACGATAGGGGTTTAGCCTTAGGGTTTCCTCCGAATCTCTACAATATCCTATTCCCTTGACTAGGGGGTGCAAATAATTAGGTTAGGGTTTCTTATGTTGTTTGATTGTGTTCAATAAGGGTTGGTGCTTCTTCCCATTGATGTGCCTCTTAGAGGTATTCTTTGTGTTTCCTAGTGTGTACAAGAACGTGTTGCTCTTGTTAGGATTTCGACCTTCATGGAATCTTCCTCTCGTTCACTCTTCAAATCAAGCGTGATCATCAACACAAACAGGTGTTTTTTGACCATTAGCATTGCCCCTTGTCTTTGTTTTTGCATCCATGTTTGTCTGCTTTACAGTGTCAAAATTAATTGCAACCTTTTGAAACGATGAAAAATTGGGCCTTTAACAGGTTAATCTGCAATCCCCGGTGATTTGCCGATTTTCAGCTTGATTGCTGACGATTTCGAGTTGACTATTTTCTCACTAACTGATCTCATTTTCTTGTGCACGGTTTACTCGGTGTGATTTTCTGCTTGCGGTGTTTCCTCGGTGTGCGATACATTTTTTGGATTTTCCTAGGTGTGCGGTACACTCTTTCTAGCTTTTGCTGACTTTTTTGGTACTTCCGGCACTTTCAGAGATTCTCTTTATTTTTCTAAATTTTTGGTGAAATTTTGAATTTTCTTAATTTTTTTTGATAATTTTTTGATTTTTTTGAAAAAAGTTTTGATTTTTATGAATTTTTTTGGAATTTTTTGAATTTTTGGATTTTTATTGATTTTTCTATGTGCTTTTTACTTTTTCATGATTTTTTTTTTCATGATTTTTAGAATTTATGGTGATTTATTGTGTTTTTTTTTTGTCAGTTTTGGACTTTTCTGTGAATTTCTAGTGACCTTTTTGAGTTTTTAATTTTTATAATTTTTCTAAGAAGTTTTTAATTTTTTATGAGTTCTTTTATTTTATGGTGATTTTTTTAAAAATCAATTCTGAATTTTCTAGGTTTTTTTCTCTCTATTTTTCTAGAATTTTTTAAACTCTTTTTTTTATTTTTATGATTTTCTATGTGATTTTTTATTTTTTGTGAATTTTTTCTATGAATATATATATATATATATATAATCTTTTTTAATAATTTTTCTATTTTTATAATTTTCTAACTCTATTTTATTTTTTATTGGGTTTTTGAAAGATTTTATTGTTTTTATGATTTTTAATGGTTTTTTTGTGAGTTTTTTTTTACGAATATGCAATTTAATGAAATGAATGTGAGAAAAAAAAGAAAATGAAATTGAAATGAAATTTAAAGGGAAAGAAAACGAAATGAAATGAATTGAATCAATAAAATAATCAATGACACAAAAAAAGGCAAAAAGACTAAAGGCTAAAGACAAAAGGCTCCACTTCCAGGAGAAAGAAGACAAGTAGGTCTTTTTTTTTTTCAAAAATTTATCATATCTTCTTATAGCTTGTGTGTTGTGGTGGGTTCACACGTCATGAAGCACAAGAACGGCGACGAAAGTGGAAGAAGAAGATTATTTTAGCATTGTAGGAAACTATCCCAAGAGATGTAAAGTTCTATCCGACGAGGAAAGTCCATGCGCCGGGTGGCACGCTCGGGAATTAAAAAAAAAGCCGAATTTATGTCAAAAATTAGCCGAAATGCGTAAACTCACCCAAAAATCTAAAAATTATGTGAAAAATACCCAAAAAATTTCTACAGATTCTCCAGACATTGAGGAATATTGCAGCCAAATAAAATTGCACAAATCACATCAATTCAACTGCCAACAATTTTATCAATAAAATCAGGACTACCGACAAAAATAGGTCAAAAATTGACGCAATTAGAGTGTGTAAATCCCTGTTTTGAGCACAAAAACACAGAAATTAATTATTACACACATCATTTATGCAATCAAAACATTGAATTAATCATGCAAATTACACACTTTTTAGGCACACACACACACTAAAAAATTGACAGGTTTTACCAATCTTTAGGTGCGCACACAAAAGGGTTAGATTTGTCGAATTTGTAATGTGACTTCACAAATCAATAGTTGGGCATGAGCACAACACACATCAATCATCACAATTGAAAAATCATAACACACACATTGATTTCTAGGTGCACAAACATGGACAAAATAGTGCACACACACCTAAAATTAGCATACACACACTCAATTAAAATACACACACACTTGAAATTGACCATCCAAGCATGCAATTTACTCAATTAGGCATCCAATTAGCAACACACATTCCTCAATTAGCAATTGGAACTTATCAAATTCATGCGCTACCAATTCTCAAAAATTTCGGCATTACGACGGCCTGAAAATGAAAAATCGCAAAATTTTCAATCCCTAACATCAACATTGCATTGCATCAACATAGCATAAGCATTACATTGCATCACATTACATTGCATCTTGGTGGGATATCTACACAATTCTACACATCTCTAAATTCTAGGGAGGTTGAGAATACCACCTTAATGACCTTTCCGTTGAAGCTTAATTGAATGGTCGATTGCTCCAATCCTTCATAACACATTAGTAAATTAGCAAAAATTAGTCAAATTAGCAAAGGGTTAGTGAGAAATTACTGTGTGTAAACACACAATTGGCAAGATATGGTCACACATTAGGGAATTATGAACACAATGCTTCATGCACACACATTCAAAATCCACAAAAACATAAACACACAAGTGAAATTAATAGTGAAATTAGTGAGGGAACGCATTCGTTTATGCCACAATTACACTAGCGTAGGCCATCATCCCCGGCAACGGCACCAAATGTTGGGGGCCCCATCGTTGCAATAGCTCCAATGACCAACAAAATTATCAATCTGGAGGGATGAGCTACCCGGCTAGGGCATGGAAACACTCACACGGTTAGTGAGCTAATCGTGGCAACATAAATGGTTAACTCTACGAGGTGAGCTTCTCGGCCTATGGAGGAGCTAAGCCGCAATGAAGGGCAATCTCCATATCGACTTCTCTTCACCTCTAATCAACCCAATCACACACACTACAATTGCAAGAGCACACAACACTAATCCTATCATGCAACACACTAATCGCAAGCACACACACATAGATCTATCGAGCACCACACTCCAATCAAACCTACATGCACAAACAAGCAAAAGAGGGTAATCACACAAGATTATAGAGGGATTAACCACTAATTAGTTAAGATCTAGTTAATCTAAGCATCATAGGCAATCATAAGAAGTAAGAGAGAGGCATAGTGAGAGAGAATGAATCATTGATTAGTGTTAATCAAGTCTCATGAGCAAGGAGAAGCTCAAGGACTCCATAGCCACACACCTCAAGAGCTCTCACCAAAGAGTGCTCTCAACAAATGACTTGAGAACCCTAATTTCTTTTACACACTACCTTATATACCTAAGTTAAAAATATGCAATGTCCGGGCGTCCAAGGCCTTTAGGGCTCACCACTTACTGAATCTGCAACCTAGGCATAGTAAGTGACCTATTCTTTACAACTTGGAACTCCCATTAAGCCCGTAACACATTAGAAATATTACAATGGCTTAAAATAAATTGGGAATTTACAATATGTAACCATTTTGGAAAAACGGGAAAAATGTGTAACTCCAATCTTTACTGCATCTTTGCACATAAATGTTCAACAGGTGGGTTGGGCAATGATGGTACATGCAAAGTATTTCAGACCAAGAAGAGGGCACAAGCTGGGCTATGGGTGTCTATAGGTGCATAATCAAGTGCAAAAGCAAGCATGCAGGTCGAGGGCAGACAAAGGTATCTGGATGTGCATGTCTTTTGAAGTGTTTTTGGCCAAGAAGCTCTGTTTCAGGGCTAATCCAGATCGCTGCTCAAAGTCCAAAGTACAAATATTGTGGTGCAAAATATGTTCTTTAAATTTTTCTCTTGACAAGTCCAAATGGGTCGTTAATCAAAGCTATGAAGGTCAAGATATTGCATTTGAGATGGATACGTGCGGCTATGGCTTGAAGTGTATGTGAACTGACAGAGCTAAAGTGTTTGTGGATTTATGGAGCATGTCAATCTTTTCAGATCCCCATCAAGATGAACAAGTGCAGCTATAGATTGAAGTGTATGTGAACTCATAGAGCTAAAGTGTTTGATTTATGAAGCATGCCGGCCTTTTTGGATTTGCAATCGGAGTCTGTATTATCAAGTTATGAGCAAAGGAACTTTTGATAGAGGCCAATTCCGCATTGGTTTGACCGCCTCAAAAAGCATGCCTTCTAGTTCTTATTGTGCTTTCCATGGACCTCAAAGCTAGTGTATGATGAATGGAGCAAGCAAGAAGTTACAAGTCATCGATCAAAGCTCCGAGCACTAAGCTATGGTTGTTATTAGAAGTTGGCATTGTGGGAAGAAAAGAAGGCGACATGTTTTTTATTCTTTTGAAGATCACAATTTGAGGTCTTGTGAATGCCAAAATGCAGAGTAAGTGTTGGGGATTGAAGCCTGAAACATAGCCTTCAAGTGGTCTTCACAAGATGTCCATTGGTTGAGAGAGCACGGAATGACAAGAGTCGCAAGATGGCATGAAAATGAGGTTTGTTTGGGAAAGTTGAGGGTTTTTTGAAGCCCCAAAGGACTGATTTAATGTGGATGTGCCACATGGCAAGGGCATAAACCCATATGCAAGGCAGTTGAACGGTGGCATGGAGTACGTATACTAGAGGGGTACCCCCCCTTGTGTATCCAAAGAGAGGAGAGGAGCTTGTGAAAATGGCGTCCTCATCGCACCCTGTTTGTGGTGCTATGTGGGCGGCGTTCGTGGGCATATGGCGTCCGTGGTCTGCACTTTGGTAGTCATGGTTGGTTTCACTGGTGGTGCTACAAGTGGATAGTGCCCTATGGGGCTTGGCTCACACGGGGCCAATAGGCCCCCCAATCCTTTTGTTGAGGGCACTCCCACCCTCACTAGGGACGTTGCTAGTGCTCAAGGGGGGATAGTGTCCTGTGTGTGTGTGTGTGTGTGTGTGTGTGTGTGTGTGTGAGAGAGAGAGAGAGAGAGAGAGAGAGAGAGAGAGAGAGAGAGAGAGAGACCCACACTAGGGACGTTGCTAGTGCTCAAGGGGGATAGTGTCCCATGAGAGAGAGAGAGAGAGAGAGAGAGAGAGAGAGAGAGAGAGAGAGAGAGAGAGAGAGAGAGAGAGAGAAGCATCCAAACTCATCCCCTCAGAGTGGAGGTCCTTATGAATGCAAATTTACTAAAGGGAAAGTCGGAGAAGTGGCCGATAGACAAGGAAATACTAACAATAGCCTACAATCGTCAACCAAACTTGGATGCACATGATTCAAGTAAACATGTGCATTCTTCTTGTGGTGTTGCTTGAAAACAGCCATCCACTGGTAATCAAAGAAGGTCTTCTTTTGTAAGATCCCTTGCAAGAACACCCTCCATGCTCATACCATACTCCTCATGAAGCGGGTATTCCTCCATTTGGTTTTTTCTGTCAATGTGGAAGCACAAAGCTCATTAGACATGCCCTCATTCTACCAAACCAAACACCTAAGCATGCTTCCTATATGCCTTTATTTTGGAGACATTAAGTACCAAATTTGGTACTATAAAGTGCCTCGTTTTATATGTTAATCTTCACTGCCCTACAGAGCTTTAAATTTGTGTTTGGCTCATAGCACATATACTTGCATGCATGCAATGCAGAAAAAAAGGTGGAGATCTTAAGATACCATCCACTTGCATGCATGCATGCAATATAAGAAAAATACATGAATTGGATCAGAACCTTAAAACCTTCAAATGACAATAGCTACCTTTCATGAAAGAAAATCATCTGCAAGTGACACAACACAACAGTGTACACATGCAAAGGAGGAACACCAACCTCTTGATTTTGTAGATGACCAAGACTCATCCTCGATAAAAACCGCTCTAGACTTCACTGATTTCTCTACAGAGAAGCTCCCCTTCCTAGCTCTTGTGTTTGGGGTGTTGATGCTCCAAGAAGATTTTGTACTTGTTAGGGGGGACCTTGCATACATGGTCCTAGGCTTCTTCCCCTTGTCGTGTGATGCCCTGGCAGGAGCCTTCCTCATAGGCGTCCTCATTGTGGAGATGGTGCATAGTCTGAGACCTCACTAGCGAGTGGTGCAAATCCTTTGCTGCTTGCTCGAGAGGTGCGAGGGATGGTGGAGTGAAGGGAAGGTGCGGGAGCTGAAGACCGGCAATAGCAAACACAAGGGAGGGCATTTGTTGTTTGTGCAAGCAATAGGAATCCACTAACATGGGCAAGACAATGACAGCCTCAATCATACGGATTCAAACGTACACAGCTTCCATCCATGATTGCTTCACCCACGTTTTCTTTCAAAGGAGTGGTGTTTCAATTTTTAGTACATTCCCTCTTAGAGTGATTAAATTTAGAGGACAAAAAAGGTTCCGTCCAAAACAACCTAGACATATGTAGAAGTACGAACTAGGTAGAAACAAAAAAGGTCCTTTTTTGTACCACCAGTGCATTGTTTTAGCCTCTTAGCATCGACTCTTTTTGGTTGTGCCATTGTTACCCAACCAACTTTTTGAAAAACATTCGTGTTCAACCAAACACTTTTTATTGAACTTAAAACTACAAAAACTAAGCAAACCACTATGCAAAAAAGCAGCTATACATACAGAGTTTTATTCATGCATCCTAGAATTCTTCTTCAAGTGGGTTTCCCAACCTCTTCAATCACAATTTTTGTCGAATTATAGCCTGAGCCACACTCCATTGACTCTATGCTGGAGATGCTTACTATTCATATGTAGGAGAAGTGTATCTATGAGCTTGACCTTCTTAGCAATAGTCTTGTACTTTGTATCCACCTACACTTCAAAGGCATCATCCAAATCTTTTCTTGCCTATGTTAGAATGTCATACATGTCCATCAAATGTACTTTCACAAATTCAGTCCCACTTTGCAACCTAAACTTATTGATAACTTCAAGTTCTAACATTGTATCAACATAAGAAACTTCTTCAAAGATTCCTTAGATAACATCATTATGTTCAAGTACATCACATTCCTGCAGATCACTTTGAATACTTACCACGTATTGCTTCTCCCACTTAGAGAACTCATCAAAATTTCTGTATGAAATTGAACCTTCAAATGTTAGTCCCAGAAACCCCAAAGAAAAAGTCTCTTTTTTGTGAGAACTTCTTGTTCTATGTACCACTATATAGTCTCTCCCTATAGTGGCATCTTGAGAAAATCCTGAGCAAACCTGTACTCTTTGAACTCTTTGCAAAACTTTGGCAAGAACTGATCTCGTAAGCTGTCTTTATTTCTAACATGATCAACACAAACAATAAAAAATTGAACAGCTCCATCTTTGCTTCACATCCTTGCATATGTTGAACCATCATCCAACACCTTTGTCTCCATATGCACATATGTTATGTAAGGTTTCCCTAAAATAACACGATAGGAGGAATGCTCCTGTATGGAAAAATTCTCTTCATCACAAACATTTCCAATTTTACCTTAACATTTGCACATACTCCATATAGTTCACCAGGCTGGGTGTTAGTAGCTCGAATCTGCCAACCATGATCCATATCAACATGCCACTTTCTTCTCTGATACAATCTTTTTGACATGAGAGATAGACATGGAATGGGAAACTAGGGCCCGTAAAGGTAAAGAGAAGGTAGATGAAGGGAGAGACCATATGAACTTCCAGCTTAAAATAATCTATAAACCATGATCCACAAGTGCTAGAATAGGCTCATCAATATCACCAATCTCAATCATTGTCTCCATAGTGGCTCTTGCCCAATGTGTTCTGGAAAGTTACTCCTAGGTACAGTTTCTTCACCGCCACCATCATTAAAGTGAACATGTCTTACCTCGGGTGTGACTTGTTTTGAAACCAGTGCAATCTGCGAGCTTTCTTCTTCACTATTTTCCTCATAAGCATCCAAAATTGAATCAACATGTTGAATCACTTGGCTCTTGACTAAGTCAGGTACCTACTCAACGAGTACTTGCCGCTTTCGCTTTAAAATTTCAAAAATTTCTTCATGAAATTCATCCTTAACAATACCCAAGATATCACCCAAAGTAAGTTCCACCTTGCTATTGAGAATGCGTTCTTCAAACACCTTCTTCAAATTTGTAGCCAATTCAATATCATATTTTAACTTATAAGAAGTTCCTCTAGGCTTACCTTGTTTCTTGTCTTTGGGCACCTCCTCCATAGCTACTTTAGGTAGTACAAAAACTGCATTGGAAATTGAGCCTTCTTCCTTCTTGCCAGTAGACCTTGTAGCTTGCTTTGATGAGCCCAAAATATCTTCATCTCTCTCGCATTTCTCTTCCACCATATCTTCATTGGCGTGATATTTTGCAAGCAAATCATACACAAAAAGAGAATCCAAAGGATTTGACCACCCCGTGGTTTTCCGAATACAATTCCCAGGTTGACTTAACATTTTATGAGTCAATTTCTCTTCCACCATATCTTCATTGGCGTGATATTTTGCAAGCAAATCATACACAGAAAGAGAATCCAAAGGATTTGACCACCCCGTGGTTTTTCGAATACAATTCCCAGGTTGACTTAATGTTTTATGAGTCAATTTGCCTTTCTCAGTTGTCCTCAAAGCATAGGGCCACATATTATTGTTATCTCTTATATTTTCATCATCCTCTGCAGTATTGCGTACCTATAATCCATAGGTTTTCGCATCGACTATAGAAACATAATGTTGCATCTCTTCAACCAGTTTCTTCATACCCCATTTCCCGTAGTTGAAGCATAGATATTCACTAGTTTCCCTAAGATGAAGTTTGTTGTCCTCCTCAAAAAATTATGTTCTTCTTGTAAGCTTCATTGAAATTGTCACAATTTTTACGTACATGATCTAAATTATCACACCACATGCAACCCTTATCCCTACTCCTTTTGTGGAGGACGCTGCCTGGGTTTGATGAAGATTCACTTGCATTCAAACCTTCAAGTTTAACAGCTTTCAAATTCAAATTCAGGTCTTGTATACCTTTTACCATTTTATCAAGAACCGGCTCTTCCAGCTTGGGCTTTGGCTTCTTTGTTGGTTCCTCCTCAAGTGTATCCATAGGGTCAATCACAATGAACTTATCCACCCTCTTCTATTGCTTAACAATCATATTAATTGATTTAGTAACCATTTTCCAATTAGAAGTTAAGCCTAACTCACCCGATGGATCCTTGAGCGGTTGCACCAAAAACTCTTTTGAAGGCATGATCAGCCGCTTGGATGAATAATTTGACCCTTTTTGGCTGCATTGCTTTCTGCTCAGTAGTAGAAAACTACTCAAACTTTTTCTCAAAAGCTCGAGCACTTTCCTTGTAGAGAAACCCTTGTCCTTCTTTTGTATCCACTAAAGCTTTGTTTTGTGACTCGCTAAGAATCTTCAAGGAAGTACTGTTCTTGTAAATCCTTCTTAAACTCCTCCCAATCCGCATCATGTGCTATCCGAATTTCTTCAATTTGATCCCTAAGCTCTGGAGCCACAATAATGTGAAAACCTTCCACCGTGTCTGTGAGGTCTCTGCCCCTTTTTGAGAGGAGCGGAGTACCTTTGATAGGTCTCCAATCCTGAAAACGAAAAACCAACGGACATTGACTTAGCTACTACGTAGCCATGGGCACGAACCGTTAGTGAAGGATTGGTCCTATCTCGCTATGGCGGAGCGTGACCACCATAACCCTATCTAAAAACTATCTATAATCAATTATACCTAAAAGTATAAATCTTAGAGTGACCAACCTGTGCGCTTTTTTCCCCATGTTTTAGAAGCACAGCGGCCAAGGTTTGTCTCTTTTAAGATTTATGACTTTAAAAAAAACAATTTCTAGCGTTGGAAAGTTACCCGACTCATCAGGTCCACCCGTCCATAGAATGATACCGTCGGGGTATCATTCTCCCACTTTCCACACCACACTCACCCTTCTTTTGTTATCTAATTACTACCACATTGTTTAAACATACATGTTCCTTTACTTTATTTATGATACTGGTTCGTTAAAATAGCCCTTCAAACATTATTACAAACAAAGTCAAACAAGAAGTCGTCCAATTTTAAACCAACAAACCTTGGATTAGGTTCACTTAAGAATCTCTACTGGTGCTATTATGTCCGATCGGTATATACATTATTTATAAAAACCCTTGTCCTCATGAGCGTCCCATACCGCTCGACAAGTACTCGTTGTGCTAATCTGGACGTACTCCCGCCACAGCAACAACGGTGCCAATCTGGGCGTCATCCTCATGCCACGGCAAAACAAAACTGTAGTCCAGATGGGCTAATCTGGGTGTACTCCCACCACAGCATCAGCGGTGCCATCCTGGGCGTCATCTCACACCTCGGCAACAACTGCCACATAATACCAGCGCTAATAAGTAGAGAGACTTGAGAGAAACCCTACCGAAGGTTTTGGACAAACATTCTTTCCTATAGAAACCAGTTTAACCAGACAATCTTTCCTACTTGTCAAACATATGCCGAGTTTCTTGGGATTAAGCCCCGTGGTTTCGGTCCGTGTTTTCTTTTCATAAGGTAAATAATATATTTCTATGGTCTTGCATATGCAATGATGCATAACTTGAAACTGCAATACTAACATGTACCATAGCTCCGATTGATCCGATTGGTGGAGACATAACATGTTCCACAGGAGTTCCACCGTTACTTGTACCAGCTTCATGATTATTAGCGCCTTGGGGTTCGAGCATGCTTTGGAGCCATTTTTTTGTACTACACTTATGTTATACACTTAGAACTTTAAGTCAATTTCCCTAGTAATCTCCTTGTTTCCAAAGAGAGTCTGTAATTTGAACCCTCGCCAACTCGGATTCACATTTAGTGTTGTTGTTCTATATCTAATTTCTATACATCAAATATTTGTTAATTTTAATTAATCAAAAATTAAGTGTGTAAACTACGAATGAAAGTTTAGGACTGCATTACTTTTATGCATGACATTTTAGTAATCCAATTCTAACTTCCATTTTTATACTTCAACTAAATCAATTTTTAGTATTATTCAAAATTCTACTTAATCTAATTTTGACAATAAAATTGTTGAATGAGAATTTCATCATGTATAATAAGAATATGATGAGTTCTCTTATGTATTAACTTTCAATTAACTATGCATAAGTTAATAGTGAAGATGTACTAACTAGAGAGAGTAGGTATACTTAGAGAGATTAGAGTAAGAGAAAACATACACACGCATCTTTTCTAAAGTTAATTGAATCTTACTAATCCATTAGAAAGATTAGAGTAAAAGAGAACACACACACATTCTTTTCTAAAGCTAATTGAATCTCACCAATCTATTAGAGAGATTAGAGTAAGAGATAGCATACACACACATATCCTTCTTAAAACTAATTGAATCTTATTAATCTATTAGAGAAATTAGAGTAAGAGATAGCAAACACACATCATTCTTAAAGTTAATTGAATCTTACTAATCTATTAGATAAATTAGAGTAAGAGATAGCACGCACACACACACACACACACATATCCTTCTTAAAACTAATTGAATCTTACTAATCTATTAGAGAAATTAGAGTAAGAGATAGCACAAACACACACATCCTTCTTAAAGCTAATTGAATCTTAATCAATACGTACCTTACTAATCCACTAGAGTTTTTTCTCTCTTAGTGGTTTGTGGACGTCTTCTCTGTAAGAGAAGTGGCAGCACTTCGTGAGCGCTATAGAGGCAATCTCTATGTTTTTAAAGTGTGAGCATGGATGCTCTATTTATAGCAAAAAAGAAAACGGTCAACTTTTTTTTTTCCCAAAAAAATAAAATTTCAATTTTTTTTAAAAAATAAAAAAATATGTTTTTTCCAAAAATCATACCTGCGTTTTTTATACCCTTGTGGTACCCATCAACTTGACCAATTTTTCATTATCATCAAAAGATAAGGCCACACAGCCCCCCCACATTAAGATTAGTCAAGACTAGCCTCTCCTTTTCATGTGACAGTGTGTCCCACTTTGTCCCCTCCTATATGAGTCCAAGCGAGTCCATGTGCCTTCATTTGGCATCCCTGTATATTCTTTTGTCTTTATAATTATTTTATTTATTTCCTTAATGATAATTTACTTTACATTTTTAAGTTAAACTTTACAATCTTATATTAACTTTACAGTAGTAAAAGAAAATCAGTAATTAAGTCTTACAATAAGTTAATTAGTGATTCATATAGCTAAACATGTCAAAATTTTGTAGCGTAAATTTTAATTTCTAGGTTTTCTCAGCCTACGATCCATAATTTGAACTTGAATATCTTAAATAATGAGTGATGGTTAAAAAAAATTCAAATGCGTAATAGAACTTGTGTGAAATTCGAAAGTAGAGACCTTACAGTGTCATGATCATTAACACCATTGTCCTCCATAGATTTTTCATAAATAGGTTCACTCTGCTAAAATTGCTACTGAGAAGCTTGATGATGTTGCATATAGGCCGCAAATTGTTGCATCATCTATTGCATTGCTGCTTCTTGTGGGTGGTGTTGTCATCCTTTGCTACCATAGTCCCACCCAAGCTCAGTTTCATGTTGAGTTCAGATGTCAACGTAAATAGGTGCGCTTAGTGAGCCAGGATCCAACCCAAGCTGTTTGCTATGGGAACTTGTGAGAACAAAGGCACAATGTAGTACTGCCATAATCAAAGACACTTTGGAACACAATATTAAAGATTGGTTACAATCAAACTACAAATAGAAATAAGAAATATGTCACTGCTTGATCGCATGTGAAAGCACAAGAAATGGTGTTCTTTATCAAGAAAACACGTGTATCCTACCTTGCTCTTCGTTTAATGTGGCACAATTTGTTTCTTTGGATTTGTCGCATGCACGCTTTCTCTTTATTGCCAAAAGACCCTTCTGAACTTCCCTACAACCAACTTGTAGAGTCAAAACTGGCATGGGAACGACTTCAATTTAATTTTAAAAAGCTAGGAGATTTAATTTTTTTAGGAAAACACTCCTTTTTTCTATCTGCAACTCGTCTCATTGGCCTCCTCTCTTGCTGCAAGTGGCTTGCTCCAAGGCTTGTCAACCTCTCCACTACCAACGATGCTCTACTTTTTCACGCCCTGGTCGCCCCACCTTGTAGTGCTCCATCTTCACTACCTCAGCCTATGGCTGCTTCTTGGCAAGCCAACACTCCTCTTTCCCTTCACCAAGTTGCTCGTGCGACCATCTGCAATTGTTGCTCAACTTTGTGCAGGGCCAATTAGTGTTCCATCGCACTACAAAAAGTTCCCTATAGCAAGTTTTTCAGTTCCCAAGTCTCAATTTCCATAATTAATTCATACTCCAATTGCATGATTGCTCCCACTTCATGCTATCTTCCATCTGAATACCTACTCTTGGTAGTAGGTAGGATCTCTGCAATCAATGACCTACAAATAGTCTAAACCTAATTGAAAATTCATAGGGACACAAGAGACTCGTGCTTGACTCGCGTAGATCTCCTGAATGCCTAACTCATGCTTGATCCCACTTCATGCTATCTTCCACTTCATACCCTCTTGGTAGTAGGTAGGCTCTCTGCAACCAATGACCAACAAATATAAACCTAATTGAAAATGCATAGGGACAGAAGAGACTCGTGCTTGACTCGCGTAGATCTCCTGAATGCCTAACTATTGAATTCTGCTCTCTCTGGAGCACTACTAGTGGTAGAAATGCCACTATCAATTGAGAAGTGTATTTGATCCCACTTGAGGCTACGTCCTCGAATATGAGCTTGTGATACTCAACCTCTTTGATATCTTTTCTATGCATCTTTGATTGACTAAAGATAACTTGTGAAAATGTCTTTTCTAGATTTTGGGTGCCAGAGACGATAGCCAACTCTCCGTTTGCACCATATCCAATGAAGATGCATTGTGTGATTTGGGATCTAGCTTCTTGCTAGCTATTTAGGGACATGTGAGAATGCCACACCCAAATACACATAATCTATTGTAGTTTGGCTTCTTGACAATCCACACCTCATGTAGTATCTTATATTTTAATAGCATACTAGAAGATGGAGCAATGGTGTACACTATTATTATAATAGCCTCTCCCCAAAAATATGGAGGTAAGTTCACCATAGACAACATGGATGAGACTCTCTCTTAGATGGCCCTATTTATACGCTCAACAATGCCATTCTAAGTAGGTGTGTACGAGTAGCAAATTGGTGTCTAATGCCTCTTTTGCTGCAAAAATCCATGAACTCAGTGGCCAAGCTATTGTATCCAAAATTTCAATTCAAGAACCAGTCAAGAATGGACATCACCATCTAGTCATGGACACCATACAAAGTCTAGCCCTGAAGTATCAAGTCATTTGGATCTCAAAACCCCAACCAAAGAGCTCATATTCTCTAAGTCTGTCAAATTCTCCAAAATTTGACCTAAAATTTTAACCAATGATCAAACCCCAAAAATTTTGGACCAAAGCATCACCTTGATGTGCCCTACCAGGTGGTATCATCAAATCATCAAAATGCGCTCCAACATGGATCGCAATCCATGTACCTCAGAGCTAGATTTCATTTGTGATCTCTTGCCCTAGTGACTATAGTTGTCCTAGATGCACTAGTAAAGTTTGGTCAAATTTGGATTAATTTTGACAAAGTTATGCTCATTTCTCATTTTAGTCGCACCCTCTAGCTCTTGCACCGTGTAAAACTATGAGTTTACATCCGCTCTGTTAGTCCAAGCTTACAGTCAACAAAAAAAAATTCCTCACTTTCACCAAATTCACAATTTTACTTGTAACACCCACAACTTAAGTCTAATTTGAATTTTGTAAAGAACACCAGGGTCTTGGAGACTATCTCTGGCTGTGGTGTAATTTTGGTTTCAATGTGTCTTAGAGGAACATGGATCATGATCCATGTACCTCAGTGGAAAAATGGAATGACTTTGATCCCACACTTAGCCCTTGCTCTAAAGATCTCAAGTATATGCTTCTTCTAGAATTTGGGTTTGTTTAGGGTGGACAAAAGTTAAACCCTAGCCCTATTTTTTGGTCCCTTTTTATCTAAATTGATTTTTCTCTTTTTGACCCCCTTCTGAATTTCTTTTCACTTCCTTGCTTTGGGAGCTTTTGCTCAAAATGGTTTAAGCTCCTCACTGGTCCAATTCTTGTTTAGAATTTCAAGAAAGGTACACGGATCATGATCCATGTTGGGAAGCCAAATTGCCTTTTCTTGGTACCATTAGGATCAGCATGTTTACCTTATGCTAGGGCATCCAAGGTTTTGGATTTAGACTAGTTTTTGTCAGCCAAAAGTGATTTCTCAAGTCTATTCTAACGGTTTTCGACTATCTGCTATTTTTTGCCTTTTTCACCTCTTTTGTAAACCTTTTTTTCCCAATGGTTCTTTTGGGAAATGTATTTCAAATTGTATCAGTTATCCACTTGCCAAATTTCCACCCAAAATCGTGATGAGGTATATCGATCGTGATCCATGTTTGACCTCATTTTGACACGAGATTTGGTCAACTTATAGTCTTAGTTATGGTGACACTCTTCCCCAAATCTTTTTGAATTTGAGCCACTTTTGCCCAACCAAAAGCAAAATTTTGTGTCTGATTTGCGGTTTTTGGCTATCTAGCAAAATTTTGGTGTTTTTATCAACTTTTTGCACTTTTTTGATGTGGTCTCGTTTGGAGTTATCAGGGATGTACTAGTCAAATATCAATCCCAAATTTCAAGCAGGTACATGGATCGCGATCCATGTTGGGAAACGCTTTGTCATGAATTTTTGTCCTATTGGTTTCCTATTCCCTGTAGAAGCCAAATCTCACCCCTTTTTGAATTTGGAACACTAAAAGTTCAATTTTCCCAAACTTTACTAGATTTCCAAGGTTTTTTGCAAATTTGTCCAATTTCTTGATTTTGGGTGTACTTTAGCATTATATTTATGGTCACACTCAGGATTCTGGGATCTGGAGGCAAGTTTAAACAATGGGTGATAATTTCTAGTCACTTGGTCATAGAGTTACATGATCGCGATCCATGTTCCTCAACAAAACTGTAAAGAAATTGTTCAGATTGTTTCCAACATGCCTGTTTATTCCTTTTTGCAAGGTATTTTTGAGTTTGAATTGGGTCTAATGCTCTAACCATCAAATTTTCAATCTTTCAGAGTTATGGTCTTTTGTACCAAAATATGGTTTCATACAATTTTAACCCTGGTTCTTTTAGCCCCATTTGATGGTTGAAGTTGTTACTTAACCTACTCCTATAGTGAATCTATGAACAAAAATAAATAAAACAATGCAAATATAACAATGTAATGGATGGAGAAGTAGTCATTTCCAAGCATAGAGAAAACCAAAGAATAAAATGCCTTTTGTATCTCACTCACAACTCTCTTTGCTCCTAAAGAGTAAAACTAGTTAGTCCTCGACTCCAGTCTCTACCAAGCACTAAACCCCTGTCTAGCTGCTAGTCTCTACCAAGCACTAAACCCCTGTCAATGGAATGGGTGTCAAAATCTCTAAAAAGGAGGCTTTTTCATACTACTAGGTCACTCACCACGTGAGAATCGTATCACCAGCAACGTCACCAATGTTAGCGGGTTGCCGCGACGGATATCTATAGCATAGCTATCTGGCACTAACATATACACGGAAGAGACTCAGGATGGGGCATGAAGACTCTTTGAGGTTGTCAATCTCAAGAAGTGAACCTACAAAACTTCTCAATCGACTGCTTTAAAAAATCTATCATTGTCTAGTCCAAAACCTATCTACGTCCAGTCTCACCGCTCTAGACCATCATGCCTTTTCGACATCGAAACAGTATCGGAATGCAATGAAACATAAGGAGGAGTATTACAACACCTAAGGGCACAATCCCACCAAGTTATATGGTCATCAGAGGAAGTACCAAAATCACGATCCATCCCAAAATGTGCAAAAAACTGCAACAAAACTATTCAGAAAGGTAGCTCTATGGCATAGAAACACTCTTCCAAGGTCAAAACAACAAAAAATAACCATTTTAGCACTCAAATCCATGCATTTAGCTCATAAACAGGTTGTGGAGAACCACAACAAAACCAAGAATGATTACACTTAGATTCAAGAGCAAGAGACAAGGAACACAATGCACTAATTGGAATTAATTTCTGAGTACCAGACAAAGAGAAAGATTGATTAAAGATGTAGCAGAGTTCCAGCTGACAGTTGACGTCCAAAAGTTCCTTCGAGATAATGATGATGTTACTTTTGAAACTAAGGGTTTTGACCCTAAGACTTGGGACCTGTTCTCACGGTCGTTGGCCACTTTACAAGGCCTGGAGGTTTTGAGCGGAAAAATAGAGAATAACAGGCTAGATGAATACACTTCAAGAATCATTTATTTCTAGTTACAAGTCTTCTTCCAAAAAAAGATAAGAGTACAATGAAGTGTGATGTGTAGCCGGCTCTTTAGGTGCCCGTTCGTTGCATCTTCCAAACACACACACATCAAAAATCTGATCAGTAGATTGATAGATAACAGGTCAAAGTTTGTGAAAAGTCTCAAAGCCAACAAGCAATGCAATGTGTTAGGGCCAAACCAAGCACCTTTATTTAGTCTTATTTTGTATTTCTATTTCATAGAAACCGTTAATCGGAATGTAGTAAGTCATGAGCTGACTTGAGAAATTGCAATTTCTATTTTAATCTCGGCAACTATAAAACTATCAACTCTTTCTTTATAATGATGGAATGTAGTTGCTCAAACACAGACAAATACAAGTATCACAATCCCCTTTAGTGTTTGGTTGTCTCAGTTCTTTGTGCCTCTGTAATGTCCTCTCTCATTCCTCATGTATGTTTCTCAATGTGTTTCGAGTCCTACATGTGACTTAAGCTAATTAGGGAAGGTAATGCAGATGTAGCTTTAACAGAAATAAAGTAAATTTGCATGGGGTGATTGGGTTCCAAATCTTCTTCTAAACTTTTAATGCTACTTATTGAAAAACGCTATGGAAGATTAAAAAATTTTAGGAAGATTTGGAACCCAATCTTCCTATCAGATGCTACTTCTTCTACACCCTTACTTCATCCCAATTATTATCCTTCAAACCAAGGCAATGCAAAGTAGAAAATCTTTCCACACAAGCCCATATGCAGACACACACGCATCGATATACATGAAAAAAAACATAAAGTTGAATTGCAAGAAGAGAAGAAAAATGGGGAAACAAGATTCAACCTTCTATTCCATAACCATTATCTCAAAAACAGGGCATGAGCATAAGAGAATCTAAGCCAGCATTGGAAAGAGATTTCATGTGTAAAGGTAGAAACTATATACTAAAACTTACAATGTTCTAGTAAAGATATGCTTTGGTTTACATTTTAGATTCTTCAAATCCTCTTTTTAGTAGTTTTTGGATCTTTGACTTTGCTCTTTCCTCAAGGGCTTGACACAATCTATCCATTTTTCTCTCATATATTAGTACAAGCATATTCATGCGACTGTAAACTTGTAAAGAAATGCTTACATATATGTCTATTCATATGCACGTGGGTGTGGACATGCACACTTGCACATACACACACGTACGTGTACACACACACACACACACACACACACACACACACACACACACACACACACACACACACACACACACACACACACACACACACACACACACAAGGTAGGTCATCATTTATATTTTCTGTAACATTTAATGACCTAGTAACTTGTGTGTAGCGGAAAATAGCATAAACATAGTGAGCAATTCATTAGAATAGATTCCTAATGAGCATAGCAAGAGTGCTTGGATGGAGAAAGCAACAAAAAGCATAACACCTAGTTAGATAGGCATGAACAATACCTCAAAAGAGAGAGACATTAAGCTATTGACAACAGTTGAGGATCGGATCTACATGGAGTCAGTCCCCCCTCCAAAAGGCTTTGTATTATAGGTTCCCCCCATCAAGGGAGACATTTTACAATACAATACTTTGTGTTCCTTCAATAACTTGCCGTTGCAATGAATATGGAAGCTTCAAGAACCATGCAAACACTTATAAAACACAACATCAATTCCCTCACGGTCTCAGACCCAAGACCTCACACACCTTCAAAGATGGTGAGAGCTAGCGGGGTATGAGAGTAGTTTGAGAGGAAGAAGGAGTAGTCTTACGAGAAAGAAGTATGTCTCCTCACATAATCACTCATAATAGCTTAGCATAGCTTAGTAATTAGCATGGTAGAGGAGATGAGCATGCATTCGAGCTTGGATCTTGGTTGGATTTGCATCACAAAGCCAAAAGTTGTTGGTGTAGGCCTCCCTTCTCACAAGCTTGGAGTAGATGATGAGATTTCCATTAAAGCTTGAGAAGGAAAGATAGTATTCTTTGCTTCACACATGGTATTGTGTGAGTGAGTGTGTGATAATGCCTTGCCAAAATCAGCCCCCTCTCTCTCTTGGTCGACCCCTGTTGCAGTTTACTCATGCTGGCACCCCATTGGCGCATGCCAAGCTTAGCCAATAAGAATTTAGAAGCATAATTTCTAGCCTTCTGACATGCGTCCCCCTTTCCTCTTTTGTGAGAGATTTAGGTAATTTTAAAAATCAATTAATCTCTCATTGGACCCCTTAGACTTCTGGCCAATAGGAATCAGGCAAGCCATTGGGCTGTTGAATGCTCATTGGACCCCTTGGGAGACTGTCCAATAGTCTTCTAGAGAGGTTAATTTATATTGGTTCTTTTATCAAGTGTTTTTGAAATGAATTAAACTAAAAGTACTCTAGCCTAATTCTCAATGGTCCACCTCTATGGCCTCCAATAGGATTTGAATACATTTTGGGGGTAACTGGGCTAGGGAGATGACATGTGTCCACTATGCCCTTTGTGTAAAGGGAGCCTTGAGTGTGTGTGTGTGTGTGTGTGTGTGTGTGTGTGTGTGTGTGTGTGTGTGAGAGAGAGAGAGAGAGAGAGTGTTCTCTCACCTCTTCTCTCTCTTCCCCTACCTTTAGGGCTCGCCCCCTCCCATCTAGGGATTTGCAAAGGATTTTAGGTCTTCCAAAGGCATCCAATTTTCCTAAGGTTTGACCATTGGGCTTTTCATTGAATTTTGGAACCTTAGCATTTTGGAAGTCTTAATGGGCTGAACCTCAGGGTCTTTGAAGCCCATTAATGCACCTTCCTTTTTTATAGATGGCCTCCCTTTGGATCCCTATTTTCCCTCCTTTGGATCCCTACTGTGGCTAGTCTTCCAGCTTAACCAATATTCTAGCTTTTTCTCCCCTGGTACTTCACCATATTAAATGACCACTTTAACATGAGAAAATAATTTAGGAGAATTAGATATTAGCAATTATTACACTACCTCTCTCTTGAAATCATAGTCGTCCTCGACTATGGGGTAGAGAAGATAAAGCCTATTCATTAGTCCTTTTTCTAGCGGGTAGAGGATCCCTATCTTACCCTACGACATCATTCCAGAATGGATGACTAATCCATTTGGCGCTTGAGATCCTAAGCTGCCATAAGCATGTCTGCGCATTAGTCCTATCAATCTTCCATAGTAGAGTGACAAGCTCTACTTGGTCTTTGGAAGACGTCGTCTCCGCAAACTTGATTCTAAGTATGCATACTTCTTAGCATTTGTGCACAATAAAGAAAAAGAGAGTCTTATAAGACAAAAACTTTGCTCATTTTAAACATTTGTACATTTTCTTACTCTAGGGAAGCATTGTAGCATTGACAAGGCTTAGGTTATCCTTTAATTGTATGCATTGCATCCATCCAGCATCTTCAAAAGGATAGTTCCTTGGTCCTCGATCTCCGATGGGTATTCAATAGTTGGTTCTTTAAAGGCTTGGCTCTTCTATGCTTATCAACAGCATCCTTTTGCCTTTGTTGTGAGATAGAGATAGCATCTTTAATCTTTTGGAAAGATTCTTGTAGGTCTCGGCTACACTCATCTGCAGCAAAGATCTTCCCGTGTACCTGAAGTAGCAGGGGACTTTTAGATCTTCCCTCAATTACCTCAAAAGGTGTTTTTCCCGTGGAGGTATGTACAATATTATTGTAGGCATACTCCACTAAGTTAAGTACTTCTCCCATTGGGACCTTTGATCTACTTTTGTTACGTAGGCATTTAGTAGATAAAGAATTGTTAGGTTAGCTATTTCACTTTGGCCATCCGTTTGCGGGTGATAGGCCAAAGAGAAGTTTGGCCTTGTGCCTAAATTCTCAAAGAGACCGTTCCAGAAATTATTGGTCATTCTAGGATCTGTATCCGACACTATGGACATTGGCAAGCCATGGTACTTGAAGATTTGTGATATGAAGAGGGTTGCCATTTGATGGGCTTTGATAGTCTTTTTGACAGGTATGAAATGAGCTTGTTTGTTGAACCTGTCTCCTATCGTCCATATTCCAATGTTCCCATGGATAGACAGGCAATCCAAAGATAAAATCCATGAATATGCTCTCCCATGGTGATTTAGGGATTGGCAAAGGTTGAAGCAATCCAGGTTGCTTCCCTCTATCAAACTTCATCTTTTGGCATACCACACATTTAGAAACATACTCTTGTATGTTTGCTTTCATGGTAGGCCAATAGAAATATGTTTCAATCCCTTTTAGGGTAGACTGAATCCCTCTATGCCCCGCATAAGGAGGATCATTAAATCCATACATTACTTTCTCATGTAGTGAGTTAGTAATGCATAGTCTATTTCCATAGAGAAGATAACCATCTTGTAAAGTAAATGGTTCCTCTTTCTTCCCTAGTGCAAGGGCTAAAATCACATCTCTAAAATTGGGATTAATAGGGTACTCATCTATCATAGGAGATAGATCATTGTGAGTTGCTATGGAAACCGCATTCACTCTCGCCATCTCGAGAGTGCATTGGCTACTTGATTATGCTTGCCAACAATGTGAGAAATATGAAAATGAAATTTTGAAAGGAAATTTTCCCACCTCATTTGTTTGTCGGAGAGCTCGGTCTACGTCATGAAGTACTTAAGGCTTTGGTGATCCGCTTTCGCAAAATGAAAGGAGTCCCCAGTAAATAGTGCTTCCATGAGTCTAAGCATGTAGAAATGCGAGGAGTTCCTTTTCATATATGCCTAGATGTTGCTCAACAGGGTCGAGCCTTCGACTTTCATAGGATATAACAGATCCAAGGAAATCACCACAAGCGTCACATTGGACCTCAAATGGCTTTGAGAGATCCGGAAGTGTAAGCACAGGTTGAGAGATAAGCTTTTTGAAAGCATTGTTCTCTTTGGCAGACCACGTATACCTAACATTTTTCTTTGTTAGGTCATGTAATGGTCCCGCGATTTGTGAGAACTTTTCTATGAATCATCTATAGTGGACTTTTGAAAATGCATAGCTACATGGTGTAGCTTAGAGGACTCCGTGAAGCCCTCATCTCCAAACGTTGGATCACATTAGGAAGTGAATGGGGTATAGGAGGGCGTCTTTATTTGGCAGTTTAAGGGAATGCTTAAAGCTTAAGCCAAGTTTGACCAAGCCTAAAAGAGAGGGCAAAAAGGCCTATGCTGAGATTTTTAAAAAAGCCATTTCCATATTTTGAATTTGAAAATAGTTTATTTAGTAACCCAAAAGAGAGGGGGGTAAATGAATTTTCAAATGTCCTTTTCCTACCCCTCTTCTCTCTCTAGCATTTAAAACACACTCTCTCACTTAGTACTCGTTGAAGGAGGCACTTTTTGGTCCCCCCTGCCAGAAAAGAAAAATTTCACATTATCTCACTACATTCTCTCTCTAAAACGTGAGCCAACTCTCTCTCTCTCTCTCTCTCTCTCTCTCTCTCTCTCTCTCTCTCTCTTTCGCCCCTTTTCTCTCATGTCACTTCCTCTTCCAATCATTAAGGAACATTCTTGGCTGTCTCTTTCTGAGAAAGTGCAGATCCTCCAAGGTTGCAGATCTGTCCTTTCTCCCACTCTCTCTTCCGTTATTCTCTCTCTCTCTCTCTCTCTCTCTCTCTCTCTCTCTCTCTCTCTCTCTCTCTCTCTCTCATGCTTCTCCCACTCCAGCTCCAGCTGAGTGCAATGGAAAACTCCATTACCTCTATGTGCTCTCTCTCCCCCTCACGCTTCTCCCACTCCAGCTCCAGCTGAGTGCAATGGAAAACTCCATTACCTCTGTGTGCTATAGCATTTCTCTCTCTACAATCACGATAGGCAATTTGAATTCAAAAGAGATTGAGCTGCACTCCCTCTCTTTCTTCCCTCCACAACATAAACTTTTTCTCTTAACTTTGAGTACTCTCCACTTCTTTCCTCCATAGCCACCTTCACCTGCTTGTAGCAGTCACATTACACATTCTCATTAATTTCCTTGATTAACTAACACAATGTCATTCAATTCCCTACCATTGCAATACATTACTAACAAATCAAAATGATATCGATTTAGAGAAGGACTATGCAACTATGCGACTTGGCACATCTAATCCCAACGCTGATTTAGAGAAGGACTATGCAACTATGCGAATTGGCACATCTAATCCCAATGCTGGAGACCAGCTACAGAACCATGGATGCAAGGCAATCAACTTATGGGTTGATGGCCATATTTACCCCGGCAATCAATGACCAATGCATCGCCGCCTTTCCGTAATGTCACTGAGCTACTGCGATTTATTGGAGATGGGAGAGATGGACTATTTGGATACTACTGGAGATTCCATTTAGCTTTTTTCAATGAAAGGGAAGCAAGAAAACATCTCTGTGCTGCCTATTCTTCATTGCAAGAGAAGTACGTGAAAGAAATTCAACAAGTCAGAGAGGAAGCCAATGAGAAGACGAAGCAGCTTAATGACGAGATGTCAAAGCTTATTACAAAGGCAGAGCATCAAAAAATGGAGCAAGAGCATCGTCTAGACAATTATGTTCAACTACAACACATTGCACGTAATATGCACCGGCGAATCGATCATCTCACACACATTCCATTGGGCTATCACATTCGCAAGCGCAAGAGACATGTGATGTCTATGCTATCTTCAAGTGGTGGAGCTCAAAAGAAACGTATCCGTCAAACGCGGTAGGAATACAAATGCAAGCTTCGAATTTCGTACATTTTTTGTAGGTTGCTGTAATATTATTTCAATATGTAGGAACTTGGCTCGGACGATGATGGAAATCGAGTCCAATGCTAAAATAATCGAACATACTCTACTGCAACATATCATCAAACCAAAGGAGTTGGTGGAGCTATTGGATGATCCATCCAATGCTGGCATTGCTAAATTTTTGCGCCAGAAGTATTTCAATGAGTTGAAGAACATTGTTTCACCTCAGGAGATGATGCAGGTGTGTAACAGTGCAGGAATAAGTTTCAAGGCCTACAAAGCTTTGTATAGACTTGTCACACTAGGTCACAGAGAAAAAGGTTTGTTTAGGTTGCTGCCAACGCCTTACAGTGTTAGCATCGCAAAAAGGTGCGTCAATAATGATGTTGCAAGCTTGTTGGGTGGATTTCAATATGTGGAGGATGTCCTGCCACTAGAAGAGAACAAATATTTTTGTTACAAACGAGTTCAATAATGTCTATGTTGACTTGTTGAAGCTCTAGGAGTCAATGATCAGATTTTATGGTTGACACAGGAAGAGTGTGATGGCAAAGTTATATTTGTGATGAAGCTTGATGAGTGCCAAATTGTCAAAGGTCAACGGCTCGAAAGGGTAAGCGTTACGCTTATGAACAGAGCCTTGGTGGGCATTGATGTTGAGCTAAATGCTAGCGAGAAGGGAAACACCTGTTTAGGTGTTCAATTTGAGAAGGATATTTGGTGACAAGATTTCATCTCCCACATGGGACACATGAGTCTCTCAAATGGTAGTTTAATCACACCCCAATCGTTGACGTCATTCGGAAACAACAAGAAGGACAACAATTGCAGGTTTCAGGTCTGGGTACGTTCCAAGTGGAGTGGCATTTGGCAGAGACTTGAAAACTCTCAAGTGTATGTTTGGATGCAAGCAAGGTGCAATGACCCTCTTTACATGCATTTATTGCTGCCACAATAAAGTCTCATTAGGAACTGAGGGCAAGGGTAAGGGTAAGGGTGGCAAAGCTGAACAGCGGGTAAAGCACTCCAATAATGGTTTCAAGGTATCCTCATTTGTAACCAGAGTGTACCCCCTAATCGAGACATGAATGATCCAAATTGGGATACTATTCTACCGATCTCTGATAAATGTTCATGTGTGCACTCCTTCATGCCCATCTACGAATTCTTGACAAGTTGATGATGCTCCATATTAGAGAATAAGGGAAGAGTGTATTAGAGAACTTGAATCTATTCTATCAAGTGTTGGCCTGCATGGTGGTGCAGTAGAGCTATCAAAGGATAGGAAGGCATCTAGAAGTACACAGGATCGTCCTAATAAAATATGTATGGGTGGTAGTAAAGCTAGGCATATGCTTTCAGACTATTCTAACTCTCAAAGTCCCAATGAGTTTCAATTGTGGAAAAAGGTGTGTGACATTACCACCTACAGAGGTAACAAAGTAGCCCTAGGAATTAAGCGTGCTCGTGTATGGTAGTCTGCAGAAGATATTTTTTGTTTGCTTGAAAAGGCAAATCTAACTTCTGCTAAGATATCCACTTTAAAGTTTGTAATCAATAGTTTCACAATGCAAATGGTGGATGCCTGGGGGGAGACACACATAACACATTACATGGTGGGTTGAACACTTTCTCTTTGGAATAAAAAAACATCAGTGTTACTAAAGGTTTATATTTTTGTACTATATTCTTTTTGCTCATAGCTCATTTTTTCTCGACACATTCAGCTCATTGGGCATCTAGAGTAGCCAAGGAATGGAGCGCTCACACTATCAAGCAAAAGCAGTGTATTTTAAAAATATAAGGCATGGAGGTGGGAGGAAAAAGAGCAATGCCCTGCACGTAATGTTCAATTGGTTCTACAGAGTTTTAGCGGGAAGAGAAAGGAACAAGACTAGAGTGCAAAGAATCTTGAAATGCAGAATAGAGAAAGTGGTTAGCATGAGGTGATCGCATTCAGATCATGCTTCTAGTGGAAAAGATAGATTTTGACGGTGGTTGGCGAGACAAGGCGACGAAATGGCAGACGTTGGGTGGAAAATCAATAAATTTCTGACACTAACCATTTCCATATTGAGCATACATTGTAATGCCACATGATTTGTTGACGCCCCAATCAGTGGTTTCATGTAACAAATTTTGACAATTTTGGAGTTATTTTGGATTTTTATTGGTATTATTGAGTTTTTATGTTTTTTTTGAAAAATTAGTACTTTATAAGTCAAAAACTCACAACTTGAAGTTCATTTCTTGTTTGCACATTCTAAAAGATCCACTCGAGCACAAACGCACACGCACTCACATCTTGCACCACATGGACGATTCACATGAGTAGGCTGGCACTACGCACAACAATACCACCAAAACCACTCACATCGTAGAAAATCAGCAACCGGAATCCCATGCAAAATCCACGCTTCAAATCCACATCCCCAACCAGAACTCGATAACTCAATGCCCCAGCCTGCTCCAAACACCCAAGAGCCTCCCCAACCATCAAATCCAGATGATCAAAGCAACATGCGACACATATTTGGAGGTCTCGACGATTTAACCCATGCCACTCGCACACCTCTTCCAGATCCCCCACCGATTTCACCTCTTCACAGAGCAACGCAAGAAACTAGAGAAATAGAAGAGGAATATCGAGGTCCGCTTGAAAATCCACTGCCATCGCCTCTTGCCACAACCACTAGTGCTCAGGCCACCCCACATACTACACCGCGAAAGTTTCCACCACGAATCAAAGAAAGAGTAATCAAGGTAATACCAGGCGACCCCGTATCTAAAGCAAAAGAGGCCAAGAGGAGGAAAAGACAAAGGGAGAGGGAAAAGAAAGAGGCAGCTAAAAAGGAAGCCCTTAGAGTACAAGAAGAGCAGAGAAGACAGAGAGAGCAAGAGGAAAGGCAAAGAGCTGAGGCCGAGAGAGCTCATTTGGCCAACTTACAAGCACGAGCAGAGGCAGAGAAGAAAGCGGCACAAGATAGAGCTCAAGCCACCCAACAAGAAAAGGCTGGGAGCTCAAAGCCTTTAAAAATCCCTCAGAGAGCCAAGCAATGTGCAAAAAGAAAAAGGGACAAGTTGACACGAGAAGAGCAGCAAATCCAAGAGGAGAGGAGGAAAAAATACAAAGATGATCCTCCTCAATGGGTTAGGCAAGCAGCTCCTCCACCACCACCAACAACACAGAAAAAGCGGAGATGAAGGCCATGCACAGTGGCTCTGCGTGAGATCAAGAAATACCAAAAGAAAAACATTTATTCTTTATTGATTAAAATATTACATCATGATCAATTGATTTTTCTACGAATTACATCTTTGGGTAATGGGCGAATGGTTGACTTGACACCAAGAGATTTTACAATTTCCTCTGGGTTTGTCAACCCTTGACCTAGGCTCAAGGCACAGTGGGAGAGGACTGAGCCTGGGTGCTTTCCTGTAAAGGCATACAATGTTGCCTCTCGGTCCACCAATATATATTTGTGAGCGTTTAAGGTGAGAGAATCTTCAGAGAGTATGTCATTTAATGCTTTACACTTTAGCAGCTCTACGTAACCATTCTTGGAGAACTCTATGTGAGAAACTCTAAGAATCGATGGCCCTAGATGGCTCAGGTAGTGCCAAAGAGAACTATCTCTACCTGTGGAGACGTTGCGTGAACCTCCTGTACGCATTGCGAACTTATCAACATGATAAGCCGTATGCAAAGCATTTTAATTGATATTAACACTTGTAGTAAGTAATACTAGAAATTCTACCAGGTTTAGATTTATTTTCCTCAGCTTCTTCATCCCTTCCTTCAAGATTTTTCTTTGTAAGATTTATGCTAGATCGATCATCTCTACCAAATGCAATCAGTGGTTTGGGTAGATGAAATGTGCTCTCTGGTACGCGTTCATAGAAAGAGGCACATGATTTTATTTCCACTAGTGTACTTGCTACTGTCTGTACCAATTGTTGTTCCTTTTCACTGGGGAGGAAAGAGAGGCTTGCTAGGAGATCTTGGTCTTCGAAATCAATTTGAAATTTGACTTTCTCTTCCTTCCCACTGGGATCCTTCATGCCCGCATAGATAGCAAGCACTGCAAGCGACTCATCTTCTCTGAGTCCTAATGTTTTGGCAAGGTCGTCAAGGAACAGAAACTAACGATCATCCACCACCACTGGATGCAAAGTGAGAATTTGGAGGTCCGGGATCTCTTCATCTCCCTCTATCATTCGATCTTCCTCCTTAGTGACGCTGGGATCTTGCATGAGTACAAGTGCCATAGATGCTTTGGCCTGGTCATCTATCTCTTTGATAACTTCATTTGATTCCTCCATAATGGTCACATGTTGTCTTTGGTTGACGTTTTCCTTTGATTTTCCCTTGTCCACGCCCTCAAGCACAAGTAATGCCAGAACCATGTCCCATGAAATAAATTGGGTGCCTATGCACCCCATGCCCAAATCCATGAGGTCATCCTCATCCTCTATCTTGAACTCCCGTTCCGTGAGGCCTTTAATAAACCTCAACAAGCGAAACCGGAAATTTTTGTCAGCCACATAGAGATGCTTCAAGAAATCCACTCGCAACCATGATGTGTCGGATCCCTCAAAGATTATGGCATATTCCTACATGTGCTGCGCCATGTAGTCAAGAAAGCTTCTGAATACCTCTACATGAAGGTTGGTAATGTCCTGCATGTCAATTGTCCCCTCGAACACACTGAGTAGTTCATGTGCTCGATCTGCAAGTCCTACATTTTCTAATTGTGTGAGAAGTGCATCAATAGACGTTGCCATGGGTTCGTTCGCGAAGAAGATGCGAAGAGAGCTTAGAGCTAGAGTTTTGTGAATGTGAGAAATGAAGTTTAAAAACTAGAAAGTCGCTTATATACCCAAAGTCACCTTTTTAAAAGCACTTAAATTAATGTCAAAATAACTTAAAACTTTAATTTTAAACAAAATCACGCAACAAAGCATTGAAAGACACCAACATTGAAAACATTTGTGCTCCACAAAAAATAAATTGCACGTTTCAATCGAAAACTTGAACAAGCTGAGAATAAACAAGTATGTGCAGAAACGAGATTCAAAACATCGTATGTATTAATGTGGACAAAATCCATGTCAGTTACAAGCTTTTACAAAAATACATTGTGGAAACGGAATGTTCTCACATAGAAAGCTCTTCTCTTTCCTGGAGCGAACAATCTTTTCATTGATTACAAAGAGATATTGCGTGGGCAAGGTATATCTGAGATTAAGATACTCGCGAAGGTGATAAGATGCCAGTCATTGTTCATTGTAATGTGGTGCCCTGCATCATCGTGGAGATGTATTTGCAAGTCAACAGATTCTCTAGCAACAACCTCAGAGTCTAGTGCCTCCCATTCTCCCATCGTCAGCTTCCATCTTCTATAGGAAAAGACCATCGACAAGCTTTGCTTCGCAATATGGTATCTGAACACCACCTTGTGAGCAACTACAGAGAAATTGATTCTATCTCCCTTGTGGTTGACCACCTTAGTTTCCCACCCAGCTACAAGAAACCCGTTGATCGCACTTCCCCCTTTGCAAGTCCACATTGTTGGTATCATGTGAACACTCTGAAGTCAAAATATAAACACAAACACATGAAGAGACATAAAACCATGTTACTGTGGCTTTAAGGGAACCATAGGTGCACTTCATTGTTGCTTGCACATCCACCTCAATTATCCTTTTGGTTGCTGCGATCAAGGCACTGTCTGGCTTAGGCCATTCCAAACTCTCCAAGGTTGGCGAGCGAACCAGAGATAGGTTACCATATCCATTTTTCCTACGTGTGACATAAGTATGATCCTAAAAAAAAATGTCACATGAGGCAAGCTCAGAGGACTGACAACCAGCATAGAGCAATTTGCCAAGATCAGTGTGGATGGCCTCAAAAGTTTTAGTGAAGGACTCTATTGGCTCCCACTCTACAAAATCGGATGGAAAAATGTCTGTAAACATGAACAAAAATCAATGGAAATCTTACAGTCATCAAAAGCAACACACAAGGCAGAAATACTAAATAGATAATCGAAAAACTTGCAAGAGGAGTAAAAATTACAATTTGCAGGAAACCTCGATGGAGCCACTGCTGTCTCTAACTTCAGTTGTGAACATACACATGTTGCACCTTCACAAGCCTCTCCATCTTGTGTTTTCTTGAACTCCATGATTCTTCCCTTCCAATGGTGTGCTCAAGAAGCCATGTGTCTCCTTAAGACCGGGATGATGTAACAGAAGGATATGCTGTAGACTTCAGCTTTAGCTAGAGGTGTGTAGTGAAGCCCATGGAGTAATGGAGAACTTCAGTTTGAGGAGAATGCAGCCCTCAAGAATGCAGTAAGCTTGAGGAGGGAAAGGAGGTTCAGACTTCTTCTGCAGAGCTTTTGGGAGGGAAAACTAAAAGGAAGGAAAGAGAAACAAGGTGAAGTGAAGAGAAGTGAGAGATGGTACAGTAGAGAGAGAGGGAGGGAATGATCAGCACGTTTTTGGAGGGGACCCCTTTTAGGAGAGAGGGGGGGGAGAAACTGGCAGCCAATAGAGAGAGAAAGGATTGGTTTTTATTCAACTTTTAGAGAAAAGTTCATTTTTGTAAATCTATAAGAGATTTTCTCTTTGTATTTTATAAAATAGTACAAGTTTGACCACTTACTTTTAGGCCCTGCCATACCCACCATTTCAATCCACATGGCATCCACCCATTTGTCCCTTCCATAATCTCCGTTTTAATTCCGTGGAAAATAAAGAGGCCCCATTAGACCCCATTCCCTTCCTAAATGAAATTGTTGGATGAAGGCCAAGACTTTTATCGTAACACCAAAGGTGCCATCGTAGGTAAGGAAAGAGATGGTCTTTCCTCCCTCTTTGAACTTCTTGAGCTTGGACGACCTCTTCCACACGGCATAGGATTTCCTATGGCCTTTTCTTTTTGGTGGTTCAAAAGTCGCACCATCGCTTTCTTCAGAAGATGAAGAATTTGAGAAAGATGGACAAGAGGGTGACCTCTTTCTTGCCTTTTTCTTGCCTTGTTCCTCCTTGTCTGCACCATCACTTTCTTCATAAGAGGAAGAGGATGAAGAAGATGGAGAAGAGGGTGACCTCTTTCTCGCCTTTTTCTTCTCTTGTTTTCTGACATCCCTCTTTGAATTATGGTGTGGAGAAGTGTGCGATGGTCTTATCCGTTTAGGAGGTGATGGAGAGCGTTTTCCCCGTTATCTTCGTGGAGTCATCTCCACCGAAGTGGCAGGAGACTCACTTCTTTTCGTTCCTTAGGTGTGGGCTCTTGAGTTCTCCTTTGGGAAGGAGATGCGTCGTCAAGTAGTAGATTTTTGAGCCCTTCATATGGATCCTCTTCTTCTTCCTGAATAGGAGAGAGGCCTCTTTTGGAAGTCTCACAAGGAGGCTTCCTAGGTACTCTCTCTTCATGGTGGGGAGTTTGGAGAATCCCATGAGCACGTAGCTATCATTGCACTTCACTTTGGAGGGATAGATTTCCCATGGCTTGTTGAAGCCTAGAAACAAGGTAATTAACAAGCATAGGGGCATCATTAGTAGCCAACTCGTTAGCAAAATCAAACCTATCAACATTAATTTCACTCTCTTTACTATTGTCAGCCATTCTAACAAGGTGTAATATTTTTAGGTGTACTTTGGCACTTCAAGCCCTAGTTGCTACTCCTCTTTACCCCTTTAGAAAATCACTCAAGCTCCTGTACCCATGGCTCGAGTATCATTAATTGCAAGAAATAGAAGAGAGGGTCTTTCAACATCAAAACAATACCGGCTCTTGTCAAGCTTCTAATAGCTCAATAGTGGTTAAGCCGTAGGCAAGCCCCATAGGACTCCACTATTAAGACCATAGCTCTCGACGGTGATGCCCCGTTATCTGCACGAAGCAGGTGCACTGTAAGGCTGAAAAATCCCTTTTCTACTTACTCAATTGCAATTAGTAGTACCAACCATTTAAAGTTAGCTTGAGGACCTCCCTTCTTGAGCAAGAAACAAGAAACCTTGAGCTCTGATACCAATGTAACATTTAATGACCTAGTAACTTGTGTGTAGTGGAAAATAGCATAAACATAGTGAGCATTTCATTAGAATAGATTCCTAATGAGCATAGCAAGAGTGCTTGGATGGAGAGAGCAACAAAAATCATAACACGTAGTTAGATAGGCATGAACAATGCTTCAAAAGAGAGAGAAATTAAGCTGTTGACAATAGTTGAGGAGTGGATCCACCCTCCAAAAGGCTTTGTATTATAGGTTTCCCCCATCAAGGGAGACATTTTACAATACAATACTTTGTGTTCCTTCAATAACTTGCCGTTGCAATGAAGATGGAATCTTCAAGCACCATGCACACACTTATAAAACACAACATGAATTCCCTCACGGTCTAAGACCCAAGACCTCACACACCTTCGAAGATGGTGAGAGGTAGTGTGGTATGAGAGTAGATTGAGAGGAAGGAGTAGTCTTACAAGAAAGAAGTATGTCTCCTCACATAATCACTCATAATAGCTTAGCATAGCTTAGTAATTAGCATGGTAGAGGAGATGAGCATGCATTGGAGCTTGGCTCTTGGTTGGATTTGCATCACAAAGCCAAGGTCGTTGGTGTAGGCCTCCCTTCTCAGAAGCTTGGAGTAGATGATGAGCTTTCCATTAAAGCTTGAGAAGGAGAGACAGTCTTCTTTGCTTCATGCACATGAGATTGTGTGAGTGAGTGTGTGATAATGCCTTGCCAAAATCAGTCCCTGTCTCTCTTGGTCGACCCCTCTTGCATTTTACTCATGTTGGCACCCCTTTGGCGCATGCGAGGCTTAGCCAATAAGAATTTAGAAGCATAATGGCTAGCCTTCTGACATGTGTCCCCCTTTCTGCTTTTGTGAGAGCTTTAGGTAATTAAATAAATCAATTAATCTCTCATTGGACCCCTTAGTCTTCTGGCCAATAGGAATCAGGCAAGCCATTGGGCTGTTGAATGCTCATTGGACCCCTTGGGAGACTATCCAATAGGCTTCTAGAGAGGTTAATTTCTATTGGTTCTTTTATCAAGTGTCTTTTAAATGAATTAAACTGAAAGTACTCTAGCCTAATTCTCAATGGTCCACCTCTATGGCCATCCAATAGGATTTGAATACATTTTGGGGGTAACTAGGCTAAGGAGCTGACATGTGTCCACTATGCCCTTTGTGTAAAGGGAGACTTGAGTGAGTGAGTGAGTGTGTGTGTGTGTGTGTGTTCTCTCACCTCTTCTCTCTCTTCCCCTACCTTTAGGGCTTGCCCCCTCCCATCTAGGGATTTGTGAAGACTTTTAGGTCTTCCAAAGGCATCCAATTTTCCTAAGGTTTGACCATTGGACTTTTCATTGAATTTTGGAACCTTAGCATTTTGGAAGTCTTAATGGGCTAAACCTTAGGGTCTTTGAAGCCCATTAATGCACCTTGCTCTTTTGCAGATGGCTCCCCTTTGGATCCCTATTGTGGCCGGTCTGCCAGCTTAACCAATATTATATCTTTTTCTCCCCTAATACTTCCCCATATTAAATGATCAGTTTAACATGAGAAAATCATTTAGGAGAATTAGATGTTAGTTATTATGGCATTTTCTATTCTTATATCCACTTTTTCTTCTTTTGCACACCATGTCAATACATACAAAGTGTGTGCATGCATGTGAGTGGCATGCGCATGTTGTGCAAACATATATATATATATATATAGTATGTAAAATATACAAACATTGTACATTGTGTGTGTGTGTGTGTACACACACACACATACACACACAATGTCAAGAAATTTACAAGCACATATAATGTAGGGGTGATGAATATTCCAAACTCAATCAGAGTAATATTCAACTATTGCCTTGGAGAAAGCCATTGCACCTTTGGTTCTGCCATAGAGTCCTAAGGTAGATGAGCACTTTGCAATATGTAAAAAGCTCATAGTGAGTGGAGATTTATCCAACTAACCCTTTTTTTAAAACTATACTCCTTTCAATACCTTCAGTCTACAATCTTCTAGTGAGGCAACTTGAAAGCTAGCCAAGAAGAGCCAATTTTTTATTTAAATGAGAGCTGAGAGCATTTGCTCACTATTGTAGGGTCCAGCAATAATGGTGTAACCTTAGGGATTCTACTTCAATTCATTTGGCTGAGAGAAAAGAAAAACTAGGACAATCTTGAGGAGTGTTCCTTCACTCATAGAACAGAGGTCGGTTTGAGCTTCTTTGATAGCTTCCAAAACAGGAGGGCTACAGGAAAAGGTAATGCCACTAGCCAGTTCACTAGTAGGCAATGTTGGAGTGGTTACAAAGAAAGGGTTGAGACCACATAACATCTTAAGAAAGCTTGAAAATGCCTTGTTAGCTCCTCACAATGTGATTTAGCAAGGAGAGGGAGATAAGAAAGGTATTTCGATAACACTTTGTTTCCTTCAATAGAAACATTATCCAAGTCTACAAGCAGCTTAACCAAGTGACTCAAAAAAACTACTTGAAGTAATGAATTGTGTGATTTTGATGCAGTAGAAGATGAAATTTTTTAGAGGCATTTACGTCATTAATGCATTTGAGAACATAGGAGCTAGCTATGAAACAAGCTCTATAGGGATGTCCAGTCCTTTATAAGGGATAAGGCACTAAAATAAAAAAGGTTTACAATTAAGTTAAAGTTTAGGTGTACTTTACAAGGTTTTGTTTAGCAGTGTGATACAAGGTTGGTCTGAATCTAGGGAAAGACTGAAAGGAGCCAAAATGTTCCACAAAAGTGCATGTTGAATCTTTTCGGCATTCTCACTTTGTTTGAAGCTATCAAGAACCTGACCAAATCCAAGGTGATTATCAAGTTTTTATAAAGTATAAATGGTAGTCCGATCTACCTTACAACTAATCAAGCCAAAAAGGACATAAGGATAGTGAGACGGGACCCCAGACTGTGGAACAACCCCAAGCGACCAACACAAAAGGGCAAGCCTAAAGGAAGGAGGAAGAGTCCAAAAATATTAGTGATCTAAGTCATTATCGCGGTACTTTGCCGAGGCAATGCACGATGTGCACAACATCTGTGTTCTTTTTTACTCTTACCAAACATAAACACAACCAAATACTAAAATTGTTTCAAATGACAACTAACATAGATGATGACAATATTGTAGAGAAGCCCCATTACATTTCAAATCTTCTATAAGAGTTTACAAAATGAAATTCCATTCAAAAGTAAATGAATTTTTTATCTATAAACCTAAAAATCATTAATCTTATTTGAGCAACACCCAATTTGGAAAGAGAGAAAGAAAGATATTCACTTGCATCGATAGAAGAAAAGATAACATTTCCTTAGTCCATTATGCATTTTGAAGGCATCACAAGACCCTCTACATTTCCCAATAGAGTTATTTTATTAAAAAAAGAACTTAAGAACCATTCCACTCTCTTATCAAACAATTATCATATTATTTCAGTCGTACTCTCTGATCCTTAGTCAAGGATAGATGAAGCAAGTAATTGCTAATAGTTGTCACAAATACCTATGTGTTAGAACATGATCCACATGCTATACCAAAGAGACAATCAATCATTTTTCCCAAAAAAAAGTTTTGGGTTAAGCCATGCTTTTAACTATAGAACGAAGCACTTGTAAGAAAGGCCAACTAGCAAGAGCCCATATACTCGACCCTTCGTTCAATAATAGTTTTGGCATACACCTTCATCCATGTTTAGACCATACATGAGAGTTTCCACAAGCCATATCACTTAAAAACAACTCACACAATCTATTAAAAAAGGCCATTTCCTGCAATACAACCCAAGGGAAACCATTCAAGCTCTATGTCCCTAGAGCTCTTGCTAGGGGGTATGGAAATCGGACAACAACTAAGCTAAACCATTTTAAGTAAAGATAGCAATCTCACGTACGTCCATATAAACAAGATAACATGTTTGTTAGACTTGAATACGTATTACAAGTGTCAAAGAACCTATCAGTTATTATCCTTATCCTACTTAAATTTTTTGAACTTAAACTACTATCATAACCATTTTGTTTATATGAGTGGAGTATGTAAATGTAATTCATGAAAAGGCCATCACCCCTTCCGATGCAAGTGGAAATACTTGTATTTAACCCAATATTGTATCACAAGGAAAGTATCTTCTCAAAAGACACCTGAATAATATAAGACTAATCATTGTCTGAAAAGTAAGAGCAATATCCCAAGTACTTTCCATCTTTTTGAAGTTTTCAAGTTGTAACTACTTCTTAGAGTAGTATCCACATCATTTTGACAACCTTATTTCAAAGTAAATTTTTACTTATTCCACGAGTTCACACTTGTACATCCTCACATAGACTTTTCAAGGTGATTTGAGAAGCCATATTTATCAACCAAATTCATCTTGCATAATTTAGACACAGAAATTTTAGACTATATCATCAAATCCAATTTCTTTCTAATTTCTAATATTTTAAAGAGGCAAGGAACCCATCTATGTAACTTTCATTCAACTAAGAGAAAGCTATCTTCCCAAAAATTCCATGAGAACTCCAAGCAGTCACAACCATACTACTTTTCCAATATCCATAATTTCTACTTCTGAAAAGTCAAGTCAACCTAAGCATTTAAAGGTTGGCAGCCAACCATATTCCTTTGTCAGAATTGAGACAATGGTCAGTTATGTCCAAGCAATGGACAAGGAGGCCAAGAGCCAACACTACTAGAAACCATATATAGGAAGCATTCCAAGTCAGCTAGTCAGCTAGCATAAGTGTAGGGGTCCATAAAGATTAAACTAGGCAATCTAAAGACCAGAATCTCTGTAGAAGTTGGAAGAAAACACGCAAATCAATAGTCCATCACCCATCAAGATTTCAGGTTAGGATTATTAGCAATACTACTCCAAGGACATCATCATGCCATATATGCGAGGAGTAAACATTAGTGAGAAATTGTGGAAACATACCCAAATAAGTAGTAGAGAAGCCATAGCTAGTCTAGTACACCCTCTCTTTCTATCAAATATCAAGATGTAAAGATAAATACACCTATTGTGAGTAAGAAACCAATGCAAGGCAAATAGCATTAGCCTCTCATGCTTAGCAAAGCAGTACATCTAGGTTAGTACCCATTATGTTGACTCAACAATTATAGTATCACCTTTAAGAAATTCGTAGTAAAACCAGTAAGATCATAACAAGACACTAGGTGATCAATGAGCCTGCAGCTAATTCCACAACTAGAGTATAATAAAAAATTACAATATAATCAAAAAATCAAAGTATAATTAGCACATCATTGTATAATCAGCAAATCATAGTATAATCAACACATCAAAGTAGCCAAACATATGAAACTTATGGTTTCCTCTGTCCAAAACAATGATATAGATCAATCTAATTGTTGAAAACGATTCCAAAAGAAAAAAAACCAAGCATGAAAGATAACCAAGTCAACAAACAAGCATGAAAGATAACAAGTCAGTAACCATTTTTAAGGTTAGGTAACAGAGTCAAGCCGAATCTGGGAAAGAGGGCATCTCTTATGTTGTCCGCAGTTCCAAGAATAGCTTCCAAAAATCTCAAATTCTTAGCTTGACAATGATCATCACATAAAAGAACCTAGAGTAAGACACTCATTACCAAAAACCAGATATGAGCAGGTAACCATAAAGATCAGTCATCTGTAAAGACAAAGAGCAGCTCTTAGGAACTAGTAGTGGCTTGCAGATAATCGCGAGGAGATCAGAGCTTTCATGTTATCTTAACAAATTAGTATCATATAGGTTCCAAATGCGATTGCATCATCTCATCAGACATAATGATCTAACCGAAGCAAACCAAAACATTATAACCAGAAACTATTCCATTCCGTAAGCAAAATTAGCTTTGAGTCAGATCTTCACTCATCCTTCCTAATCATGTGAGGCCATGGAACCAGAAGCGATTATCCCTTCTATGAGTGGAACACCCACAGTCCAACAAAAATATATTATTTAATTTCCAATTTTGATGTATGATCAGTAGAGCATTTAGGACATACCCCAAAAGCACACACGAGGAAAGCATGTGTGTTTAGGCACCATGCCAAAGTACTTTATTTTACCGTTCCTAATCATCTGAGGCCATGGTGTAGGAAGAAGATAACTCCTTGGAGTAGAATACCCACAATTCAGCGAAGATCACCTATCAAACAATTTCCAATATTTATGTGTGATCAATAAAACAACCAAATCATAACCCAGAAGCATAAATAAGGAAAAACTTGATTGTTTAGCCAACATGGCAAAGCAAAATGAACAGACACTAAATTCTGTTTGGACAATATCAAAGCTTCAAGTTAGATTTCAGGTTTTCTTAACCTTAGGAAGACAAAATCTCGACTTCTGGAGCAAATCCAAGTTAGCATATTAGGAAGGTCAGATCATACAACACAAGCCAGCTTAGAAGAAGTCAAACATATCATATATCAAAGAGGTTGAGAAACAACCACATTAGGCCGTCAAGCAAGGTTGTTTTTATGATTAAAAAACAATTTTGAAAATGCAACCACCTTCCATATTAACCAGTTATGCACATGATACGGTCAACTAATAGTAATGCCAATATTCAATCCATAAAACCAGTATAATCATTGCAACGTGTACGCCCTATTAGCAAGAAAGATGCTAAAAAATTTAGTATGACAGTCAACAACGACATGCCGGCATCTATTGTAAGAGTATAACCAATGAGTAAATCACCTGTGATGAGGTAGACTTTTCAACAAGTTCCATTGCCGACAGCAACTCACTTTCATCACACCAAGATGCAGAACCTCTCTCACACTCACTCTCTCAATATTGCAAGGCTAGGCGAGGGGGGGGACAAAAAAGAGTCCCTCACCAGTTTTATAGGTGCCACACAGCAGATAGCGAGCAGTTTCATGTTGGGTGCAAATCTCCAAGCACCCTTGGTAGTAGCATAAGATCCTGCCAATCCGTAAGGGAATCCACAAGCAAGGCAGATACCCTAAGTATGCACAAATGTGGGGAATAGAGAAAAATATTAGGCGACGAAATCAGAGGATGAGCCCACCATTGTTTCAACCAGGAGGAGAGTATGGTAACTGCAGGAGATTTTAATAAAGGTGTTTTCTTCATAGCAATTAGTACTTGGTTTAATATTGGTAGGTAGCCCGAGGTAGTTCCCACCAAGTAGAGGAAAAACCACAGTAAGGTTTTTATTGTTCTAATCTTATTAGGCCAGGATGGAAATTGGAAATAGGAAATAGGAAAGAGGTGACCAAAGACAACAGAGATAGAGAGAGAAACAAACAAAGAGGGGCAGTGGTAAGGAAGCAACATATAGATTCATAATACCAAGGTCTGTAAATAAACTATAATACCAAGATTCATAATACCAAGGTTCCAGATTGAGAATATTAAAGTAGGTCCGATGTAAATAAACTATAGTAATCCACTAGAATCCCGAAGTCAAAAAGTATGTGTGTAGAATTTGCGAGATAGTATTCCTGATGGTTAGACATGCAAGGACAGTAGCAAATGCAAGGTATATCCTCATTAGATCATGCTAATCACCCACAAAACCGTAAACCCATCAGCTCCATCATGCATAGTAGAGCCAAATTCTCTCATTGAGAAAAGTGCAAGTTAAATATTCATGGTAATCACCCACAAGGCAATATAACCATCAAAAACATCTCCACATATAAATTTTTTTTGCTACTCTACAAGCCAATTAGAGACATGCGTACAAAACTGAGTGTCATAGGTATGAAATAGGTTTCGAAAAGCGTTTGAAACGTTCGCAACACGGATGTAAAAAGAATCATATATGTAAGGATATTTATTATCCCACTTAAAAATACTTGTAAAAAGGATTCAAAACCAACAATTATACACGTTACAGCCACACTTTCAAAGTTTATTTTTAACACCGGCATATTGATAGACTGGGCCATTGTCTCCTCAAGCACCGTATAGAAGAGTGGATCGGATCCCCACATGAACAACAATGTCTAAATTCTCATCCAATGAGCCATCAAATACTCGATACAAAGACAATGCATGGCTATAGTACATGAGCTAGTAGAATCGTATGAAACTTGTAGCACACGATTTTCGATGTTCATAACAAACACAAACTTTTAGTGAGCATGAAAGGAATGGGTTTTGTACATAAGAAACTATTGAAACATTTCGTAAGTTTTGAGCGTGTACGAAATGGTTTCAAATTGACAAGATACTTTGCAAAGGTTAGGTACAATGTCTACAGCTGGCAAGTGAGGCCCGGCCCGCTTCCATTGAAGAACTGACCTGTCCATTTGTGTCCATCTTTGTCTACATAAACACCATTTCCATGCATCTTGTTATCCCTCCAATCCCCAGAGTAGCAACGTCCATCTGGCCACTTTATGTGCAATCACCATGACATTAATCATTAACTTCATCCTTATACATACCTTCATAACGTCAGACTAATTATAAGAGAGGCTAAAACACTCACAATAGCACAAAATAAGAAACCAGATAAAGAAGGAAAGCAAAGTCACCTTACTTGTTTCTAACCCAAAATAGATAAAAACAAACCATTATTTACTCCAGAATCCTTATGCTTGAGCTAGTAATGCATGATACAAATAAAGAAAGCATAAAACGTTTGACTAATCCAACCACAAAATGCATCATCTAGACCTTTGTACTTAATAAAAGATCTATACTTGCACTATGTGAACTTAATGTATAATTGCTGCATAAGAAAAATTCTATAAAGGTTAGAATACACATATTGCAAAGCATTGCATTCTCTGAAAAAATATAGTTGAGTACAGTCCATCCTTCAATTACTTAAAACACAAGCTATCTGCAAGAAAAATTTGGCCGGCAAGATGACCATGCAAATGCCCAAAGTTGATATTCATCCGATGTGACGATTAACAATCTTAAGGTTTTTGTGCTATCTACTCCATGCATTCCGGCATACACACAACTTAGGTGTTGCCCATACCTCCTAGGAAATTTGAAATTTTCACACGATCTATTGATTAAGAGAGTCAGCCTTCCCTAAGATTAGCACTTGAATGGATGTTGGATACTTGAATGAATTGTTTGAATTATCTTAGATAGGATAAAAGACAAGTTGCAGCTTACCTTGTATGTTCCAGTCCCACAATACACACCCATCTTCCATTGTCCTTCATAGAGTGCTCCACTCGCACATTTGAATGTACCTACAGGTGCAAAACCGCTTACAATTGAAGGCAAAAGAAGCATGTATTAAATAAATGCGGGCGAGCATAATTGTTGTTAATGCATTAAAGACGTCAACTACCTAAGTCGCTGCACGTAAAGGCCTACATTAAATATATACCTAGATGAATAAGCCCATAACATAACATGTCAATGCACATAAAAACCTACATTAAATATATACCTAGATGAATAAGCCCAATTCACCTTTTAAGAAAAGTGCAAGGTATAGACTCATGGTAGTCGCTCATAAGACTGTATAGCCATCAGCTCCATCATGCATATTATTCACTACTAACGTCATCAGTGCCCAATAGACGGTGTAGAACTAGGTACCAATATATGTTCACACACACACACATTAGAGCCTAACAACATATAACATTCCCCATTGTGAAAACTGCAACATAAAAGAAAGTCAACTACATAGTATCTCTTTGCACTTTAAAGCCTACAAACACACAACCTTCTCCATTTGGTAAATCTCTTGTCCAATCGCCCTCATAGCTATATTCTCCATCTTTATAAAGGCCTTTTCCATCCTTGAAACGTACTCCTTTTGGTTTATCTTTAATCAATAAACTACTAAATCTCTCTCTCTCTCTCTCTCTCTCTCTCTCTCTCTCTCTCTCTCTCTCTCTCTCTCTGTGTGTGTGTGTGTGTGTGTGTGTGTGTGTGTGTGTGTGTGTGTGTGAGAGAGAGAGAGAGAGAGAGAGAGAAAACAAAGGAAACTGATTTCTATTACTTGAAAAGTCCCTCACAATGCCAAAAAGGTGCTGATTATGAGGGCAAGTACATCATTGATTACAAAACAGGCTCGACGGTAGTAATCTAGAAACTGTAAAACTAGATATAACTAGTCACATGGCAACTATAAAAACTAAAAGCCAGGTAACAACCTCTCCTAAAGAGAGTAAAAAATGCCATAGTGAAACGAACACTCAGAGAGGATCTCCCAGCTACACGGACCGCCTAAAGACACACGTCAGACTAACCACCCGACCATAGCCACCATCGCATCCGAGGTCGTAGGCATGCACCTGTAAGACCGAGCGTCCATACCATCCTGCCTCACCTCCTCGAGGTGACATCACGCACTTCTAGCCTCACGGGCTAACCACTGGCACTCTGCCAGTGGGTGTCGATAGTTACAAATGAGGCCTTGGCCTCCCTTTTATAAAAGTGGCCGGCCACACTGGCCGAGTTCACACTATGTCCGCCCGGACACCGAACACCCATCTCGACGGTGTCTTAGACTAGATCCCCTCTCCTATAAGCAGGACATAACATATTTCCCCCCTTAAGAACCATTGATGTCCTTATCAATGAAGTGGGGATACTTAGCTTTCAAAGATCTGACTGATTCCCAAGTAGCAAACCTTTTAGATTGGCCCTTCCATTTGATTAAATACTCATCATAAGCACTTCGGCGTGAACGGCGAGTACGATGATCTAGAACAGCCTCTGGTTCTGGAGGAATATACTCAATTTGCATATCTTGCCATACATTTTCCTCAACGGGCACAACAGTGTCCGCTTCACCTAATTTTTTTTTAAGGCGGCTGACATGAAATACTGAATGTACAGTAACATCCAAAGGAAGAGTTAATTTATAGGCAACTTGGCCAATTTTCTTTGTGATCAGAATGGACCACAAAATCTAGTTAAAAGCTTATAACGCTTTCCAGTTTGCATGGTCTTGGAATCCTTGGGTATCTTCAGATAGACCCATCATCCCACCTCTAGAGTCCTTGAAGATCTCTTTTGATTAGCACAAGTAGTAACTCGATCACGAGTTGTCCTTATACTATCCTTAGCCATTTCTTGCATATCATACAAGAAATCACGAGCTTGGCGATCTTTGACTTTCTCTAAGCCAATAGCGATAGGGGATTTAGGCTCAAAGCCATACATCAGCAAAAATGGGCTAAATCCAATAGCAAATTGCTTGCTACTATTATAGGCAAACTCTAATTGTGGAAGGTACCTTTCCCAATCAGACTGCCTGTGAGAGACATAGCCCTCAACGTGTCTTCCAACGTCTGATTCATCCTTTCAGTTTGTCTGTCGGACTCACGATGATCTCAAAGGACGACATACTCAACTTCGTCCAAAGGTGAGCGAACACACCTCGCCAAAATCGCCCAGTAACTCAATCACTGATGATATCTTCTAGCAGACAATACAACTTATAAAGTTGATCGAAAAATAAAACCACCAACTCATGGCTTTTTATTGTCGACTTGGTAGATATAAACTCATGCATCTTCTTAAGCTCGCTTGCTTTATGCTTGAGTTGATTTGTAGTCAATTCCTTGACGATCCAAAGCTTTCCAAAGCTTTGTCCCCTATAGGCGGTGGGATTGGCGTAGCAGCCTCGCCCGTTCTTCTTTGTTCTTGAAAGTGAGGATGCATTGGCCAAGTGGCACACGCCTATGCGTGTCGTTGATCCAAGAGACAGTGTCGGGTTCGATGTTGATTGGTTGAAGAATGTCATTGAGCTTGGTGATGGCTTCTTTGAGTGTGTCCTCCTCGATGCACCATGGTGGGGAGAGTCCTCCAATCCGGATCTTGAGGACAAGGGATTCCTATAGCCGGCATTCTTGCAAGGCTGATTGGATTTTGTTGTCGAGCTTCTTATGCGTTGCCTCGTTGGCTTCTTTCTGAGCCACCTTGACAGTCTCAGTGACAGAAGCTCCACTTCGTGTTTTTTTGCAAGCAAAGTTTCATTCACCTTTGCCGCGTACTCGAGCTTAATCAAGCATTGTTTGAGTTCACCATTTTCCAAAACAAGTGCTTGGATCTGAGCCTCTAAGGTTGTGATCCTCGCGTCTTGTCGAGCGGCGGGATCCTTCCTGGGTGCAACTGCTACGGCAAAAAAACTCTTGCGTGTGCTGGGAGTCGGTGTGTTGAAGGAAGACATAACTTTTGACTGTGTGAAATCCTTTGAAACGAGTTTGAAGCTCTCTGTGTAAACTCCTCTCTGTGTATAAACCCTTTTCTTGTGACCTTTGAGTCGAAGTCGTACGAAGTAAAGAGGCCTACTTATGGTGGTTTTTCCCACGAGCAGACCTCAAAAGTGCTCTGCAAGCTCGATGTGTTGAGGCAAGGCGTGGGTGTGCAACACTATCAATGCGCCCCGTGACAGGCTGTTGAAGTGTGGCGCCTCTTGACAGGCTGTTGAAGCGCGATGGCAGGCTGCTGAAGTGCGCGACCTCCAGTGCTCGAGCAGGACAAGTCTGAGCTTTAACACCCCCCCCATCGCAGGGCTGTCCCTTGCCTTGGGGGAGACTCCTGAATAGAGAAGGCTAGGGTTAGGGTTGTGAGAGAGAGAGAGAGAGAGAGAGAGAGAGAGAGAGAGAGAGAGAGAGAGAGAGAGTAGACCACAAACGCAAGATATGGTGAAGAGGAGGCGATCAGCCTCCCATGACTAGCCCGAAGGCACACTAGCCGTACATGTGTGCCCTAGACCTGTGAAGTAGCAGAGTGGTTTAAGTCTAACACCCCCTCTCAGTACCTGATGCTAAACAAACTGCGTGAAGCCGAAGATGTGAGGCAAATGATGAAGATGTCTGATGCGATGTCCAATGAAGGAAACTCCATAAGTGTAGTAGTAGTCTAAGGTGTCACAACCTCCGAGAGATCTCCATGGTAAGTGTCGTCACGAGTAGTGTAGCAAACTGCTGTACTCCGTCGATACGGGGTGAAGATACTGCGTGAAGGTCCCAAACTGAGTGTGTGTTGCTAAATTGGCTTTATCTGACATAAAAATAATTCTAAATGAAATATTGGATTTATAAGTGAGAGGGTTTTCTCGCTTGGAACACCAAGGAAAAATAATTCTAAATGAATTACTGGAATTTTAAGTGAGGGTTTTTCTCACTAGAGACATCCGAGTACAGAGTATTCCTAGTGCGTCATTCAAAGTAATGACGAGAGCACTAAAAACGGGAATATCTGTAAGGCCACCAAGAACTGGTACTTTTGATGCGTCACATCGGATGGGTGACAAGGAGCATCGGAAAGAAGTATTCGACCATCCGAGAACGGACATCTCTGATGCGATGACATACAGCATCACGAAGGAGATTGTATCGTAAGTTCGGTAGGAAAGGACTAGGTGATGGGTATTCCTGATGCGTCACAAGGTGGGTGACGGGTGCATCGAAAAGGGGATATCTATAGTCAAGAGGAAATTCCGAACTGTGTTAGAATTGTGCACAAGGAAAAGCAAGCACTGGAATGAAGATGGGTTCATAGGAAACTTTGAGGAAAAACAGATGCTTTCTGAGAAAGCGGGATTGCTTGTCAGGAAAGCAGATGCTTTCCCGCGAGGAAGTCTATATTTGCATTGCAACAGTGCGTGTGATTGCATCCAGGGACGCCCGGGAAGTGCTATGAAAAATTAGAACCCACAGAAGAAGTCCTGAACCTCGCAGATCTCACCTTCCCGCAACAGATCCTCGCCGCACGGTCGGATCCAACGTTGTTCACAGTTTCAGCCCGGAAAACGCAGATTTCAGCATCTGCGTTTTCAGCACGTCATCGTTGCATCGTCGTCATTGACATAGGCTCAGAATTCAGCAGATAAAGATTTGCAGATTTCAGCCCGTCTCGTCGTCGACATCGTCGACAAGTCCAAGCATTGTAGAGATTTGTGCAATCAATAGTAGACCATTCTCGCCATAGAGAGTGGGGCCTTCGGAGGAGGGTTTTGACAATATTCTGGTGTCGTATTCTTCTCTCTCTCTCTCTCTCTCTCTCTCTCTCTCTCTCTCTCTCTCTCTCTCTCTCTCAGTTTCAGCACCTTCATTCAAAGTGTTCACCACTTTGTCTATGTCCATTGCACTCTCTCACTAAAGAAACGGAAGGCTCTCCCTTCCATAAGTAAAAGGAACCTTGAGCACAGTTCGGAGCACTCATCTTGAGCAAAGTTCAACATTCACTTCTGTTGCACCTTACAATGGTATCAGAGCTTTGGCAGTGTTTTGTATCACTCAAGGAACCACAAGAACCACAGGATTTTTTTTTGCTTGTTGCGGTCGTACGTAACCCGAGTCCTCTTAGGCGTGTCGATTCCTACTCGTGTTTTTGAAGAGTGACAGGAAACCCAAGAAAGAACGGCTTGTCCAACCTCCCCTTGTTTCTCTTTTCACTCATTGAGAGCGGACCGTGCACTTAGCGGCCGGCCAATCGACGTGAGGTGGGAAAAAGCAACCTTGGTGTGAGCGCAAGGCCGCCAAGGGGTGTGCCCGCAGGAAAGGGCAGAACTCGGGTGAAGAGAAGATCCTTCTCTAACACAGATTGCAAGCGAAAGAAGACCCTCAAGAACTCAAGAACCTCAAGACCCTCAAGAACTCAAGAACCTCAAGAACCCAAGAACCTCAAGACCCTCAAGAACCCAAGACCCACAAGAACCCAAGTTCCTCGTGAACTTAAGAACCCAAGACTTCAGTGGATGGTCATCACCCGAAGCGGAATGGATACTTCGCATGAAGGTGGTGAGCATAGCGAAGAAGAATTTTCCCCACCAGGAGGTTTTTCCGACCATCCCCCTTCCCCATCTACGCAAAGGATTGCACCAACTCCTATGGAGGCTTTCGACAAGGAGCTAGAAAGCGACGATAATATGGTAGCCACAGAGCATAGATACGAAGAAAGATAGGCAACCATAGCACGTGAGCGCGAACAAGTAGAAAGAAAGGCCAAAGAAAGCCTAGCCGAATTGGATCGCCAGTACGAAGAAAGACGGTTAGCGTATGAAGAACAGAGCGCCCGACACATGAAAGAGATGTGGCGACTTTTTTCTGTTGTGCAGGCGCAGTTTGAACAGAATCAAGAGAAGAAGACTCTTTCAATCTCGTCTTCTCCAAAGCATGATGACACACATGATTTGCATGATAATGATAAGCACGATGATTTGCATAATCAAGATGTGATTTCTCACAAGCATGATGATTTGCAGGAAAATGATGTGATTGTTCACAAGGATGATGGTTTAGTTGATACTTTTTCTAGTGAAGCTAACCTCATTGCAAATTCAATCAATCAGGAAGAACCGATCTTGGCTTTCGAGTCAAGGTCCACAAAACCCCCACAGGAAGATTCGATCGATCACGAAGAACCGATCTTGACTCTCGAGTCAAGGTCCAAAGAACCCTCTCGAGAAGTATTATGTGTGTGAATGATTAGTCAGCACGCATTTGTCAAGTGTTTCATTCGTGATGCTTTCCTGTATTTTAGTCAACATCTTTATGTGATCCCTTTTCATAGGCATGCCATATTGTACGTTGAGCACGATTCACTCATGAATGAGCACGGATGTATGCAGATTACTCATGGAAAGATCAAATGTTTGCAATCAAGGAAGTCACATTCCATGTCTCTTCCTTGGCACGACACAGTCGTAGAAGGAGCACAAGAAGGATTGAACATCAAGCATGGGCATTTCTATTGTGATTTGCCACAGTTGATTGATTTAGATCAGAAAGTCAAGATTCGACCCCATTGTTTGCATGTGTTTGATGAACGGTTTGGCACTCCGTCACTTTGTTCATCTGCATTGCATCCACAGTCTTTCAAGAAGACTAGAATTTTTTAAGTCACTTTACATGGAATGGGTATGTTCATGTTTTTGTGTTGGAAGTGGTTTCAGGAATTTTCAACCTCGGAGATTCTTGACGAAGGTGGACCTACGTCCATAGAAGAAGTGGAAGCATTGAAGGAGACTTAGAAGACTTTGTGTCGCTTTCGGCGCGGCCCAAAGAAGAAAGCTTTGCAGACCTTTATGAAGTTCAAGTATCGCACAACCCACACATCAAAGTGAGCCGGCGAAGAGCCCTTTCCAGGATTCTGGATGTTATTGGCGATCTCCCTCGACGCCATACAGTTGGTAACAGTATCTCACTTTGAAAAGGAGGGGATGTCACGTGACACATCTAACCCCATGTGTACGTTGTAACAAACTGTTGACGTGTCAAAGCCTAAAGAATGGAGCCAACTTACATATGCTGGCCGAGGAGCCTAAACCCTAAGAAGAACAAGTAACAAAGAAGTCCACCCGTCCGATGGGGCCCCGTCCGATGGGGCCCCAAGTGACATAAAGAATTAAAATAAAGCAAGACTCATACATGCACACGAAAGAATTGCGAAGCTGGCTGATGACGTGGCAGATTTTCGAAAATCATGCTGGCTGATGAAGTGGCAACTGTACGGATTTCCGCGTTTTGCGTTGACTGTTGACGTGGCAATTGTACGGAATTCCGGATTATACACTAGCAGCTTTTGAGCATTGCTTTTGGACCAGATGCTTTTGAGTTTTGAAGGCTTTTCACTGTAACTGCTTTTCAAGCCAAGGGCCTTTAAATATGAGGCTAGGGCTCATTCTCTGGCATGCTTCCTGGAGAAGGTGCAGAGTCTGGAGTACCAGCTTTAACTGTGTTGATGCAATATAAAGAAATACCGAAAGGGGCGCCAAGGTTTGGGGCCAATACTCTCTAGGGTGGAATTTCGCCACTCTATGTCGCGTGTCGTCTCTCTCTTTCAGTTCAGTTGTTATTGAAGTGCTAAAAGTCTGTTCAGTCTGCTCTTTTCTATTGGCACGTGGTGCCCGTCTGTCAAAAAATACCGAAAGGGGCGCCAAGGTTTGGGGCCAATACTCTCTGGGGTGGAATTTCGCCACTCTGTGTCGCGTGTCGTCTCTCTCTTTCAGTTCAGTTGTTATTGAAGTACTAAAAGTCTGTTCAGTCTCCTCTTTTCTATTGGCACATGGTGCCCGTCTTTGTGACATACGTGGACAAGCTACAGCATGACCAGGGTTCGGTTCAGTCAAGTCAATCTAGAATAGGAAGTGATCTGGCACTTTTGTGAGTCTGTTCGCAGGCCACACATGTCCACAACTTAGATTAGATGCATATCCTCTAGTTGCACACAGCATGATCATCAAATTACAGTCAGAACCCATCAGGAGCATTTTTACAGTGCATAGACCTATTTTCCCTATTTTTGACATTTTTCACTTATTATTTTTAAGTGACTTTTGTTGGAAACTGGGTAGGGCAATTTTCACAAGCAAGTATATATAGAATGTAACAAACTGCTGACGTGTCAAAACCCTAAAGAATGGAGCCAACTTGCAGATGCTGGCCGAGGAGCCTAAACCCTAAGAGAACAAGTAACAGAAGAAGAAGTCCTACCAACTTATGGGGACCCCGTCCAATGGGGCCCCAGTGACATAAAGGAAGTAAAATAAAGCAAGACCCACATACACACTCACGAAAAACTGATGACGTGGCAGCTTTTCCGAAAATTGTGTTGACATGATCACGTGGCAAGTTGTACGGAATTCTACGTTCTACGCTAGCTGATAACGTGGCAGATTGTACAGATTTTCATAAATTGTGCTGGCAACTTTTTGGCTTCGCTTTTGGACCAAATGCTTTTGAGTTTGAAGGCTTTTCACTGTAACTGCTTTTCAAGCCAAGGGCCTTTAAATATGAGGCTAGGACTCATTCTCTGGCATGCTTCCCGGAGAAGGTGCAGAGTCTGGAGTACCGCATTGTACTGTGTTGATGCAATATAAAGAAATACGAAAGGGGCGCCAAGGTTTGGGGCCAATACTCTCTCGGGTGGAATTCCGCCACTCCGTGTCGCGTGTCGTCTCTCTCTATTTTAGTTCGTGTCGTCTCTCCCTATTTTAGTTCAGTTGTTATTGAAGTGCTAAAAGTCGTTCAATCTGTTCTTTTTCTATTGGCACGTGGTGTCGTCTTGTGACATAGAAACCTAGCGCTAGCACTTTCTGGCAGAAGAGGCAACAGGAGCTCCAGTTCAACAGGCACCTTCTCGACAGGACCCCCCAAGACCAACCTAGCGTTTTGCCCAACAGCAGAGCCTAGCGTTTTCATTCCCAGATCAGCCTTGGCGTTTTTGCATTGCAGAGCAACCTCGGCGACCACAAGACACAGCAGATCAGCCCTAGCGATAGCAGATCCCCCAACGACAGCAGATCAGCCCTAGCGTTAGCAATTTCCAACGCAAGACAAATTTCAGCCCCTAGCTTTTTGGTTGCAGATCAACCTCAGCATTTTTGTAGATCTTCGCAACGGAATCAGCCCTAGACTCAACGTTTTCAGTTTTCAGCAGTTAGAACCCGCAGAAGAAGTCCCGAACCTCGCAGATCTCACCTTCCCGCAGCAGATCCTCGCCGCACGGTCCGATCCAATGTTGTTCAGAGTTTCAGCCCGGAAAACGCAGATTTCAGCATCTGTGTTTTCAGCACGTCGTTGCATCGTCATCATCGACATCGTCACCGACATAGAGTCAAAATTCAGCAGGTAAAGATTTGCAGATTTCAGCCCTTAGCATTTTCAGATTTCAGTCCGTCTCATCATCGTCAACATCGTCGGCAAGTCCAAGCATTGTAGAGATTTGTGCAATCAATAGTAGACCATTCTCGCCATAGAGAGTGGGGCCTTCAAAGGAGGGTTGACAACATTCTGGTGTCGTATTTTCCTCTCTCTATCTCTCAGTCTCAGCACGTTCATTCACAGTGTTCACCACTTTGTCTGTGTCCATTGCACTCTCTCACTAAAGGAACGGAAGGCTCTCCCTTCCATAAGTAAAAGGAACCTTGAGCACAGTTCGGAGCACTCATCTTGAGCAAAGTTCAACGTTCACTTCCACTGAACCTTACAAGTTAGATACTCTTGTTCCTGCTCATAGAGGCTCTTGCCTCAGCAAAAACACATGTAACCACACAGCTGTACATGAGTCAAATAAAGAGCCCTCTTGTGGGGCATCACATTACTACACGTAGGGGAGAGAGAGCAGTGTAGAGTGTGCAAGACATCACTTCTTGCACTACACTGTATATGAGAGGGAAAGTTTGCACACAATAGCTCTTGACCTGTGGTGGCAATTTGCAAAATGAGGCCTCTCAGCTACAAAAATCAGCGCCATTTCTTCTTGCATGAGGAAAGTCCACCATTTTGTGCCACTTGGCGCATTTAAAAACAATTTCCCGTTTCGGGGTTGCCGCTTAAAAAACTCCCGACCGGTTACCCAGTTGACTGTGACAAAGTTGTAAAATGTTCCCCTTGTCATTCTAGAGGTAATGACGCGAACAAATTTCATGGCCCAAAATAGCAATTCCCTAATTTTTAGGAGATGCTTCCGTTGGGCTCCCACTGGTCTTCTGACCATCTATCCCCATCGGGACCGCATCCAAAAATGCAATGTGGCCCAACTCTCGGGTACTTTCCTTTGGTGACCCCACCTTGGCTTTATGCCTTTATTGAGTTCACTTCCTAGTATCCACCAACTTGCTAAGTGCGACGGGGGGACCTACATGATTTTGAACTAAGCCAAGACATCCTCTTACTATACAAATTCCAGTGCCGACCAACTTCCCGTCGGGGGGTGAGACTACCGTTCACATTGGCCATAGAATGTCCAACCATTTGCAACTTCAAAAAGAGGGTCTCAAAAATAAAATAAAAATCATTGGAAAGAAACCAACAACTAAGGTTAGCAATTGCCACGTCCTCGTGACAATCCCCAAAAGCAATTAAACTCAAAAGCAAATAATCCCTTGAAGCAACTTGTTCTGAAAGCAACTGATCCAAAAATCTGCCCAGAAAAAGCATCAGCGCGATTTGCGGAAATCTGTACAACAACCACATCAACATGTCAGCGTGATGCGGAGTTCCGTACTACCACGTCAGCACCTGTCCATACCGCCATGTCAGCAATCAGTGTGTGTGTGTGTGTGTGTGTGTGTGTGTGTGTGTGTGTGTGTGTGTGTTTTTGCCCGAGGGACCTACAACATCACCAGTTTGTGACAGTCCTCCGCGATAAAAATGCGGCTGTCCGATCGCATGCCTGGTTGTTTGCAAAACATTGGCACATCTGCGTAAAAACACTGATGATGGTTCTTCTTGGGAGAAGTACCTTGATACGGGTGGTGCGTCCTCAACCCTGGCTCTGATACCATGTGAGTGCCAGAGGGGTGGTGCGTCCTCAACGCTAACTCTGATACCATGTGAGTGCACGAGAGAGAGAGAGAGAGAGAGAGAGAGAGTGTCACGGGGACATGGCAGCTGTTAACTATGTCACGAGGACGTGGCAACTGCTAACTTTAGTTGTTGGTTTCTTTCCAATGGGTTTTGTTTTATTTTTGAGACCCTCTTCTTGAAGTAGCAAATGGTCGGACATTGTATGGCCAATGTGAACGGTAGTTTCACCCGCAGATGGGTAGTGGTCGGCACTGGAATTCGTATGGTAAGAGGATGTCTAGGCTCAGAGCAAGATCATATAGGTCCCCCCGTCGCACTTAGCAAGTTGGTGGATACTAGGAAGTGAACTCAATAAAGGCCTATAGTCAAGGTGTGACTACCAACGGAAAGTATCCGACAGTTGGGCCACATTGCACTTTTGGATGCGATCCCAATGAGGATAGACGGTCAGATGACCACAGGGAGCCCAACGGCATCATTTCCTAAAATTTAGGGCACTGCTATTTTGGGCCGTGAAATGTGTTCGCGTCATTACCTCCGGTATGACTAGGGGAACATTTTACAACTCTGCCGCGAAGTCAACTGAGCAACCAGTCGGGAGATTTTTAAGCGGCAAACCCGAAACGGGAAAACGCTTGTAAATGCGCAAAGTGGCACATTTCTGTGCACTTGCTTAATGCAAAGAAGAAGTGGCGCTGAATTTATAGCTGGGAGGCTCATTTGCAAGTTCCCTGCCAACAGGTTAAGAGCTATGGAGTGCTTCCTTTCCCTCTATGTACAGTGTGGTGCCAGGAGTGATGCCCTCATAGTTACCCGGAACGGGAAATCAGAATGGGGAACGGGGAACGGCAACATGCATGAAATGCCATTCCCTGTTTTGGATACTCACGTCTGAAACACGGAACGGGAATTCGGAACGGGAAATTGGGATGGGAACGGGGAACGGGGACCTGAAAATGCCCATTCCTTGTAACTATGGATGCCCTGCACGCTACACACTGCTCTCTCTCTCTCTCTCTCTCTCTCTCTCTCTCTCTCTCTTACGTGCAGTTATGTGATGCCCCACAAGAGGGCTTTTCATTTGATTGATGTACAGTTGTGTGGGTTCATGCGCGATTGCCGAGGCAAGAGCCTCTTGCACAGGTACTGGGTTAGCTAGTGGCTAATCCCCAGCAGGTACAGGTGAATTCGGAGAGGTTTCATGTGAGAAATCTCGTCCGATTCAAAGGGCAAGTAGCCCTACAGGTGCGGGAGCTCGAGGTCTTGCTACAGATGCCACCAGCACGCAAAACGGAGCCTAAAACAGGGAATTACAGCCTGCTGTGTATGTTTGCAGGTTTAGGGTTTCGGCCCTAAACGGTCCCTAATACCCCCAGGAGGTTTAGGGACGCGAGGGGACCGCTGTACAAGTGATCTGGCGCACTTTCGGGGCAAAAAACAGAGAATTCAGCGTGCTGCAGATTCTCGCCAGGTTTTGCAAAGTGCCCGTATGCGTCGGGAGAGTCATCTATTGCGTGGGGATACCGACTATGAAGTGTCCTAGTACAGTTATGCTGCCGAAATCGGGCCAGAACAGGTGTTTCTTAGCCTAGATTGTGCGGGGTAGCTCGTAGGAGATCACAGGTTTTATTCCGTCAGTTAAAGAATAAAGAAATACCGAAAGGGGCGCCAATTTTGGGGCCTACAGGTTGTCGGCGTCTGCTCGGAGCATTCTAGCTTCCGAGCCGTGTGTGTACTTGGGTGTTAATCCCCGTTACAGATTACCTTTGCAAAGTGCTTTGTGTGTGTAAGTAAAGAATTTCGGGTGAAAGCCAACGCCTACCACCCCACGGGCCGGTTTCATGGTTCCATTGCCGGGATATCAATCACTTTTTCCTTAAAGAGTGAGCCTCGGTTGTTTTGGGTAAAGACAGAGTGCAGGAACGTGGGATTACACCATGGCCGACAAGGGGAAGAGCATTATGGAAGAGGGTTCCTCTTCGAAGGACAGGCAAGAGATCCCTATGGTTTTCGAGATCGGAGAGAGCTCACGGCCACGTTAGTTTGTACCTCCTGTCAATATGAATGTCCCTCCAATAGTACAGGGCTTTATAATTGGGCAACTTGAGGATGATGCGTTCAGGACTCAGTTAGTTGCCACGGTGAATGTCTTTTCGCAACTGGTGCAGAACCCTAGGTTTATGGAGTTCTTGCAAGCACCACCAGTGCAACAGCAAAATAGGCAACCTACGCCGCGTACGGAGCTTGTGGAAGCTCAAGCCCAGGTACTTCATGCGGCTCAGGAGGATAGGGAACACTCGCATGTTACGGAGTCAGGGGCTCCAAAACAGGTTCCTCTCATGCTTGAACAAGTGGCTAGAACACCTATTCCATAGTTTATGCCAGTTCAGCCCGCCGCCTTTCAGAGCCAACATGCTGTCTTGAATGGACAGGGAACTGGATACCAAGCAATGCACCCAGGTTTTCCACCACCCACGGTACATCCTGGGTATTTCGAGGGTGGATCAATGTTCCAAAGTATGGCTGGTTATGCGCCTGGAAGTCAGCCGTACATGCCAGGAATAGTGTTTGGGGGTATGCAAGGCATCATGCCAAACCCCATGTATGGTAGTATCGGCATGCAGCAGGGTTTTCAATGCAACCAAGGCCAGTTTGGGGTGCCACAGGGTCATTTTGGCATGGCTGGTTTTTCTGGACAGCAGCCAAATATCGCACCTTTAACGCAAAATGTGAATGGCCAAGATGTGCCGATCATGCCTACTACAGTGCCCATGTTGCAAACCATTCCATACGACAACCTGGGGGCACTAGAGAAGCCGAAAGCTTACAAAGAAGGTGGTGCAACTGTAAAGTTCAGTACTTTCAGTGGCTTTGAAGATAAAGCAAAGGCTCTTACCTTCCTCCAGCAGTTTGATACAGCTTATGCAGGAGGGAATTTTACAGAGGCCTCGAAAGTCAGAAAAGCTGCCACTTTCTTAAAGGACAATGCGCTTACACGGTGGACGACTTTGTTAATGCAAGGGCAGGCACCCGCCACTTGGGTTTACTTCAAGCAAATGTTTGCATCTGCTTGGCTGTCAAATGAATTTGAAGCCGACGTCATGACAGATTGGCACCAGCTTACTTCAGCTTCGTGCAAGAGTTTGCTGGAGTACAATAGGAGGTTTTGTAAAGCGTTACTCTCAATGACCTCCTACAGACTTGTGCCATTGATAGAGCAGATAGAGAAGTACTATTGTGGGCTGCCTAAAGGGCTTCGCGATTACTGTACCAAGAACAGAGTGGCTACCCTCACTCAGCTCATGGAAGTTGCGAACACTGGTCTTGCCTTGTTGAAAGGAGAGGACAGTGGGTTTCCGAGCAACGACAAAGGAGGGCAGCAAAAGAAAAATTCAGCGAAGAAGCCCTTTGTGAAAACGGCTCCTGATGCGTCACAGGGGTCAGAAAAGGCCACCAAAGACAAGGATTCAACCGGGACTTCTGGAGCGCAAGCCATTGTAACAAGGAGCGGGCGAAACGCAGCCTAAACGTTCCGAAACGGTGTTCCGGACGAGTTCCGTTCCCGAAACGAAGTCAGGAACGGAACACCGTTTCGAAACAAAGTGTAACCGGAATCCGGGGGGGGGGAACAGGGAGGAACGTGAGGTGGAACGGCTGAACGCGGGGTGGAACGGGCAAAAGTAGGCATTTGCTAGCAAAAAAGTAGACATTTGGGGGCAGATTTGGGGCTATTTAAGGGACATATTTCGGGTAGTTTGAGGGAAGATTTTGGGGCAATGTTGGGGTTGCTTAGAAGTCGATTTGGGACTAAGCCGAATGGAGGTAATTCAAGCCTTACTTTAGTCGACCGTTCCGACCCCGTTCCCATTCCGAGCCCCCCTCCTCCTCCCCGTTCCCGTCTTGTTCTGGACCCTCTCGTTCCCGTTCCCCGTTCTTGTTCCGGGTAACTATGGCGCAAGCAAAGAAACAGAAAAGGAAGCCTTTTGTGCACAAGTCGGTCGAGGAAAAGAAGGTCCTAATGGCTGAAAATAAATGCTTTATTTGCGAGCAGCCTGGTCACTTTGCTACAAAGGAACAGAAAGGCAAGAAGCCTAAACCCACGGCAGGTTTAGTGCCAAACATGGTGGGTGACAAGCCCAATACAGATGCCAGTGAGTTATGCAGGACATGGGGTAAAGTTAGGGATCAGACGGCACTCATCTTCTTTGATCCAGGTGCCAAAGCCAACTTATCTCACCAGAGTTAGCTATGAAGCTGGGCATCAGAGCTGAAGAGATGGGGTACACAGCAGAGGCAAGGTTGGCATGTCCTGGCCACTCAGAGTGTGTTACTCCCATCATTGGAAAGCTGCGTCTGCATATCCAGTCATATGTGGACACCTAAGAGTTCTACATCATGCCGTTGGAAGGATGTGACGCCTTGTTGGGGATCCCGTTGTCAGGTGCAGCGGAAGAGAATAAAGATTTTGCTCGGATCTAGTACTCCGCAAACAAACACAAGGGACACTTTACTTCACTTGAAAGAACTGAACTGAACTGAAAGAAAGAGAGGTTACGAGAAAGAGACAACACAAGGATGTCGGGTCCCAACCCTCAAGGGCCCCCTTGCTCTGTTGGCAGAGCAAGTACTTTCTTTATTCTTGCACAATGTTGATACAATGACTAAATGCTGAGATGCTGATGCTAATGGGTACTGATGCTATTGATGCTGGGTATTGGGTACTGAGGTATTGAAGGGGTACTGAGGTATTGAGGTTCTATGTCGAAGACGACGAGGTCTATGTCGAAGACGATGAAGTCGACGACAAGGTACTAAGGGTCTTTGTCGACGACGATGAAGTCGACAACAGTACTATGTCGAAGACGGTGAAGTCGATGACGGTTCTATGTCGATGACGGTTCTGTCGACGACGATTCTCTGTGGAAGACGGTGATGTCGACGACAGGGTCTATGTCGAAGACAGTGATGTCGACGATGGGTACTGCTGGTCTATGTCGACAACAACGATGTCGACGACGACGATGGTGACTATGACGATGACGACGATGGTGTCATCATCAAGTTCAGGACTACGATGACAATGACGAAGGTGTCGTCGTCAAGATAGGGACTTCGACGACGATGACAATGGCGACGACGACGATGGTGTCAAGGCTGAAAACTGAAAACGTTGGGCTGTCTGCTGAAATCTGAAAACACCAGGCTGATCTGGGTCTTCTTCTTCTTGAGAAAACGCTAGGGCTCCTCCCGAGGTGCTGCCTGCCTACTGGGTGCCTGCCTCCTTGTGTCCCTGCTTCTTTTGCTCTAGTGGGTGCCCAATGGGTTTCTTTTATAGATCTTTAGCAATTTTCCCTACCTACTTTTCCAACAAACTTACAATTTTTTTTTCCAAAAGTCACTTTTAATAAAATGACTTACAAGAGATGGTTCACGCGGTAAAATGCCTGCATGATGAAATGATTGTTCTTGTGCAAGAGAGGGTATGCATCTATGACTGGCCTGGGCATGCACTTCCTGCTAAAGGCTCACAAAGGTGCCAGGCTCAGTCCTAAGCTAAGACTCATGCTAGACTATGGCAGAAGCATGTCCACGTAGCGCAAGTGAAGTGCGCACGTGACATCCCCCCTGTTAAAAGTGAGGCACAACTGCCGAACTTCTTTTGTTTTTCTGATGCTGACTGATAAATGCTTCTGATGCCGTGGATGCACAAACCAATGCACATTCCTCCGAAACCAGGGTCTGATGGTACTGCGGGTGTTGTGGGTACTGTTGGCGATGCAAACACCGTGTAAGGGTCACTGTCCAGCCTTACTACGATTGCCGAATATCAGCGTGGGCTCTATACCAGATAGTACTGACTCTGCCTGCTGTAGCAAGAGCTGTTCCCCAAACACTGACTGTGGTGAAAACATTACCAATGCTGATGAACTGTGGTGTGGTTCCGGAGTCCTTTTCAAAGGTTCAATGACGAGGGAAATGGATGCACGCTACATGCGAATGCGAATGCAGAAGAGGTTAGGGATCTTGTCTCCAACTCCTTCCATATCTGCATACAAAGCTAGGAGATCTTGGTACTCAAGATCTGGGTTCTCGTGTATCCGATGTCGATCTTCTTTCAAAGACATGGCAATGAAGGTGGAATCCGGTAAATCCATGGTCGGGACTCAAAGATTCTTCATGGAAAGAAATTTGGGAGAGGTTCCTTGGGTTCTTGGGCTCGATGGTTCTTCTTAGGTTCCTTGGGGTTCTTGGTTCTTGAGGTTGTTCTTTAGGTTCTTGATGGTTCTTCCCTTGAGTTTGCGAAGCCGAAGCACACAGAGCTCTGATACCAATGTCAGGTGCAGCGGAAGAGAATAAGGATTTTGTTCGGATCTAGTACTCCGCAAACAAACACAAGGGACACTTTACTTCACTTGAAAGAACTGAACTGAACTGAAAGAAAGAGAGGTTACGAGAAAGAGACGACACAAGGATGTCGGGTCCCAACCCTCAAGGGCCCCCTTGCTCTGCTGGCAGAGCAAGTACTTTTTTTTTCTTGCACAATGTTGATACAATGACTAAATGCTGAGATGCTGATGCTAATGGGTACTGATGCTACTGATGCTGGGTACTGGGTACTGAGGTATTGAAGGGGTACTGAGGTATTGAGGTTCTATGTCGAAGACGAGGAGGTCGACGACGAGGTCTATGTCGAAGACGATGAAGTCGACGACAAGGTTCTAAGGGTCTTTGTCGATGACGATGAAGTCGACAACAGTACTGTGTCAAAGACGGTGAAGTCGATGACGGTTCTGTGTTGATGACGGTGAAGTCGTCAACGATTCTTTGTGGAAGACGGTGATGTCGACGACAAGGTCTATGTCGAAGACGATGATGTCGACGACGGGTACTGCTGGTCTATGTCGACAACAACGATGTCGACGACGACGATGGTGACTGTGATGATGACGACGATGGTGTCATCGTCAAGTCCGGGACTACGATGACAATGACGAAGGTGTCGTTGTCAAGATAGGGACTTCGACGAGGATGACGATGGCGACAACGACCGTCACAAAGTGATGACGTGGCGGACAGCAGAAACCCTAATTTCTGCCAAAAACCCTAAAATTCCTGCAAACCCTAATTTCCGGAAATCGTGGAGGCGGATTATTTATTTTTTATTTTTTATTTTTATTTTTTTTTTAAAAAAAAAAGGAAAATGATGAGCGACGCAAATTTCGCTTTTTCTCTACTTAAATGAGAAAGAGAGAGAGAATGCTTTTGCTTTCATGTTTTGACTCTCTGTGAGAGAGAGAGAGCAATTGCTTTTGATTTGAAGCTTTTGGGGCTCTGCTTTTGGGCATCCCTTGTAACCTTTAAATTAGTGGTGAGGGCCTCACTTCTCAGAGCATCTGGACGCAGAGTCTGAGAGTGAAACCCTAACCGCTCTCTTGTACTTTGATGATTGATTAATACAAAAAGAAATACCGAAAGGGGCGCCAGTCTTTGGGGCCAATATCTCTAGGCACGGAACTCCGCCGGGCCAGTGCAAATCTATTGTGATCTGTAAATTGTTTTGAAGTGGTTATTTGGTGCTGTCGCGATTGATTCTTGACTTGGAGTGTCCAAGTTTGTAACAGTAATACCGAAAGGGGCGCCAGTCTTTGGGGCCAATATCTCTAGGCACGGAACTCCGCCGGGCCAGTGCAAATCTATTGTGATCTGGGTTATTTGGTGCTGTCGCGGTTGATTCTTGACTTGGAGTATCCAAGTTTGTAACAGTGGTATCAGAGCACGGCCGATTTCTCTTCTACGGGAAATCCGATCCCCGAATTTTTTTCCGCGGCACCTATGGCTTCAGGCAATGATCAGTCGACTCCCTCTGCATCTGGAGATGCGGGCTGGGATCACAACGAAGATTCAGGCAGAGAGTATGGCCCGCCTTGGCCTACTTAGGCGGAGCGGCGAGAGATAGAGCGTCACCAGTTGATCGGCGATGCAACAAAGATGATGCTCAATTTTGCGAAGGACCCGAAGATGGCAAAATATATGAACCAGACCTCTTTGGAAGAGGTACAGATGGAGTGGCAGAGAACCACAACACCACTCCCGAAACCCGCTCTCAAGAAACCTTCTGCCTCCAAGAAATATACGGAGAAGGAACTGGAGAACGTGGTTGATGCACGGATTGCTCAGCTTTTCGACACGCAAAAGAAAGCCAAAAAGCACGGCAAAAAGCAGAAGAAAGGCACTGACTTCCCGGGATATTTAGGTCGTCGGTCGACATTTGACAAGGCAAAGAAATTGAAGAAGCGCGTCAAGTTTGAAGACCTACCCAATTCTTCTTCTTCTTCCTCTGACAGTTCTTCTAGCTCCTCGGATTCGAGCGAAGAAGACAGAAAAGGTAAAAAGCGAAGCAAGAAGCAACGCTTTGGAAAGGGCAAGAGAAAGGCAAAGAAGGCTAAATCTCGCCCAGAGACTGACAGTTCTACTGAGGACTCGTCTACATACAGCTCAGATTTCGATGACGGAAAGTTTTATGCGAACAAGAAGAATTTTTACAAAGCCAACCAGTATGACTTTCTCGAAGATAAAAGCAAGAAAGTCCGAGAGTTTAAGGAAGGTGGCCACTCGATCAAGTTTGATACTTTTCAGGATACTCAGATGCTTCGAAGGCTGTCTTTTATACAGCAGTTTGACATCGCTTTCGCGGGAGGACGCTATTCAGAGCACTCCAAGATTCGGAGAGCTGCCTCTTACTTTAAGGGGAATGCTCGTACTTGGTGGTCCACGCTTCTATTAAGCAAGACTGTGCCAGTTACATGGCTGAAATTCAAGAGGCTTTTTATTTCTTCTTGGTTGACTCAAGAGTTTGAGCGAGATATACGAGCTGCTTGGAACCATCTCCGGATGACCAAGAGCGATACAGTGAATTCTTATTGTGAAAGATTCTGGAGCTCTTTTCTACCCGCCTCTTCATTCAAGAAGATCTCATTTAGAGAACAGATTGAGCGGTTTACCTTGGGTCTACCTACAGAGATCCGAAATCACTGCTTGGAACAGAAGTCAGTTTATGTTCAGGAGTTGATGAGTCATGCGAAGCGGGGCTTTACCATTCACTCTGGCAGTCTGACCTACCCCACAGATGAGGCCATGACACAACGAGCCGAAAAGACTTCTGGGAATGAAAGTAGAATGAAAAAGAGCAACCCAGAGAAAAAAAAGGATGCACGACCCAAGCTTACTCCTAAGGAGAGAGCTCGCTTTATCAGAGAGGGGAAGTGCTTTGGATACGAAGAACATGGACATATCTCCGCGAAGTGCCCTAAAAAGGCACAGAAACAACAGAATGATAAGAACGAGGACAGGTCTGAGAGTTCGAGAGCAGCTGAGGAATGTGGCAGAAAAGGCAGATAGAAAAGCAGAACTGGTACCACATGGAGTGGGACCTACACCGAATCTAATGAATGAAAGTACAAACTTTGCCTCTTTCGGGGCAAAGTGAAGGATCAGGAAGCTCTTTTGAAGGAGCCAAGGCCAACTTCTTTTCACTTGGAATTGGCGGCTCGATTTGGAACTACGCCCGACAGACTGACGCCACAAGCGGAGGTAGTTCGACTAGCACCCGGATGGGATGTTGCCATTACACCGAGCATTGGCAAACTTCGTTTGCAATGACAGGGGTGTTTAGGGCACGCAAGTGACGTTCTACTCGGGATCCCTTGGTACCACAAGAACTACACCGTGGTTGACTACCGGGCCGAGAAAGCGACTTTGATAAATGAAGGGCTTAGAGATTGTACTTGATGAACTTCAGTTTTCTTACTCATTCTTTTGGGAGAACTGAACGATGGATAAAGGTTGAATATGTTTTGACCTGAAGAAAAGAACGCCAAGATTTTTTCTCCACGCTCATGCCGATTGCTTTTGAGAGGGCCTGAAGATCATACCATTGATCTGATATCTAGAAGCACGCCACCGAATCGGCCACCGAATCGTGTGAGCCGAGTACAGAATGAAAAGATTATGAACTCAGTGAAAGACCTCTTGGAAAAGGGTCTTGTCCAGCCTAGTACTTCACCGTATTGCTTTCCAGTGTTGTTGGTGTTGAAGAAAGACGGATCTTGGAGAATGTGCATCGATTATAGCACTCTCAACGAAATCACCATCAAGAACAGATTTCCGATTCCTAGGATCGATGATATACTCGACACGTTACAGGGATCCTCGTGCTTTAGCAGGATTGACTTGAAGAGTGGATATCATCAGATCAGGATAGCGCCAGGAGATGTCTACAAGACAGCTTTTCGGACGACTTTTGGGTTATTTGAGTTTTTGGTGATGCCTTTTGGCTTAACCAATGCTCCTGCGACATTTAACCGGATGATGGACAGGAATTTTTGAGAGTACAGGCTATTTGTTGGCACTTTCTTTGACGACATCATTGTTTTCTCCAAGAATGAGGCAGAACACAGAGATCATCTGCTTCAAGTCTTTCAAGCATTACGAGATCACACATTAGTGATTAATGCTAAGAAAAGTGAATTTTTCCTACCAGAGATACACTTTTTGGGACACATTGTGTCAGCAGCACAGCAGGAGTGCAAATGGACCCGGCCAAGATAGAGACTATCCGTGATTGGCCCGATTTGAGGAATGTCCTTGAAGTTAGAAGCTTCTTGGGACTGTGTTCGTACTACAGGCGGTTCATACGAAAGTTTGCAGAGGTTGCTTCCCCTTTGCATACCTTGACACAGAAAGGAGTACCTTTTTCGTGGGGACCCACAGAGGTGACTGCCTTTCGGACATTGAAAGAGAAATTGACTACGGGACCTATTTTGACTTTGTCGGACCTGAGAAGTCATTTGAAGTATATTGGATGCTTGTGGTCATAGTCTGGGTGCGGTCTTGATGCAAGAAGGCCATGTCATAGCTTACGAGAACCGTTTGTTCTCTAGGTAGGAGATGACAGCACAGATCTATGAGAAAGAGCTTTTGGCGGTTATCCATGCTCTTACTCAGTGGCGGCATTACCTACTTGGAGCGGATTTTATTGTCTTTACAGACCATCAGAGTTTGCGCTACTTCTTCTCACAGAAGCAGCTTTCGGAAAAGCAGATGCGGTGGGCGAGCATCTTGTCACAGTTCCACTTCCAGATTGTCCATGTGCAGGGACAGAAGAATGTGGTGGCACATGCTTTGTCTCGAAAACCGTTGGTTCTCGCTATTTCCGCGATACATCATAGGAGCTTCGAGGATATGGTCGATCAGTATGCCACAGATACAGATTTTGCAGATATTTTCACACGGATGCGGGATGGGGAGACAGTAGCTGGATACTCCCTTCGGAAAGGCTACTTGATGAAAAAGACTATGTTGTGCGTTACACAGCCGTTGAGGGAAAAGGTTATGACTGATTGCCACTGTCCACCTTTTACGGGTCACCGCGGCATTGCTACCACCATGAAAGGGGTAGAGAGAGATTTCTTTTGGCGGAGACTGAAGAAGGATGTGGAAGAGTTTGTGCGCAGTTGCTTGGTATGCCAGAAGGTCAAGTTTGACAGGCATAAGGCACAGGGATTGTTACAACCTTTACCCATACCCACCCGCCCCTGGGAAAATATTGAAATGGATTTCATTTTTTTTTAATCTCCAGAGAATACAGAATCATCACGATGATTCTCCGATTACGTGGCACGCCTGAGACGATTGTCTCCGACAGAGACCCCAGATTTATGAGTTTGTTTTGGAAGGCAATTTGGGAGAACATTGGCACGCGGTTGTAGTTCTCGTCATCGTTCCACTTGCAGACTGACGGGCAATCTGAGATTGCCAATTCAGTGATTTTAGATTTATTGAAGTCTTGTATCTCGCATCAGAAGACTCAATGGGAAAAGAACTTACCTTTGGTGGAATTTGCCTACAATAACACGATACACTCTTCGACGGGGAAGACGCCATGCGAGATTGTTGAAACTGCTGCGAAGGTTCCATCCTTCCTGAGCACGAAAGATTAGAAATTTGAAGCGGATGAATATTCGTGAGATTTGGATACGGCTTTTGCCAAGGTTCGCGAGACTTTGCAGGAGTCTCAAGAACGACAGAAAAAGGCAGCGGATCACCATCGTCGCGACTTGAAACTGAAGGAGGATGATTGGGTGCTCTTACTTGGGAAAGGAGAGGCTTTTTCCAAAGCTTAGTATGTGATACTACGGACCTTTCCAGATTACTGAAAAGATAAATGATGTCTCCTTCCGATTGAAACTGCCAGATACTTGGAGGATTCACAATGCATTGCATGTGAGTCTCTTGAAACCTGTTAAGGGTGATGTGCCTGATGATGGGGAGCCTGATGAGCAACCCAAAGTGGAAGAAAACGAGGAGATCCTTGTTCCTGAACAGATTTTGGCACATAATGATACGAAGAAAGGTAAAGTCCGAAGGCGGTTCTTGGTTAAGTTCAAGAACTTTCCTGCATTTGATGCGAAGTGGATGGAGGAGGAGGACCTAGCAGATACTCCTCGGATTGTGAAACTTTACCTCGATCTTTTGGTTTAGCATAGTCTACTCCAAACGGAACCCAGAAACTCAGCTTGGCCGAAGATCTGGTGCAGTGGGATGCACAAGAGGGGAGTTACTCCGCTCCTTTGTCAACAGATGCCTCGATTTTGATACTAAAGTCACTGATGTCTCTTTGAGCTTCAGGGATACTGAGAGCTGACAGTATTCTGCTGGATGACTTTATGAAATGGAATTCCTGATTATGATACTGATTTGTTCTTGACTTCTTGTGAGTGCAGGAACTGATAGCCGAAATGACTGCAGCATTTTGGTCTGATTGATCTCGAATAGACATGGTTGCAATAGGGGTTAGTCAATCGGACATCGATGAGGTCCCGATTGGACCTAGATGTGATTGCTAGCTACATTGCCGATAAATCATGGTCTAAGATCCGAATGAATGTTGAATGTCATGTGATGTCCTGTGATGTCTGGTGATGTCCTGTGATGTCGTGTGATGTGACTGTCGATTTTGTACATGTGCTAGATGTGTGTTCCTAGTACGTAGGTACTAATAGTTAGTGTCTACTAAGACGGTTTATGGCTTTTGTCGGTTTTGCAGGCGTAATCGCGGTCGATTACAATGCTTTCAAGAGGGGGGTATGTCACAAAGTGATGACGTGGCGGACAGCAAAAACCCTAATTTCTGCCAGAAACCCTAAAATTCCTGCAAACCCTAATTTCTGCCAGAAACCCTAATTTCCGGAAATCGCGGAGGCGGATTATTATTAAAATAAATAAATTTGGAAAATGATGAGCGACGCAAATTTCGCTTTTTCTCTACTTAAATGAGAAAGAGAGAGAGAATGCTTTTGCTTTCATGTTTTGACTCTCTGTGAGAGAGAGAGAGCAATTGCTTTTGATTTGAAGCTTTTGGGGCTCTGCTTTTGGGCATCCCTTGTAACCTTTAAATTAGTGGTGAGGGCCTCACTTCTCAGAGCATCTGGACGCAGAGTCTGAGAGTGAAACCCTAACCGCTCTCTTGTACTTTGATGATTGATTAATACAAAAAGAAATACCGAAAGGGGCGCCAGTCTTTGGGGCCAATATCTATAGGCACGGAACTCCGCCGGGCCAGTGCAAATCTATTGTGATCTGTAAATTGTTTTGAAGTGGTTATTTGGTGCTGTCGCGGTTGATTCTTGACTTGGAGTGTCCAAGTTTGTAACAACGACGACGACGATGGTGTCAAGGCTGAAAACTGAAAACGCTGGGCTGTCTGCTGAAATCTGAAAACGCCAGGCTGATCTAGGTCTTCTTCTTCTTGAGAAAACGCTAGGGCTCCTGAGGTGCTGCCTGCCTGCTGGGTGCCTGCCTCCTTGTGTCCCTGCTTCTTCTGCTCTACTGAGTGCCAAATGGGTTTCTTTTATAGATCTTTAGCAATTTGCCCTACCTACTTTTCCAACAAACTTACAAAAAGAATTCCAAAAGTCACTTTTAATAAAATGACTTACAAGAGATGGTTCACGCGGTAAAATGCCAACATGATGAAATGACTGTTCTTGTGCAAGAGAGGGTATGCATCTATGACTTGCCTGGGCATGCACATCATGCTAAAGGCTCACAAAGGTGCCAGGCTCAGTCCTAAGCTAAGACTCATGCTAAACTATGGCAGAAGCATGTCCACGTATCGCAAGTGAAGTGTGCACATGACACCCCGTGGATGTTCCGAGTGCATGGAGTCTTGGATGCCTACAACAAAAAGATCACTGTATAGCATAGGGGCAAAACTCACATCTTGGATGTAAAGCTTAAAGGAGAGTCAGTCCTTATTGTATCTGCTTCTGCTATCACTTCTGTAATAAAGAATCATCTTTCCGTGTACTTGATTTTTGCACGTGATGTCTCAAATAGTAATCGATCAAATTTATCTGTGTTAGATAAAGAAAATTCAGCATTTTTGCAAAAGTTTAGACTGTCTTTCTGATTCATTACCGTCGCAATTGCCGCTAGAGAGACCTGAGTACCATTGGATAGATTTGGTGCCAGGGTGTAGCCCACCAAATAGACCTCCCTACAGGGTTAGTGCGGCGCAACAGAAAGAGATTATGGGCCAGGTTGAGGAGTTATTAGAGAAGGGGCTGATTCAGCCTAGTTCTTCACCCTTTTGCTCCCCAGTGCTCCTAGTGCAAAAGAAGGATGGCTCATGGCACATGTGTATTGATTACCGTGCGTTGAATAAGAATACCATCAAAAATAGGTTTCCTATTCCTCGAATTGATAATATTCTAGATCGTTTAGAGGGTGCTACAATTTTCAGCAGGATAGACCTTAAGAGTGGGTACCACCAAATTCGTATAAGGCCAGACGATGTGCACAAGACTGCGTTTAGGACGACATTTGGTCTTTATGAGTTTTTAGTGATGCCGTTTGGGCTAACAAATGCTCCTGCCACGTTCAACAGAATGATGGACCGGATTTTTCGCTTGTATCAACAGTTTGTTGGGACGTTCTTCGATGACATGATAGTGTATTCGAAAAATGAAGAGGAGCATAGGCGTCACTTGACCATTGTGTTCGAAGAGCTGCGCAGTCACAGGTTACTTGTCAATCCATAGAAAAGTGAGTTCTTCTTGGAAGAGATCCACTTTCTTGGCCATATAGTCTCTAAGGATGGTGTTAGAATGGATCCCGCAAAGGTTGAAGCTATTAAGACATGGCCAGACTTGAATGCAGGGCATCGTGGCATTGATGCAACAGTTAAAGCGGTAGAGACATTCTTCTATTGGCCTACCTTGAGGAGAGATGTGGATGCCTTTGTGCGAGCATGCATAGTTTGCCAAAAGGTCAAGTTTGACAGGCAAAAGGCACCAACGTTGTTACAACCACTGCCGATTCCGGATAAGCAAGCATTGCTATGGACTTTATCTTTGATCTTCCAAGAACGCCAACAGGGAATAATGGTATATGGACCATTATCTGCAGGTTCAGCAAGCAGGCCCATTTTATCCCTGTCAGGAAGAAGATAAAATCTGATCAGATAGCATGCTTGTTCATGTACAATGTGTTTTAAGTACCATGGTATGCCACAATCGATTATCCGTGATCGTGATCCTCGCATGACCAGTTTGTTCTGGAGAGGATTGTTTGAGAACATGGACACTACGCTCAAGTTCTCGTCTTCATTTCATCCACAAACTAATGGATAGTCAGAAGAGGCTAATTCTACTTTCTTAGATCTGTTGAAATGCTATGTGTCAGATAATAAGGGCAAGTGGGAACAATATTTGCCTATGCTTGAGTATGCGTACAATAATACGATGCATTCGTCTACTGGCAAAGCACCTTTTGAGATTGTTGAAGGCGGCAAAAAGGTTCCTCCCATTTTGCATACAAAGGACAAGATCTTTGAGGCAGATCGATATGTTGAGAACGTGGATGAGATGTATAAGAAAATTAAAGTTTCCTTGGAGAAGACTCAAGAAAAGCAGAAAAAGGCTGTTGATCGTCACCGTCGTGAATTGCTGTTATCACCTGGTGATTGGGTTCTGTTAAGGTTCAAAAAGGCAAGATTAAAGAAGATGAAGGGCAAGGAACGGCTGTTTCCTAAGCTCAACATGCGTTACTAAGGGCCTTTTCAAGTGCTTGACAAGATCAACGATGTGGCTTACAGGCTGAAATTACCTGATGCATGGAAGATTCATAATGCGTTTCACGTGAGTCTTCTAAGACCCTTCGTGGGTGATGTGCCAGAAGATATGCCAGATGAGGATCAGCCAGAAGTTGAGGAACTTGATGAGATTCTGATACCTTAGCAAGTTTTGGCACATCAGGACAAAAAAGTTAAAGAACAGGTTGCAAGACGCTATTTGGTGAAGTTCAAGAACTATCCGCCTATGGATACAAAGTGGATGGAAGAGCATGAACTGTCAGAGTCACCAAATGTATTGCAGCTTTACCTTGAAGCCTTTGGGTTACAGCCTACTTATGCCCCAACCCAACGTATCCAAAGGAGGGGTAATGATAGAGCTAGTACATCAAATGTACATATGAATTCACTGAATAGATGGAAATGACAAAAGTATGAAGGTCTCATTAAGTCATTTGTATCTATGTATTACGACCTTTCTTGCGGATACATGCGATGATAAAAGAGTGTTAATAGCACAAGATCATCAGTGGCGTGTATTTATGGTATGCAATCCAGGACGTTTGCGATTTCGAGAGGGGGGTATGTCATGAGGACGTGGCAGCTGTTAACTATGTCACGAGGACGTGGCAACTGCTAACTTTAGTTGTTGGTTTCTTTCCAATGGGTTTTGTTTTATTTTTGAGACCCTCTTCTTGAAGTAGCAAATGGTCGGACATTGTATGGCCAATGTGAACGGTAGTTTCACCCGAAGATGGGTAGTGGTCGGCACTGGAATTCGTATGGTAAGAGGATGTCTAGGCTCATAGCAAGATCATATAGGTCCCCCCGTCGCACTTAGCAAGTTGGTGGATACTAGGAAGTGAACTCAATAAAGGCCTATAGTCAAGGTGTGACTACCAACGGAAAGTATCCGACAGTTGGGCCACATTGCACTTTTGGATGCGGTCCCAATGAGGATAGATGGTCAGATGACCACAGGGAGCCCAACGGAATCATTTCCTAAAATTTAGGGAACTGCTATTTTGGGCCGTGAAATGTGTTCGCGTCATTACCTCCGGTATGACTAGGGGAACATTTTACAACTCTGCCGTGAAGTCAACTGAGCAACCAGTCGGGATATTTTTAAGCGACAAACCCGAAACGGGAAAATGCTTGTAAATGCGCCAAGTGGCACATTTCTGTGCACTTGCTTAATGCAAAGAAGAAGTGACGCTGAATTTATAGCTGGGAGGCTCATTTGCAAGTTCCCTGCCAACAGGTTAAGAGCTATGGAGTGCTTCCTTTCCCTCTATGTACAGTGTGGTGCCAGGAGTGATGCCCTGCATGCTACACATTGCTCTCTCTCTCCCTTACCTGCAGTTATGTGATGCCCCACAAGAGGGCTTTTCATTTGACTGATGTACAGTTGTGTGGGTTCATGCACGATTGCCGAGGCAAGAGCCTCTTGCACAGGTACTGGGTTAGCTAGTGGTTAATCCCCCGCAGGTACAGGTGAATTCGGAGAGGTTTCACGTGAGAAATCTCGTCCGATTCAAAGGACAAGTAGCCCTACAGGTGCGGGAGCTCGAGGTCTTGCTACAAATGCCACCAGCACGCAAAACGGAGCCTAAAACAGGGAATTACAGCCTGCTGTGTATTTAGGGTTTCGGCCCTAAACGGTCCCTAATACCCCCAGGAGGTTCGGGGACGCGAGGGGACCGCTGTACAAGTGATTGGCGCATTTTCGGGGCAAAAAACAGAGAATTCAGCGTGCTGCAGATTCTCGCCAGGTTTTGCAAAGTGTCCGTATGCGTCGGGAGAGTCATCTATTGCGTGGGGATACTGACTGTGAAGCGTCCTAGTCAGTTATGCTGCCGAAATCGGGCCAGAACAGGTGTTTCTTAGCCTAGATTGTGCGCGGCAGCTTGTAGGAGATCACAGGTTTTATTCCCTCTGTTAAAGAATAAAGAAATACCGAAAGGGGCGCCAATTTTGGGGCCTACAGGTTGTTGGCATCTGCTCGGAGCATTCTAGCTTCCGAGCCGTGTGTGTACTTAGGTGTTAATCCCTGTTTCAGGTTACCTTTGCAAAGTGCTCTGTGTGTGTCTAAAGTAAAGAATTTCGGGTGCAAGCCAACGCCTACCACCCCACGGGCCGGTTTCAGAGAGAGAGAGAGAGAAAGAGAGTAGACCACAAATGCAAGATATGGTAAAGAGGGGGTGATCAACCCCCCATGACTACCATGAGTAGAAGACCCAATACACAATGACCAGATATGATGGAAGTGGGTATCCCCGTGGCCCCATAAATAGGTGCCCAAGTGGAGGTAGGGCAATGCCAGATAAAATCCCCTATGACCCAACAAGGAATAAATGAAATATGAGGGTGGTCAGCCAAGAAGCGGACGGCCGACGGACTGCATATGCAGAGGGTGGCTATCCCGGAGGCACACTAGCCGTACATGTATGCCCTAGACCTGTGAAGTAGCAAAGTGGTGTAAGTCTAGCATTGTTGCCATGGCTAGTATTTAGCAAACCAACAATAAAATCCATGATAATACTCTACCACTTAACATCAAGGATTTCCAATGGATGTAGCAAGCAACCTTTCTTAGGCGCTCTGCCTTATTGACCTGACACTGAGTGCATCTCTTCACATAGCTCTCTATGTAAGAGTGCATCCGTGCATCCTTGGCCAATAGAAATATCATTTGATCAATGCTAAAGCTCTGTGGATGCATGGGTGCCCAACGCTAGGAACATCATGGCATTTGAACAAAATCCTTTGTCCAACCTCATCGATTTCCAACACACGGACCTTTCCATTTTGAAACAATACAATCTGGAAGTGAAATTGTGACAAGATGTTAGCCCACCACATCTGCTTTTCCGAAAGTTGCTTCTGTGACAAGAAGTAGCGTAAACTTTGATGATCAGTGAAGACCGTGAAATCGGCTCCAAGTAGGTAATGTCGCCATTGAGTAAGAGCATGGATCACTGCCAAAAGCTCTTTCTCATAAATTTGTGCTGTCAATTCTGGCCTTGAAAACAATCGGCTTTCAAAGGCAATCCCATGGCGTTCTTCCATTAAGACCGCTCCCAGACTACGACCACAAGCATCACAATAAACTTCAAATGACTTTTGCAAGTCCAGCAAAGTCAACATTGGTCGTGTCTCAAAGGCAGTCACCTCTATCGGTCCCCACAACAAAGGGACTCCTATGTGCAAAGGGGAAGCTACCTCTGCAAACTTTTGAATGAACCACCGGTAGTAAGAACACAAGTCCAAGAAGTTTCTAACTTCATGAACATTCTTCAAATCTGGCCAGTCACGTACAGTCTCAATCTTGGCCGGGTCCATCTGTACTCTTGTTGCTCAGTTGATGTGACAATGTGTCCCAAAAAGTGTATCTCCGGCAAGAAAAATTCACTCTTTTTGGCATTGATAACTAATTTGTGATCACGTAATGTCTAAATGACCCGTAGCAGATGGTGTCCATGTTCTGCTTCATCCATGGAGAAGACTATAATGTCATCAAAGAAAGTGCCGACAAAAGATCGATACTCTCAAAAAATCCCATCCATCATTTGGTTGAGGGTCGCTGGAGCATTAGTAAGGCCAAAAGGCATCACCAAAAATTCATACAAACCAAAACTTATCCGAAAGGCTGTCTTGTAGACATCTCCCGGAGCGATTCTGATCTGATGATATCCGCTTTTCAAATTGATCTTGTTGAAACAAGAGGATCCCTAAAGTCGGTCAAGAATATCATCGATCCTTGGAATCGGGAATCTATTGTTGATAGTGATTTTATTGAGAGCTCTGTAATCAATGCACATTCTCCAAGATCCGTCTTTCTTTAATACCAACAGCACCAGAGAGCAGTAGGGTGAAGTACTCAACTGGATAAGACCCTTTTCGAGGCCTTTCACTTGGTTCATGATCTCTTCATTATGGGCTTGGCTAACACGGTAAGGTGGCCGGTTCCATGGTGTGCTTCCAAGAATCAGATCAATAGTGTGATCCTCAGGACGAGATGGAGGTAACTTGCCTGGCAGGCCCTCAAAGAAACAATCAGCATGTGTGTGGAGAAAATCTGGCATTCTTTGTCGAGCTCAGAATGTTCGGACGAGATGGAGGTAACTTGCCTGACAGGCCCTCAAAGAAACAATCAGCATGTGTATGGAGAAAATCTTGGCGTTCTTTGTTGAGCTCAGACATGTTCGTTCTGTGTTCATCATTTAACTCTTTCAAATAGAACGAGTAAACAAAGAGACTTGATTTCATTAATTTGGAAATGGCTGAAGCCGAAACAATAGAGACGGACTCGCCCTTCAGTTTTACATGAAGTAGTACAATTTTTCGGCCCTTTTCACTGGTCAAAGTCGCTTTCTTAGCTCGATTGTCGACCATGGCGTTGTTCTTATGGTACCAAGGAACTCCTAGGAAGACGTCACACCCTTCCAAAGGCATGGTCAAAAAGTCCTTGTGACCTAAATACCCTTGACAATGCAAACGAAGTTTGCCAATGACAGGCGTAATGGCTATGTCCGTCCGGGCGCCGCTAGAACACCCTCTGCTCGTGGTCCCACCCTCTCGGGTGTAATCTCGAGCCGCGCCGCCAATTCAGGTGAAATGAAGTTGGCCTTGGCTCCTCCATCGAAGAAAATAAGGGCTTCTTGATCTTTCACTTTGCCCCAAGCTCGGCAAAGTTATGTACTTTCATCTATCTGGCTTGAGTCAGTACCCATGCAATTTGGTACCAACCCTGCTTTCATCTTGCCTTTTCTGCCACATTCCTCTGCTGCTCTTGAACTCTCCGGCATGTCTTTAGTCTGTCCTTGTTGAGCCTTTTTGGGGCACTTTGCAGAGGTGTGCCCTTGTTCCCCGCAACCAAAACACTTCCCCTCTTTGATATAGTTAGCCCTTTCTCGAAGAGTCAGTCGAAGTCGCGTAACCTTTTTTTCTTGGAAACTCTTTTTCTTTCTACTTTCATTGTTGGAGGTCTGTCTAGTCCTCTGAGTCAAGATCTCACCAGTGATGTAAGTCAAATTCCCCAAGTGTATGAAGAATCCCCGTTTTGCATGACCCATTAATTCTTGGATAGAATTCGACTTTTGTTAAGGCAGTAGTCTCGGATCTTTGTAGGAAGTCCGAAGCAAAACCGCTCAATTTGTTCCTTAAAAGTGACCTTCTTGAATGAAGAGGTTGGTAGAAAAGAGTCCCAAAACCTTTCGCAATAAGCATCCAAAGAATCTCCCTTGGTCATCCAAAGATGGTTCCAAGTGGTTCTTACATCCCATTCGTACTTTTGGGTCAACCAAGAAGAAATAAAGAGCCTTTTAAATTTCAACCACTTGATTGGAGCTTCTTTCCTCAAAAGAAGAGTGGACCACCATGTTCGAGCATTTCCTTTGAGAAAAGATGCAGCCCTCCTAATCTTGGAGTGCTGTGAGTAATGCCCTCCAGAGAAGGCTATGTCAAACTGCTGGATGAAGGCCAAAGCCCTCGAAGCATCTTGGAATCTAGAAAAGAATTCAAATTTTATCGCCTATCCACCTTCTTTAAATTCTTTTGTTTTCTTGCTCGTCTCAGAGGAAGTCATATTGGTTGGCTCTATAGAAGTGCTTCTTCTTTGCATAAAACATATGGTCATCGAAGTCCGAACTATCAGAGGATGACTCCTTTGTAGAGCTATCAAAAACTGGGCGAAATCTACGTTTCTTTGTCTTTTTCTTGCCCTTTCCAAAGCTTTGCTTTTTGCTTCTCTTTTTGCCATTTCTGTCCTTCTCGCTCAAGTCAGAAGAGCTAGAAGAACCGTCAGAAGAAGAGGAGGAAGAAGAACTGGGTAGTCCTTCAAAGCATACACGCTTCTTCTCCTTTCTTGCAGATGCAAAAAAAGATTGACGGCCCAAATAACCAGGGTAGTCAGTCCCCTTGTGCTTTTTGGATTGATTTTTCGTGTCCAAAAGCTGACTAATCTAACTTTGAACCACCTCTTGAAGTTCTTGTTTTGTAAACATCCTCGGAGAAGGAGGTTTCTTGATTGCTGGTTGATTGGTGGTTCGGTGGCTTTCTACCACCGAGTGTGCACTTCAGCGATAGATTACTGAGACAAAAAATTTGCAAACTAAGGGTCTTTCGCAGATTTAATCATCTGCATCTCTTGAAGTTCATACTGAGTAGGCCAAGATGCCCGTACTCTTCTTCTGTTAATTCGTTTAAATCTTCTACGTGGTCTCCAACAAATGCAAAAGTCGACTGATTCTTTTCAAAATCCATAAGTGTCGCGAGATAAGGGATCGGATTCCCCTAAAGAAGAGAAATCGGCCGTGTGCTGATACCACTGTAACAAACTTGGACACCCCAAGTCGAGATTCTACCGCGACTCAACAGAGATTCACTTCAAATTAGTTCACAGATCACAAGAGAGTCGACACAGCCCGGCGTAGTTTCGTGCCAAGAGATATTGGCCCCACAGACTAGTGCCCCTTTCGGTATTTATTTTTATATTAATCTTTGAGCAAAGTACAACTGAGCCCGCGGGTGCTCGCTCTTAGACTCTACATCCAGATGCTCTGCAAAGTGAGCCCCTAAGGCCACTTATAAAGAGTTTACAAGGGATGATAAAAGCAGAGCCCCAAAAGCATATAAATCAAAAGCAAAATTGTCCCAAAAGTTGCCAGCATAATTTGCAGAGATTCGTACGCTTTGGTAGTGCAAAAAACGAGAATCCATACATTGCTGCCATGTCAGCAATCCATACATTGCTGCCATGTCAGCACAACCAACGCGTATCGCGGAAATTCGTACCGCCACATCAGCCTGTCGGTGCATTTTTCGGGCATCCGTACTAGCTGCCACGTCACCATGTGTGTGTGTCCGGGTGGCTCTGCAACGTCACCAATTTGTGACATTAGGTGATACACATCATTTTCTTGGTATGCGTATCAAGAGAGACTGTAAGCATGGAATACTTATCACAGGAAGAGTATATTCACAAGGTCTTGCAACGTTTAAACATGCACGGGGGGAAAGCATTGAGTACCCCAATGGTTGCATATGTAAAACTTAGCAAGAATGATTACCCCAAGTCGGATGTTGAAAAGGCAGAGATGGAAAAGGTGCCATATTCTTCGGCAGTTGGCAGTCTCATATTCCCCATGGTTAACACGCGACCAGATATTGCATTTGCAGTGGGAGTGGTCAACAGGTATATGGCAAATCCAAGCAGAAAGCATTAGGAAGCACAGAAACATATCTTGAGATACATCAAGGGTTCAACCAACAAGTGCTTACGCTTTGGGAACAATGATGCATCTATAGTTATATACACTGATTTGGATTATGCGAGTTGTGTGGACACTAGGAGATCCACATCTGGCTATGTTTTCTTGTTTGCTGGAGCGGCAGTTTCTTGGAGATTTTGTCTCCAAAATTGCACTTCATATTTCACCATTGAGGTTGAGTATGTTGCAGTTTCTAGTGCTAGAAAGGAAGCTGTATGGTTATCTCGTCTAGGGGGAGACCTTAGTATACACAAGACTCTAGTGCTACATTGTGACAGCCAGAGTACGATTGCATTACAAAGAGAACCCCGTGTTTCATTCCAAGTCTCGAAACACATCGAGGTCAGGTATCATGTGATATTTTGGCTAGGAAACGCATTGAGTTACCCAAAGTTCACACGGATGACAACCCTGCAGATGCTCTTACGAAGAGCTTAGCCACAGAGCGGTTCGCACATTGCATTGAGATGATGGGCATAGGGTGAAGCTTCGTGATGCTTCACATTTGCACAGGTTTGTACTAACATAGGCCACTTGGGCCACTATGACCTTCAAGTGGGAGATTGTAAGGATGCAAGCCATACTGGCCGACGTCGGGTGCCGTCTATCTCCAACTTCTACCTTATTCTTTTAATACTAAAGCAATAAGGAGCAGTGGATGATTATCCACTATACCTCCACCCAGACCAAGCGCACACTGCACTCTGCACTCTTGCACTTGCACACCTCCATACGCCCTCACAATACGCACGTGCTTCTCGTCTCGAAGAAACACTATCTCACAGTGAAACTGAGATAGAATGTTTGCCCATCTCATTAGTTTCTCTTACAACTTCAATTGAGACAAGAAGTATCTAAAACTCTGATAATCTGGTGCACTATAAAATCTACATCAAGCAAGTAATGCATCCACTAACTCAAAGCATGTATCGCTGCTAAAGGTTCCTTCTTAAAAATCTGTGCAACCCTTTCTAACTGCAGAAGCATCCAACTCTCATAAGCTACCACGTGGCCCTTTTGCATCAGCACCGTGTTCGTACTACACATAATTGTGTCGTACTTGGCATACGAAGCTTGTGAATGACAAGCATATGTAGGAGAGACACGAGTAGCAAGTGTCAAGTGTATACATGCAGAGAGTTACCAATACCCTTGGTAAGAATCAAAAGGCTAACAGCACCTTGTTCTGTCTTTGGATTCATTTTTGGAGACCCTTCTTTTGGCTTATTTGATGGGCACTCTGTATGTGCATACATGCACATTCAAATACACAATGTGTTAACATATATATTGTGCGTCTCCATGAGTACGTTAAATATACGGGTCAAATGCACCTACATTCACAAACATTCTTGGGGTCATATGTGTGCTTGCGGCAGGAATGAAAGTTGCAAAAGAGAAACCTGTGGGTGGAGGAGTTGTGGTTGAATCTTGAGATTGTGGGGTAGGCATCAATGGCTCCACGTTCGCATCAAAAATCCACTCTCCCTCTGCTGTCCAAAGACCATCATCAGCATGCGAGAACTGCCGCGCACACCAGATATACTCGGAAAACACAAACTTCCCTTAATTATACGTGTGTATCGATACCGTAGGTTGCTCCATTCTTGTAATAAAATTTTCCAGTGCCTCGTGTAGGCTCGGAAGCCACTGAAAATTCGATCGAAACAAGCCTTCAGGATGTATATACAAAGTCGTGTGTTTGCGCAATGTGTGTGTGTGTGTGTGTGTGTGTGTGTGAGAGAGAGAGAGAGAGAGAGAGAGAGAGAGAGACCTACCTGGAGGCGCTACAGAGGCAACAGAGGGCTTGGCTGCTGCCTTGGGCTTCTTGGCAGACATGGCTGCTGCGCGCGCAGGTGCTCTCCCTCATTCAATTCATGCAATGCAATCCCTCTTTAAAATCATGTCATGTGAAATCAAATTAAGGCCCATGTCACATGGAAGGGTTGGGCGACAGCAGCTTTGGGTGCGGACATGTCCGTGGACCAGGTCTTCGAGTGATATATCTATTGTCTTGCTTAAGAGCCGAGTCGCACCGAAGGTGAGCAGGGGTAGTGGGGATAAAGCTAAACTTTGGTCGCACCCACAGGGGAAGGAGCTGGGAATGACAGAGCTGACGAGAGGAATGCGCTGAAAAGTGAATTAGCTTTGTCATTTCATTGGCCAGAGGCTTCCGCCACATGCGCTGCTTGCTTTGCTTCCTGAATTATAGCCTAATACCTTCATTTTTGTGAGGATTAGTGGGACAATTGCAGGGCTACTAGATTTCAGGGCGTTTAGTATCGATGGCGTTCATTGTTGTTCCTTCCCTCTACTATTCCCGGGTGCGACCCAGCTCTAAGTATCGTCACTCAAAAGACCAAAGCAACTGCAATGATTGGCCTGATCTAGCGAGAGTTGCACTGCTTCATTGTTGCCCTAAAATATAGCTTAATCTCGACGTTTTTGGAGGGGTTAGTGAAACCACAAGAGGGCTTCTACGATTCTGGAGCAGATTTTGGGATTTCCTAAAAAAGGTTCTTGCTTCCCCCCGCTACTCCCACAGACCCATGGCGTAACTCGACTCTATCTATGTCTTGCTTAAGTATGAGAAAATAGGCTAACATCATCACTCAGAGGACCAGATGCAAGCATACCGGAGGCACATCCGTTAGTCCTTTGTTAAGGTTTAGATCTAAAAACAATATAGAGGAAAATAAAAACTCTTGTTAGCCAGCCAAGTCTTAAGTTTTAGGACATCGAGTCTTGAAAAGTCTTGCATCATAAGGTGAAAGGTTCTAGCCTTAATATCTAAGCCACATCAAGAAATCAAACCACTAGTACTTCTAGTTTATTGATAAGGTTTCAATGTAATGAGAGGGCAAACCATCCCCAATACTGATGCCAAGGGTCTAGTTTGACTCAGTGAGCATGAGCATGTGTAGAGAAGAAACTACAGGAGGAGCTGATGAAGGTGGAAATGTTTGAAATGTCAAAGGTGATCCAACTTGTTGTTGTTTGACACCACTCTTTAGGGAGTGATTCAATTTTTGCTTCTTAAAATATAACATGTTTTAAGTCAAATTGGGCCTTATCCTCCATTTTGAGTTTGGAAAAGATGTATAGTAGACATTCTCATAGTGTGGTAAAGGTCAACAAGTGTAAGTCCAATTGTTCAATAGGAATATAATTTGGACTAGAACAAAAGTCTTCTTGCATCGATATGTTCAATGATATAAGGATCATTTTTTAGCCAAATTTGCCAAAGTGAAAAATAAAAAAATTAATAACGATCGCAGTTTTCTTAAAATTCATGAGAAAATTAATTTTGTCATTTTGTATCGAGGAAAATAATTGGAATTCTTTTATTAGAATAAAAAAACTTGCATTCTTGTACTTGCTTTGCGGTCATTACCTAACTTCAATGGTGTCTATATCGAATTTAGGACCATTATGTTCATACAAGGCCAAATCCAATGAGTTTATTGCAGAAAAGGAGGCATTATTAGGCGTTTTATCAATGCCAACAGCTAAAAAGAGTTGAGTGAGTTTCTAAATTTTGTTTGAAATGTCAGAGGTGATCCAACTTCTTGTTGTTTGATACCACGCTTGAGGAAGTGATTCAACCTTGCCTCTTAAAAATAGCATGTTTTAAGTCAAGTTCGGACTTACCCTCCATTTTGAGTTTGAAAAAGATGTCTAGTAGACATTCTACTACACGACGTTGCTTACTGAAGTTTAACTAGGTGATGCAAGCAATTGGCTTTATTTAAACAGGTGCCAATATGCTAGAACATATGCAAATAGGTGGGGTAGGCATGAGATGGCGTAGGAGTTCGACGACAAGGCAGGCAAGAGAAGGCGGACTAGACAACCAAATTGAGTGAGTTTACTACCTAAAAGGAGGCATTATTAGGCTTTTTCAAGGCCAACAATTAAAAAGAGTTAAGTGTTTAAACTTTGTTTCAAATGTTAGAGGTGATCCAACTTGTTTTTGTTTGATACCACTCTTGACGAAGTGATTCAACCTTGCCTCTTAAAAGTAACGTGTTTTAAGTCAAGTTGGGAATTCCCCTCCATTTTGAGTTTGAAAAAGATGTTTAGTATACATTCTACTAGAAAACGTTGCCTATTAAAGTTTCATTGGGCAATGCAAGCCCTTCAAAATCTCTAGGAAAAGTAAATTGTTTTATTTTAAACGGGTGCTACTATGTCAGGAAGTATGTATGGCAGGGAAGGCAAGAGAAGGTGGACTAGAGATGGCTGGCATGGAAGCTTGATGACAGGGTAGGCCATAGGTAGCAAGAAACAACAAGAGACATGGGAGAGGATGCTCACCTAGAGAGAGAGAGAGAGAGAGAGAGAGAGAGAGAGAGAGAGAGAGAGAGAGAGAGAGAGAGAGAGAGAGAGAACCTAGGATGTGTAGGACAAGATATGGAGAGGAGAATCAATGGTGAGAGAGAGAGAGAGAGAGAGAGAGAGAGAGAGAGAGAGAGAGAGAGAGAGAGAGAGCATTGCATGCATGCATAAGAAGGGTGATTAAGAGTCCATGACCACTTATGAAAATGTCTCCTCATTGAAATCTATTTTTATTCCATTGAGAACAAGATTTTCCATAATCGTGCCTCCATACTAGTGTGGTAAATGCCGAGTGTGGGTTCAATTGTTCATATAGTAATATAACTTAGACCTTGAGATATAACTCTTCTTACAACGATAATTTGATGGGGTTGAGTGTCTCACATGTAGAAGCTCTAGAATAGAGCAGTTGGCACCACTTTTTTTGCCAAGTGTTCAAGGACTGAGAGAGAGAGAGAGAGAGGATGAGCTTCTTTCTACAAGACCAAAAATAGAGGAAGGGAAAGGAGGGCTAATTTTTATGTTGGGAGCATATAGGGGTCGATTAGAATAGAGGGGACCCATTTTTTGAAAGAACCGCCTAGTTTAAGGGATGTCCTCTTAGCATATAGGTTGCTCTTGGATTTTCTTTACCTTTTCAATCCTTTTTAAAACCGTACAAAAACCTTCTAAATATGAATTTCAAATAAATGATTGCACTAATACTATTGAGATATCCTCAGATGCAAGTTCATACGTAGATGCCACACTCCTTGTTAAAAAGAAATAGCTTTCTTGAAAAGATTTATGAGAGCCTACCTTCATGCATATACTTGGTACTTGGCATGCATCCCTGACTTAGCTCAGAGTCTACTTAGACCATGAGAATTCCCATACCAGTACTCTCATCACCCAGCTTGTGGTGCACCAAAAATGCCACAAACTAGTCACTTCTTTTACCAAACTTATGGACACATTCTTAGCAATGCTCTATGTTACCCATCCTATGATACATCAAAATTTACATTCTAGATGGTCGTATACTTGCTCTAGATGCTTATAATCACCCGCCCATTACGACACATCATAATTATCTTTTCCATGTGGCCTATCAAATAGTCTCTTTCAATGTGCTCTAGCCATTTCCTTGGATTGATGCATTAGAAATACATGTTGTAGGATGGCTTAAGGGGTATTTAGACTATGATGCTCTATGGCCTTCCTCTAATGACTCATCTAGAATATTCCCTTCATGTGGATCCACTTCTAACTAACTATTTGAATGTGCTCACATATAAATTCAGTATAGATTTATTCATTAACTAGAACTATTAGCTACCCATTAGGTATGGGTAAGGTTTCAGGTCTTGCTCAATCATCCACTCAACGTCTAAAGGAGAATAATTTGTAACCAAAAACTTATCGGTTATCTTACCATTCTTCATGTGGTGCTCTTGATGATGAACAATTTGCTCCACTTGGAGAATTTCTTTGGTTTCCTCTACGTTTAAAGGGTCTTCTTTCATAGGTTCACTAGGAGGTGGGCCAACATATGGTTGAATAAAAGTTACATGAAACACATTATGGATGTTCCAACTTGCAAGAAGATCCAAGGAAAAATTCACATCATTAACTATTTCCATAATCGTGAATGGCTTGTGATAATGATAGGAAAGTTTTACATATTTACCCTTATGGGCAACTTCCTTCTTGGTGTTTGCAAAGATATTATCATTCATAAGAATGATTTGAGGAATAAGAGGCTTCCATATATCATCTTAAAAGAAGCCTTACCTATAGTAGAGTGCACCATATTGTTATAGGTGAGCTCAACCAAAGGTAAGTGCCTTTTCCAATCTAGTTTTGCCTAAAACATATGACTTTAAAAGGTCTAAAACTAATGAATTGACAATTTTGATGTGCCCTTCAGCCTATCATCCCTCAAACAATGCTTGCCAAAAGAGGCTTGTCATGTGAGGATCTCTTTCACTTTCTATTGACTTGGGCATCCCATGATGCTTGAAAATTTGGGCCAAAAAATTAAGCCATGTGATCTAGTTTCATGGTCTTCTGAACTAATATAAAATGTGCTTGCTTACTAAATCAATCCACAATGGCTTGAATAACATCATTTCTAATTTGAGTCTTTTGAAGATCCATGATAAATTCCATGGTGATACCTTCCTAGAAAGTGGAAGACATCTTTTGTGTAAGATCCCCAATTTATGGGTCTCTTTTAAAAATAAATAAAAAACAGCTTTCAATTTATGTTTTGCCAAATTTTGACTTGAGATGCTCGATTGACAGTATTGGAAGGTTCTAAGTGAAAAGCAAGGCCGTTTCATGTTCCAATAGTTTATACAGACGTTTGGTTCAGTTTTGAAAAATATCGTTATTTTAGCTTTTTCATGTTTTTTATGCTTTTAGGTGCCTTTTTGCAAAAATCAAATCCTTGATCTACGTGTTCCATGGAAGCTATAGTTTAATTTTGTAAAAATATGATTTTCGAGTGCTTTTCATGCTATTTTTAGCTTTTCATGATTTTTAGTGCTTTTTAGTGAAAATTGAGTCCGCTTTCTTATTCCAGTGGACGAGCTTTTCGGTGTTTTTGAGAAGCAATGTGCTTTTTAGGATGACCGAAACATAAAAATAATAATTTTAGTCTCCGTCGCATTTAAAAATGATCGTCCGGAGTAGAAACAGGACCAGACGGGATTTTTACGGGAATTATTTTTATAAAAGACGATACCGTAAATATGTCGAGACAGTACGAAAAAGTCATAATTATGTCGAGACATTACAGCGCGGCATAGTCTAGCTTAAGGTTCCAATTAGTTGGCTAGATACTGTTCAATTGGCCAATTTTGCTGTAAAAATTGAATGGTAAGTGGAAAAGTTGACCACCAAAAGCAAAGGCATGTTTTTAGCAAAGTGCACGAAAAGCTGGAGCTATTCCTGGCGAAAAATCTAGTGCTAGTTTTTGCCTTGGGACTCACTCCAGCCAGATGCAGTGCCTATAAATTACCAGTTAGTGCTCAGTTTTCAGTGCCATCTGTTGCATCTACTACCGCAAGGCTATACGTATCTATTATACAGAGTGGTGCAAGCTCTTCATCACCATCTCCATAAGATCTTCTCTCGAGAAGAAGAAGAAGAAGAAGGATACTCTCTCTCTCTCTACCTGCTTACTATCTCCTCTCTCGTTTCACGGTGTACGCTCTCTCCGGAAGCTTTTGCGGTGAATTCCTCTACGTAGCTCTCATGACCGCTCTCTTCCGGCAAAGCAAGAAGCCTTTCAATAGCCCCTAATCAATTCTAAAGCACGGTGAGAAGCTCTAAACTCCATAGCCATCATCATCTCTCTCTCTATATATCGTTTTTCTGAGTAGTCACCCTCTCGGTGATTGTTTTTTGTATACGAGTGCATGTATGGATTAACTGAGTATGTATGAAGTTGCCTCATGATTAATTTATCATGTTTAACACGCTGATTTATGTACATGATGCGTTTATGATCACGTGCGTGCATAAAAAGCACTTTTCGTTTCACATCATAGAGGCGGTAGGAACACTTTTTTGGTCATAACTCACAAACCGTTATGAACCAGAGATAAAAAAACATCATTTAGAACATTTTCTCTTGCTGGTGTCATGTGAAACTCACGCACGCGCTAAGAGATATGGTTTAAAAAACAGCTTGCTGCTCACTGCACAACCAATTTTTTTGACTCCAGCTTGAAGAACCACTATATAGATTCACCGAATAGCAAACTCACTTAGCCAATCAAAAATCTTGATGAAACTTGATAATAAATGAATTTAGGTTTTTGTTATCACCTTGGGAATGCGAGTTATTAATTGTTTTACCTACACGTGTAGGGGTGCTACCAAGGAGGGTGCCATATGACGTCGTGGGTTAACCGAGCCGTTTATGCATGATTTATGGTTTGTTTTGATGAGTTGATTTCAGCTAGTAGATGACCATAAACTCATGTGAAGGTATATGGTTAGACATCCCGAACCGTACAAGTAGATATGATTAAAGTGGCTTTCTTTTTGGGTTACCGTTTGTTGTGTAAGTACCATATGGGTAAAGTAATGTGATAGAGCGATAGTCTATATTATGGAGCTGAGCTTGATGCATTGGTTTGAGGTCAAATACTTTCATTTGCATGTTTTGCATGCTCCCGAAAATGCTAAAAAGTTGTTTTTTGTTGAAGTTATGGTTTATGGTTGACCTAAAGGTCGGAGTTGTTTTTGCATCATGTTTATGGTGATGGAATGCTATCATATGATGTATGGAAACTCATGGATTGATGTGGATGCCTCATATGCATGGTTATATTTGCTTTCCACCTTTCTAGGTCAAAACTAGCTCTATGTGCTACGGAGGTGAAGTGCATATGTGATGCATCAACTTTGCATGGTTGGATGTTGTCAAAATTTGATTTTTATATCATGATTGGTTGTAGGTCGGACTCTTTTTATGCATGAAAGAATCACGTCTTAAGGGTCACATGTGTATGGACTCCAATTAATTGCAGGGGTTATGTCAAACTCCAAGTATGGGAGTTGGTTTAGTGTGATTATGAGTGGTGGTTAAGGGCTGAGATTCCCTCATGGATTATGGTTATGATTTTTATGGTGGAAGCCGGTGTGGCTCATGTTTTTTTTTTTGGGTATGGTTATGCTGCCAAAATACTGCTAAAATTTTTGTAGCCATGTTATGTTCTAAAGTGGTTATGCAGAATTGGTCATGCCTCACCCAAGTTGGGCGGAGTGCTCACCCGTGTGATGTGATTGGATTATGGCTTATGGTTTTGGGATTGGATCATGAAGTGATCTAGATGGTTCATGGTAGACATGTAAGGGTAGAGACCCTATACAATCTAACTGCTTGGAAAACGTTGTTTGTGCATATGGGAAGTGCTATTGTGATTGGGCTCATGTGTTATGTTCTCATGGTAGCGTCGCTACAAGACTAGGATCACCTACATCGCTTAGCTTTAGACTAAAGGGTCGTTGACCTGGGGCTTTGCTGGATCAGGGGTGTTGCCTAGGTCTTCTTCTTTTTGTTAGTCTCATCTACATGGTTAGTGCGTCAGGAGTTGAATGACCTACACGGCTAATGCGTCGGGGATTTTGCCTTGGCTTTGCCTAAACACCCGGTGTTGGGTATCAAAGAGGTGTGGAGCCTAAACTTGTATGGTTGGTGTTGATACCCTACTACCTACTAGTACTAGGGATCCTTTCAGATCTTGAGTTCATGGAGGGAGGCGAAGCGGCCTCAGCTTATGTCTGGCTCAAGTAGGTTGGAGGTGTTCTGGTTCGCTCTTGACGAAGTTAAATTCTCTATGTCCGTAGTAGAGCGGATGTGGATGGGTGGACCGGTCGCAAAGAGTCTTTTGCACTTATGCGGTTAGATTCAGTCTCCATTGGGGAATTGAAGTGGTTCGAGTTTTAGAGCGGACTAGAGATTACCTTGTACCCAGCACTTACGTAGCATGGAAGTTATATGTTGAAGCTGAAGTTGAACATCGAACACAAGTGCCTGATAGATTTATGACCAACCCACAGCTTTGGGTAAAGGAAAAGATCCAAGAAGGTGACGTCAAAGTACAAGGATATGTTCTTTACCTTAACCTATGTTCTCTTTTGGACATACTGAGTCGAGAACTCATACTTAGTAAGAAGGCCCTTATGCCAAACCAAAGATATGGCTTTTGTGAGAAGGTCATAATCAGAGTATGGAAGAATTCAAATGGCGGCAATTGATTCTATTATGTACCCCACGATTGGTTCCATAGAGTTTATGGACCTATTTGCGAATACAACCCTCACAATGTCACCATTACCTTTGATGACTACGAGAAACCTAGGTGCATTAGTGACTTTGCCCAAGAACAACCAATGGTAGTGAACTCAAGTGGATATTTCTATAGAGGTGATGTAAATGAAAGCATGCTCATGTAAACCGCTTTAATGGATTACCACCACGGATGTATCATGAGGAGAGGAATGCTATGAAAAGGAAGATGTAAATTTCAATGCACAAGTTGAAGTGCTAAAATTTGATACTTGAGATGTGAACAAGTATAGGGATAGAACCTTGGTTGTAGGAACCAAGAATTGGTTCATAGGACCCTTTTGTATTTATGTATCTCCCTAAAAACACTATGTATCTGTTTGGTTCTCTGCGGTTACAAAAATTTGATTTTGACATAACACATATTGTTTTGAGGATATAATATTTGAGTTTGAATCTTGGTTTTATCAATCTAACTAACTTGAGTCATGGGGTGTATGTGTAGATGACTAACATATTACCTCGAGGGATATGGGCGGATATACTCTCCCGCCTTATGATGGAGGAGAATTTCCAAACTGGAGTGGAAGTGCAAAGTCTTGTCACTACCACGCATACTGGGGGAGAGAAGAAAAGGTTGATGTCTATAGATTTTATTGTACCTAATACATTCCAAGCTTGGTATCATTATGCTGCAAGAAACCTCGAGTTTAGACCACCTGAGCATAAATCCTCACCTGTTGGGAGTATCGAGAAGATACAATCCAAGTTGGGAAAGGAGATTGTTGTCACTGATCAAACATTGTATAAAATGCTTATGAACTTACCCTACGACCAACAAAAGAAACATGGATCACCAAAAACACACTTTTTTTAGTAATGGCTACAGGATGCTTCGACTTTGTTATGTTTAATGTTTGGGGTCGTCAATGCGAAAACAACCACCGACATTCATTTAGCCCGGTACCTTGGAAGTTGTTCTTTGACTTATGTGGAAAGTCACTGATCCACAATCCTCGCCATATAAAAGTTTTATACAATGCCTACAATAGATCTCAGTGCCTTGCAGATTGTGCAAACATACATAGCTCAGTTCGATGGGACACACCGGATGTGTTTCCAAAAGAATATGTCTACTGACTACTTCGAGTACAAGAAGGCAAGTGTAAACACCAAAATGGGGATACTTGTAACAAACAAATCTCTTACTCAAGAATGGTATGACTCACACATCAACGAAGAAATGTTCCAACCAAAGATCAAAAAAGATTTTTGGGGTCACCCATCCTATATACTAAAGGAATGGGACAACTATACTCCATTGGTGGAAGGATGTCATAATGGGTATTACCGAGTGCATTATGTCAAAGCCATTAGGATTTATTAGAAACTTTCAAGACACTTTGTAGACTTTTCGGAAACAACAAAATTTTGTGATATAGGAATTGGATTAAATTATTCGTTATTCTTTCTCTTATTTCTCTCTCATCTTATCTTCAATTGTCTATTCTATTTGATTTAAGAACTTTGAGCGGATTAGAATATTTTACTAAGCGTGACCTTGGTTGATATGGTGCAATAAGTTACCATGCCTCCTAGAGAAAATGCGGCTCTTGAAGATTGGATTGATCGCATGGATGACTACTTTGATTTGGCTCATTCATCACAAGTAAACAAAGCTATCATCGCTAAGTTCAAACTAGAGAAAACAGCCAAGCGTTGGTGGAGAGACTATTGCACAGAAAACAATGTTGACCCTAATGCTACAACTTGGGAAAACGTGTATGTTCATGCTGCAATTGAACATCAGGGAGTGAACGGATAATTTTCAGTGATTCAAACTCTAGCGGAGTATCAAGGTAACCATTTTACCTTATTGGTAGATTCAAAGAGTACACATTCTTTCATATCTCCTAAGTGCATCAGGAACCTCATTTTGCATGGACCTTCTGATACAGACCTTATAGTAGAATTAGATATGGGTAGGAAGGTTAGATCTTCTACTTCAGTAGATAACTTGAATTTTGTTTTGGATGGTCATAATACTTCTACAAACTTTAGAGTCTTACCCATAGGGATCTATGAAGGAATCCATGGAATGGATTGGCTTAAAGCCAATGACTCCCACATACATTGTAAAGACGCTTCATTGACTTTTGAAAATGACAATAACTTGAGGATTATAGTTACTGGGAAACGAGGGAAGCCTAAGCACAGACTAGTGAACTTTACCAAACTTATGAAGAGTCATAGGAAAAGTGAAAGTATTTACGTAGTAAAGATAAACCCTAAGGATAAGAAAATAGATTCACTTGAACCCGAATGGACAACAGAATTTGATGATGTATTTCTCGAAGAAATTTCACAATTACCACCCAAACGTGATGTTGATCATGTAATAGAGCTTACTCCAAGAGCTCAACCAGCTGCCCATAGACCTTACAAAATGTCAGTACGTGAATCTGCAAAACTCAAGGAGCAATTAACTCAACTCCTTGAACAAGAATTCATTTGACCCAGCGTTTCTCCATGGATTACTCCTGTTCTCTTTAATTGGAAGAAGGATAATACTCTACGTCTTTGTATTGATTATCGTGGATTGAACCAGGTAACATTTAAAAATAAGTGTGCAATACCAAGGATTGATGAGCTGCTTGACCGATTACATGGAGCTTCTATCTTCACAAAAATTGATCTAAAGTCAAGGTATTACCAAATCCAAACCAAGGAGGAGGACATACCAAAGACGGGATTTAATACTTGTTTTGGACATTATGAATTTACAGTTATGCCTTTTGGACTTACCAATGCTCTTGTAACTTTTAATCATCTTATGACCGACATGTTTCGAGCCGCATCTTGATGATTTTGTTTTTGTCTTCTTTGATGATATCTTGGTTTACTCAAGAAACAGAGAAGAACACCAATAGGAGGCGAGCACTTGAACTTCTCTGTCAAAATCAACTTTATGTCAAACGTAGCAAATGCACCTTCTTCACCCACAAAGTGGAATATTTGGGATTTATTGTATCCAAGGATGGTGTTTTTATTGACCCAAGTAAGATCGAAGCTGTTATAGCTTGGCCTACACCGAAATCAGTACAAGAAGTACGTGTCTTTCTTGGTTTAACAGGATGGTATCGTACATTTATTCAAGGCTATGCTAAGACTGCATCTCCATTGACTAATATGCTTAAGAAGGCCCAAGTGTTTACTTGGAATGAACGCTCGAATACTACAGCTTTCAGACTTCTCAAAGACATTCACTGTGCTCATTGATGCAAGTGGACAAGCAATCAGTGGCATTCTGTCTCAAGAAGGAAAACCAGTAGCTTATGAATTTCGTAAGTTACCTATTCATGAGTTAAATTATCCTACACATGACTTGCAATTATTGGCCGTTGTGCATGCTCTTAAAGTATGGCGACATTTTCTTCTTGGAAGGAGATTTGAACTACATACCGACCGTACAAGCCTGAAGTGGATCTACACCCAACCTGACCTTAATATGCGGCAACGAAGATGGATGGAGTTGTTATGAGAATATGATTTTGAAATTGAATATAAACCTCGAAAGGAAAATCTTGTGGCCAATTCCTTAAGCAGGAAGAGTACCGTAGCAGCTATCACAACCTCTACTACTTCTTTAATAGACCTTATTCGTGAAGGTATGACTCAAGACCCGTATTGCATAAAACTCCAGTATTTGATAAACTTAAATAATCGCATAGAGAAGAAAGAGAGGCAGATCAAAGGCTTCCATGTTGAAGGTGGTGACCTTTACTTCAATAATCGTCTTTGTGTACGAAATCAAGGTGGAATCAAACTTCAGATATTACAAGAAGCTCATGATATACCTATAGCACGACCCCCAAGATACATTAAGACTTACTCTACTGTAAGAAAGAGTTTCTTTTGGTCGGGACTAAAGCGTGATGTGTTGAACTATGTTCCAAGATGCTGAACATGTCAACGTATTAAAGCTGAACAAATTCGATAGCCCGGTAAGCTTCAACCTATTGATGCTCCACAAATGAAATGGGAATGCATATCCATGGATTTTATTACAAGAATTCCTACATCTCTGGGGTATGAATCTATTTTTGTGGTTGTTGATATGCTTACAAAAATGACCCATTTATTCCTAGTCAAAACAACGTTTACGGCTAAGGACATAGCTCAAGTCTTCATGAAAGGTGTTTCCATGTATCATGGTTTACCTCGCCAGATAATTATTGATCATGATGCGAAGTTTACCTCTGATTTTTGGAAAGCTTTATTCTCAGCTACATGAACCCAATTAGCCTTTAGTACTGCTAATCATCCTCAGACAGATGGGCAGACAGAAAAAACAAATCAAATCATTGAAGACATGTTAAAAGTTTATTGTATGCAGGAGCAGAATAAATGGACTAGATATTTGTATTTGGTTGAATTTGCGTATAATTCCTCATTCCAATGCTCAATTGGAATGTCTCCTTTTCAAGCATTGTGCGGACAAGAGTGTCTTACTTCACTCAAATGGATAGACCCTCTCATACGAGTTCAAGCATCCAAATAAATTTTGGATGAAATGCAACTACAAACTGATCTTATATCGCAGGATATTAAGACTGCTCAAGATAGACAGAAGAGTTATGCTGATCGAAAACGATCTCCCAGACTTTTTGAAGAGGGCGATATGGTATTTTTGAGAGTAAAATCAAAACGTAGTTCTTTATCAATGGGTAAGTGTAAGAAGCTAAGTGTCATATATTGTGGACCTTTTGTAATCACAGATCGGATTAATGATCAAGCTTACAGACTCTTGTTACCACCACACATAAAGGTACATGATGTTTTTCACGTCAGCTCACTCAAGAAGTATGTACCTGATCCGCAACATATTCTCGACGATTCTTTATTATCTACCTCTACCGATGGAACTTTTGAAGTATATCTTGAAGTGATACTTTAGAGTAGAACTAAGCCTCTACGTAATCGGACCATTATTGAACACCTTGTTAAATAGTCAACGTATCCTCACGAAGATGCCACTTGGGAATGTGATAATATAATGAGGCTAAATTATTTAGATTTCATGTCGAGGTGAGGACACCTCAAATTTTTCAAGTATGGGAGGATGTAAGATCCTCAATTTTTGGGTCTCTTTTAAAAATAAGAAAAACAACTTTCAATTTATGTTTTGCCACATTTTGACTTGAGATGCTTGATTAACAGTATTGGAAGGTTCTAAAGTGAAAAGCAAGGCCGTTTTCATGTTCCAGTAGTTTAAACGGACCTTTGGTTCAGTTTTGAAAAAATCTGCTATTTTTAGTTTTTTCATGCTTTTTATACTTTTAGGTGTTTTTTTGCAAAAAGCAAGGTCGGATCCTTGATTAACGTGTTCTAGGGAAGCTACGGCTCAATTTTGTAAAAATCTACTTTTCGAGTACTTTTCACACTGTTTTTAGTTTTTTCATGATTTTTAGTGCTTTTTAGTGAAAAGCGACTTCGCTTTCTTATTCCAGTGGACGAGGGAAACCCGTGGTTCAATTTTTTTTAAAAATTACTTTTTTTTTTTGCCTTTTACACTATTTTTAGCTTTCCGTGCTTTTTGGCATTTTTGAAAGCAATGTGCTTTTTAGGATGACCTAAACAAAAAAAACATTAATTTTAATCTACGTCGTTTTTAAAAATAATCATCCGAACAAAAACGGGACCAAACCGGATTTTTACGAGAATTATTTTTATAAAAAGCGGTACCATAAATACGTCGGGGCAGTACGAAAAGTCATAATTATGTCGGGACATTACGGTGCGGCATAGTCTAGCTAAGATTCCAATTAGTTGGCTAGATACTGTTCAATTGGCCAATTTTGCTGTAAAAATTGAATGGTAAGTGGGAAAGTTGATCACCAAAAGCAAAGGCATGTTTTTAGCAAAGTGCAAAAAAAGTTTGAGCTATTCTTGGCCAAAGTTCTAGCGCTAGTTTTTGCCTTGGGACTCACTCCAACCAGCTGTAGTGCCTATAAATTACCAGTTAGTGCACAGTTTTCTGTGCTGTCTACTATCGCAAGGCTATACGTATCTATTATACGGAGTGGTGCAAGCTCTTCATAACCATCTCCATAAGCTCTTCTTTTTCGGGAAGAAAAAGAAAAAGCAGAAGAAGAAGGATACTCTTTCTCTACTTGCTTACTATCTCCTCTGTCATTTCACAGTGCACGCGCTCTCCGAAAGCTTTCATGGTGAATTCCTCTACGTAGCTCTCATCATTGCTCTCTTGAGCAAAGCAAGAAGCCTTTTGATAGTCCCTAATCGATTCTAAAGCACAGTGAGAAGCTCTAAACTCCATAGCCATCATCATCTCTCTCTCTATGTCGTTTTTTTGAGTAGTCACCCTCTCGGTGATTGTTTTTCCCTATACGAGTGCATGTATGGATTAAATGAGTACGTATGAAGTTTCCCCATGATTAATTCGTCATGTTTAACACGTTGATTTATGCACATGATGCATTTATGATCACGTGTGTGCATAAAAAGCACTTTTCGTTTTACGTCATAGAGGCGGTAGAAACACTTTTTTGGTCATAACTAACAAATTGTTATGAATTACCATGAACCCTTTATACCAGAGATAAAACATTTGTTGGTGTCATGTGAAAATCACGCACGAGCTAAGAGATACGGTCAAAAAACAGATTGCTTCTCACTGCACTTAAACCAATTTTTTTGACTCCAGGCTCCTTGGAGAACCACTATATAGACTCAGCGGATGGGCAAACCCACTCAACCAATTGAAAACCCTGATAAAACTTGATGATAAATGAATTTAGGTCTCCGTTATCACCTTGGGAATGCGAGTTATTAATCGTTTTATAACCAGTTTTAAGTACACATTGGTACAACCAAAGTTGGTCGAAGCTAAGAGGTGGTCTATGCCAAGCAGAGGCACCAGTCGAGTGCAGTACAGAAGGCTAGTGCAGGTGCCAAGGCCCTAGGCAACCAAGGGACATCGGGAATGTATGCTTAAAGCGGCTTTTTAGGCCAAAAGTGGTCCGGATGGGATGGCAAATAAAGGTGTCCGAAATGCCTAATCAGTGTCCTAGAATGTAGTGTTCATTGTGATCTAGAAGTCGGTCTAGACGGCTCGCCAAACGGAGCCCCGGTGTGTAAGATTTGAAGTTTAAAGCTGGAGTGTGTAACAGATCCTCGATGGACAGGGCAGCTCAGGACAGTGGCCCGGGCTAATGTCAGTATATACATGTGTAGTGCTCCAGTTGTGGAGCATGCCGGTTTTCTCTGATCGCGAATTGGAGCTCTGGATAGCAAGTTAAGGTCAGTTGAAATTTTTTCGGGGCCAGGTTTGAGCCCATTTGCCCGCATTGGAGGATGCGCCATCTGGCATCTTTTCGGCCTCGCCAAAGTTCTCGGTGGTAGTGTGCATCATGTGGAGCTAGCACAAATCGGCGGTGCATCAATTGGATTGGATACCCGGTTAGCTAAATGCGCCAGGACGAAGTCGGGGGGTAAAGCCAGGAGGAAAGTGGCAGATGCTTTCTGGTTTTTTTCGCGGCCCCAGATGGTAGCATTGGAGATCTCAAAATGGGGCAAGAGTTAGATGATTCAAAGATGAAAACGGTGGGTTTCGGTCAGGCTTTAAAGTCGGTGCATAGGCCAACTGGGCAGGACCTAACAGAGTACCCAAATACAAGCCAAAAAGAGGTTTTTTAAAAGTATAAAGCGTGGATTTTTTGAGGCCTTGGAGGCCGTTCAAGCTAGGGCTGCCACGTTGCGCCGGAATATCCCCACATGAGCCATAGGGGATTCCAAGAATGGGGTATATAGGCCAGGGCGTTAGCCCATTAGAGAGTATGTATGGGAGCCCCCTTGAAGCTCCGTGAACTGTTTGCTATGGCGCGCTGCAGGCGGCCCGTGGGCGCTGCGCAGGGCAGAATCGTGTTGGTTTTGGCCGAGGGGCGGGGCGGCGCAGTGGCGCGCGCCCGCATGAGAGAGGTGGTTGGCATGTGATGACGTGGCAGACGCGACTAGGGGCACTTCCCGCAGCCCTTGGGGCCCCAGAATTTTGAAGAAGAGAGGGAGGGCAATAGCGACCTCGCTATTGCCTCCCCCCCTCATGAAAGAGGCTCGTCCCACAGAGGTGAAGCAAGGGCCAGTTTGGCCGAGGGGTTAGGTGCAAAGGGAGGGGTTCCCGCACCGGGCAAGGAACATAGAGGAAAGAAGAAAGAGATCCCACCCAATTCAAAAGCCGTTTGGGCAAAGCAAAGGACAAACCAAAGCTAAGGGCGGAAATAAAGGCCAAGGCCAAAAAAGAGCAAAGGAGGAGTCGGAGAGAGAGAGAGAGAGAGAGTCAAAGTCAAGCCATGTAGAGCAGTGAAAAGTTGAGCCTAAAGAGGGTAAAAAATGAAAGATAAAAAATAAAAATTGAAAAGGCTAGGGGGCAATAGCGACATCGCTAATGCCCCCCCCCCCAAGTGGAAAAGAGTGAAGAAGAGAGCAGTAGAGCAAGGCGGTTCCCCCTTTCCCAAAAATGCCAATTCAAGGTGCCAAGTGGACCAATTAAAATGTAAATTCCCAAATTAAGGCCCCCCCCCCTATAAAAGTCAAAATTGGATCAAATTAAGGGTTTTTTTCCTGGCTTTTGGATGCCGTTTGAATCCTACAAAGTGGAGTTCTCTAGCAAACTAGCCCCTTTGTAACTTTTGCTTGAAAATGGCCATGGTGATGGCAGTGCAAGCCCGTGTATATGTTTTTTGAAGTGCAATCAAGCCACAATTGCCTCCTTTGCTGTTGTTTCCCCTTCCCCCCTTCCCTTTCTCCTGCTTTCATGGTTCTCCTCGGTGCCGGCTGTGTGGATGTGTGTGCCCCCCCGGACCGACGGTGTTTTGAGTGAAAGGGTGAAATTGAGTGGTGGTGTGTGTGTGTGTGTGTGTGTGTGTGTGTGTGTGTGTGTGTGTGTGTGTGTGTGTGTGTGTGTGTGTGTGTGTGTGTGTGTGTGTGTGTGTAAGGGTGGAGACAGGCAGTGGTAGCAGGTGTACCTTGTGTGGTGGTTTGTGGAGTGTGTGAGTAGTGGAAATTGAGCAGATGGTGGTCTACTAGTGTAAAGTGTTTCTTTGAAAGTGTTTTCTGAGAGGATAGGGGTGTTGTGAGTATCCTGAGCTATAGAGAGGCCCTTGTGTTTGTGACGGATGTGTTCCCCCATTCCCCTTCTCCATCTTCTAGTGCCCCCACTGAGGAGCACGCTGATTGCTCTGAGTTAATCGAAACGAAGCGCTTTTTCGCATTGGAAGTCATGGCAGCTAGAAGTTATGGACCGATTTTCACTAGAGAAGAGAGCCCTGACGAGTGGATGTCAGATTTTGAGTTGTATATGCTATCGTTGCGTATGCCGAACGAGGATAGCAAAATGCAAACTTTTCCTTTGGTGATGCGTGGTAGAGCTAAAGCATGGTACGAAGCATTGGAAGGTGAGGCGAAGCAAGTATGGTCGGCTCTACGGGCGAGGTTTCTTCACGATTTTTGCAAGGAGACTTCCCCAATCGAGATGGATGCAAAGCTGAAGGCGCTTAAGCAAGATGTAAGTGAAGAATTCATTATGTTTTTTGGTCATTTTGAAGAGTGTTGGGCAGAATTAGCGACAACCATGCAATTGGCTAATGGGGACTACTTCAAGCTGGATAAATTCATGGTGTGTCTGCATCCCAAGGTGAGAGAGAAAGTTGATTTTGAGAGCCCAGAGAATTACAATGGTGCGATAGCCATTGCGCGGTCGAAGAGCAGAAAGATAAAGAAGAAGATAGAGCAGGGTGTGTCAGGCTACGAGGCGATGGCCCATGTTCAACCGCAGAGTCTGAGGGAGGCTGCACACGAAGAAAATCTTGGAAAGCGAGGTGTAGCTGTTGTGCCACAAAATTGGGTGCACACGGTGCAAGATTTTGTCCGAACAAATGCAGGAGTTGCGGCTCAATGTCATGGATAGAGGACAACCAAGAGGAGCAAGGGGAAGGGCAAGGCCACTGCCAGGTAGGTGTTACAATTGTGGAGAAGAAGGGCACTATGCACCCAACTGTCCTCAACTGCCGAGAGAGAGAGGAGGTATCTACCTACTATTTGGTAGAGGTTGAGAGCAAGGACAATAGAATGGTCCAAGAGAGCAAGCGGTGGCCTGTGCAGCCGGCTCCGCAAAACGGAGGTGAGGTCCCAACAGTAAACATCATAGGGGTGGATAAGCAGGATGTCAAAGTTTTGGCCAATAAGAGAGCAAGAGATGAGAGGGAGACAGAGACAGATCAGGAAACTAGAGCTTGCAAAAGGCAGAGACAAGGTGTACGAAGGTAGAGAGCAGCCCGAGCCTAGCAAAAGAAGGAGGTGTCGCAAAATCAAGCAAGCAGATTTCCAGCTGGGGCATGGCTATCTCGAGTACAATCTGGTGAGTGACATTCAAAATCAGAAAGCAAACATTACTTTTGGTCAGCTGTTAGCCTTAAATCCAAAGTTAAGAAGGCAGTGGTCCACAAGTGTTAGCACCAGGCTGCCAAGAGCTAAGGGAAATGTACAAGCGGTGCAAAACATGGCTTTGAGGGTAGGTAGTCCAACTGATGTTCTTCCGTTGGTGGATGCGATTATAGAGAAGAGGATGCAGATACAAGCCTACATAGACGGTGGAGCGCAGGTTCGTGTCATGACGCAAGCAGCCATGAAAGACAAAGGAGTCAAGGTAGTAGTCAAGTCAAATGTGCGCATGAGGATGGCTAACCATACTAAAGCCAGGTGTCTGGGTGTGGCTCAGGATGTGAAGGTCAAGGTGATGGGCATAGAGTGCCAGATAGACTTTTTCGTGATGAAGGCAGGGGATAATGCTTATCCAATCCTTTTGGGTAGGCCATGGATTTTGGCGATAGGAGCAAAGCAAGATTGGGAGAGCAAAGTGTTTACTTTGCCTGACAAAGAGAAAGGCAGATAGGTTGTGCTTGATTTGAAGACCAACGAGAGTAGTTCTCGTCCTATGGCAGTTAAAGATGAGGGCGACACGATGAGCTACAAATACGAGAGAGAGACAGGCTATGATGAAGGTTACACTAGCACAGAGGAAGAGGAGAGCGAGGATGACATGCTGAAGATAGATGCAGATTTATTCGGAGTCACCATAGACGAATCCCCACCTAAAGAAGAAGGTATGCAACCTCAAGCTCATGGTTTAAGCATAGAGGAGGTTAGCATGGTGAGTGAAGATTTAACCAAGGGTGAAAAGGAGGGCAATGTTCAACTGTGTGAGTCCTATCCAAATCTATTTGCGATGGAGTACAAGCATTTGGGAGGTGCAAAAGGGGTGGAGCACAAGATTATTCTTAAGGAGGGACATAAGCCTAAAGCACAGAAGCTGAGAAGACTAAGGGAGATCCAAAAGGAAGCCCTTTGGCAAGAGATCAATAAGCTACGTGAAAGAGTCAGAGTGGGTCTCACGAGTGGTCATAACCCCTAAGAAGAATGGGAAATGGAGAGTGTGTGTCAACTACAAGCCATTGAATGCTGCGACTAAGAGGAATCACTACCCCTTGCCGTTTCAAGACGAAATCCTAAACCAGGTGGCTGGACATGAAAGATACTCAATTATGGACGGCTTTTCGGGGTACTTTCAAATAGGGATTGCGCTTGAAGACCAATTGAAGACCACATTCATATCTCCATGGGGCTGCTTCTTACCGCAAAATGCTGTTCGGATTGGTGAATGCATATGCCACCTTTCAAGGTTGGATGAACAGGGTATTTGGTCCATACTTGGGCCGCTTTATTAGGGTCTTCATGGATGATATCGGCTGTTATAGTTCAAGATAAGAGCAGCTATCGAAGCTCCAATTATGCTTTCAAATGCTTGATGAGGAAGGAGGTCAGCTGAATCTCAAGAAGTGCAAGCTAGCACAGCCTCGAGCGCAGCTGTTAGGTCATGTGGTGTCGCAAAATGGTATAGAGGGTGATCCAGAGAAGGTGAAGGCATTGGTATTAATGGAGCCACCATCAGATGCTCAAGGTTTGGCTTCATTTGTTCATAAACTGAAGTATCTATCACGTTTCTTTTGGATGCTGTCGCAATATGTGCATCCTCTTCAAAAGAGGGCTCAGCAAGTGCATGGTTATGAATGGGATGGGGAAGCTCAGGAGGCTTTTGATAGAGTCAAGGAGATTTTGTGTCAGTTGCTAGTGGTGTGTACTCCCAATCAAGAGGATGACTTCTATGTGTCTATGATGGTGGGCACAATTGCTATTTGAGCGGTTCTACTGCAAAAGGTAGGGAGAAGCTACAAGCCGATATACTTCGAGAGCAGGGTGATTAGCCCAGGAGAGGCTACCTACACCGAAGCAGAGCAATGGGTGATGGCTTTGATCTTCGCGTGCAGGAAGTTCAAGGTGCATTCGATTGTGCGTAAGTTTTTTGTGTTGATGGCTAATAATATATTGCCAGAGGTAGTGCTACATTTGAAGCCAGGAAGAAGGATTATGAAGTGGGTGTTGGAGCTGTAAGAGTTCGAGTTCGAGTTTAAGGTAGATCACACGAGTCGGTCTCACCTGGCAGACATTTTTGTCAGCAAGGCCATTGATTTACCGGCCTATCCAAGAGTGGTGCGAGATGAAGCTAAGGAGGAACCCGACTTGGAAGATGATTTTACAATGTGGTTCGATGGAGCGTATCGAAGGGTAGTATAGAAGGCAGGAGGAGGTGTGGTGATACACGACCCACACGACAAAACTATATTCTTGAAGGCATTTGATCTAGAGGATATCCACACCAATAACGAGGCGGAGTATCTCACTCTGCATTTGGATTTAAAGCAGTGCATAGAGTTCGGCATTTCAAGGTTGATAGTGAAGGGAGATGCGCTGCTAGTCATCAAGCAACTATTAGGCCAATGGCAGGTAAAACGCGATTCCTTGAAGCAGTGGTTTTTTTCCATCAAGAAGATGCTGAAGTCTTTTGAAGAAGTCCAATTCAAGCATGTGAGGAGAGAGCAGAACCAAGAGGCGGATCAATTAGCTAGCAGAAAAGTACAGGTGCATGTTGCAGGTTTATATGTGGCCCCAGCCACTTATGCAGGTAGAGAGACTCTTAAGGAGATTGAAGGTTTTTTGGGTACAGGGCAATGTTCAGAAGGTTTGTCCAAGCTGCAAAAGAGGAGAGTGGTGCAAAAGGCCCGCAAATTCACACTGGTAGGTGAGGATCTCATGAGCTATGGGCGTGACGGAGTGCTTAGAAGGGTGTTGTACAAAGAAGATATAGGAATGGTGCTGGAGCAATGCCATGAAGAGAGCGGACACCAAGACAAAGATCAAGTTCTGTTTCGAGTGCTTAGAGCACGCTTTTGGTGGCCTTCCATTGTGAAAGACGTGCATTACTGGTGCAAGACGTGCCATGAGTGTCAGACTATAGGTGAAAGACGACTGGTAGCGGAATCACAGGGTGCCATCATCGCACAAAGTGCTTTCGAGAAGTGGGACCTGGATGCCATAGGCCCTCTCCCAAAGTCTACAAGCGGTAAGAAGTATGTGGTGGTAGCCATTGACTACCTTACAAGGTGGGTCGAGGCCAAAGCAGTGAAAGAAGTAAATGATACCGTGGTGGCTCAGTTCGTGTTTGATAATATATGTTGCCGTTTTGGTGTTCCATGGGTGTTAGTTTCTGATAGGGGTCAGGGGTTTAGAAGCAAGCTCATGAGCGCATTAGTGGAGAAGTTGAAGATTCAGCATCAGTTTTCCTCGCAGTATCACCCCCAATGCAATGGTCTAGTCGAGAGTGCTAATGGTCAAATAGTCAAGATGTTAACGAAGTACGTATATAAGCAGGAAGATGAGTGGGAAGCAAATCTAGAGAAGTGTTTATGGGCGTATAGAACGTCCTATAAAGTGGCTACAAACTTCACTTCGAGCTAGTCTATGGTAAGGAGGCGGTGTTGCCAGTGCATGCACAGCTAGGTGCTTTGAAAGGTATGTGGCGCGTCAATGCCACTCAACAAGGGTTCTACAGGATCAGATAGCCAGTTTGGAGGCTTTGCAGATGGACAGAGAGGCAGCGGAAGACTACTATGTGAAGCAGAGGGAGCAGCGAGTTGCCAAGTTCAATCAACATCGGCCGGACAAGAAGATAGAGAAAGGAGACCTGTTCATGAAGTACAAAAGCTACCTGGATTTCACATTCCAGAAGAAGTTCAAAAAGAAGTGGACAGGTCCATATAAAGTGAAGAAGGCCTTTCCGAATGGGACCTATCAGCTGGTACTAAGAGCGAATGGCAAGCTTCTTAGCAATAGGGTAAATGGTGTACGGCTTAAACCGTATTTCGAGAGGGATCTAGTGCATGAAGTGCATCAAATTATAGTCAAGGGGGGTGGGTAACCCACCTAGAGCATGCAGTGTGCGAGAGAAAGGAGATAAGCTTTTGTACATAGCCTGTACATACGGTTATGGTTGTGCGATTTCTTTTAATCATCAGTTTGGTGTGCCAGTTTCAAAGTTTTGTACATATGCTTTTGGTCGAACATAAATGTTTGACGAGGGGGCTGGGCAATGATGGTGCAACCAAAGTTGGTTGAAGCTAGGAGGTGGTCTATGCCAGGCAGATGCAGCAGTCCAGTGCAGTGCAGAAGGCTAGGGCAGGTGCCAAGGTCCTAGGCAGCCAAGGGACAATGGGAATGTATGCTTAAAGCGACTTTTTAAGCCAAAAGTGTTGTGGGATGGTCCGGATGGGATGGCAAATGAAGATGTCCAAAATGCCAAATCAGTGTCCTAGAATGTAGTGTTCAGTGTGATCTAGAAGCCGGTCCAGACGGCTCGTCAAAAGGAGCCCCCGTGTGTAAGATACTGAAGTTTAATGCTAGAGTGTGTAGCAGATCCTCGACGGACATGGAAGTTGGGGACAGGTGGCTCGGGCTGATGTCAGTATATACATGTGTAGTGCTCGAGTTGTGGAGCATGCCGGTCTTCTCGGATCGCGAATAGGAGCTCTGGATAGCAAGTTAAGGTCAGTTGAATTGTTTTCGGGGGGCCGGGTCTGAGCCTATTTGCCCACATTGGAGGATGCGCCATCTGGCATTGTTTTGGCCTCGCCAAAGTTCTTGGTGGTAGCGTGCATCATGTGGAGCTAGCACAAATCGACGGTGCATCAATTGGATACCCGGTCAGCTAAATGCGGCAGGACGAAGTCGGGGGGTAATGCCAAGAGGAAAGTGGCAGATGCTTTTTGGTTTTTTTTGCAGCCCCGGATGGTAGCATTGGAGATCTCAAAATGGGGCAAGAGTCAGATGATTCAAAGATGAAAACGGTGGGTTTTGGTCGGGCTTCAAAGCCGGTGCATAGGCCAACTGGGCAGGACCTAACAGAGTACCCAAATACAAGCAAAAAGAGGTCTTTTTTAAGTATAAAGGATGGATTTTTTGAGGCCTTGGAGGCCATTCAAGCTAGGGCTGCCACGTGGCGCCGGAATTGCCCCACATGCGCCATAGGGGATTCCAAGAATGGGGTATAGGCCAGGGCGTTAGCCCATTAGAGAGTATGTATGGGAACCCCCTTGGAGCTCCGTGAGCTGTTGGCTATGGCATGATGCAGGCGGCCCGTGGGTGTTGCACAGGGCAGAATCGTGCTTGTTTTGGCCGAGGGGCGGGGCGGCGCACTGGCGCGCGCCCGCATGAGAGAGGTGGTTGGCATGTGATGATGTGGCAGACGCAACTAGGGGCACTTTTCCGCGGCCCTTGGGGCCCCAGAATTTTGAAGAAGAGAGGGAGGTCAATAGCGACCTCGCTATTGCCTCCCCCCCTCATGAAAGAAGCTCGTCCCACAGAGGTGAAGCAAGGGCCAGTTTGGCCGCGGGGTTAGGTGCAAAGGGAGGGGTTCCCGCAGCGGGCAAGGAACATAGAGGATAGAAGAAAGAGAGCCCGCCCAATTCAATGCCAATTCAAGGTGCCAAGTGGACCAATTAAAATGTAAATTCCCAAATTAAAGGCCCCCCCTATAAAAGTCAAAATTGGATCAAATTAAGGGCTATTTTCCTGGCTTTTGGATGCCGTTTGAAGCCTGCAAAGTCGAGTTCTCTAGCAAACTAGCCCCTTTGTAACTTTTGCTTGAAAATGGCCATGGTGATGGCAGTGCAAGCCCATGTATATGTTTTTTGAAGTGCAATCAAGCCACAGTTGCCTCCTTTGCTGTTGTTTCCCCTTCCCCCCTTTTCTTTCTCCTGCCTTCATGGTTCTCCTCGGTGCCAGCTGTGTGGATGTGTGTGCCCAACCACCAATCAAAAACCTTCCATAGCCTCCACGGACACTTTTCGACAGTGCCCGAGGACGGGCACTAAAATAGGAAGGGGGGAATATTAACTAAGTCAACATCAATTAACAGAAGCTGCTAAAGATCGAAGATGTACGAATGCACTTCGAGGATGAATGCAAAGAAGCAGTAAAGATTGGAGTTACACATTTTTCACGTTTTCCCAAAATGGTCATGTATAGTAAATTCTCGATTTATTTCAAGACATTGTAATATTTCTAATGTGTTACGGCTCAATGGGAGTTCCAAGTTGTAAAGAATAGGTCACTTACTGTGCTTAGGTTGCAAATTCAGTAAGTGGTGAGCCCTAAAGGCCTTGGGCGCCCGGACATTGCATATTTTTAACCTAGGTATATAAGGCAGTGTGTAAAAGAAATTAGGGTTCTCAAATCATTTGTTGAGAGCACTCTTGAGGTGTGTGGCTATGGAATCCTTGAGCTTCTCCTTGCTCATGAGACTTGATTAACACTAATCAATGATTCATTCTCTCTCACTATGTCTCTCTCTTACTTCTTATGATTGCCTATGATGCTTAGATTAACTAGATCTTAACTAATTAGTGGTTAATCCCTCTCTAATCTTATGTGCTTGCCCTCTTTTGCTTGTGTGTGCATGTAGGTTTGATTGGAGTGTGGTGCTCGATAGATATATGTGTGTGTGCTTGCAATTAGTGTGTTGCATGATAGGATTAGTGTTGTGTGCGTCTTGCAATTGTAATGTGTGTGATTTGGTTGATTAGAGGTGAAGAGAAATGGATATGGAGATTGCCCTTCATTTTGGCTTAGCTCCTCCATAGGCCGAGAAGATCACCTCGTAGAGTTAACCATTTGTGTTGCCACGATTAGCTCACTAACCGTGTGAGTGTTTCCATGCCCTAGCTGGGTAGCTCATCCCTCCGGATTGATAATTTTATTGGTCATTGGAGCTATTGCAACGATGGGACCCCCAACAACACCGACCTATCAAAGTACAATTTGAGACACACACCATTCACCTATGTTTGAGTTGTTTACCATTTAACCACACCAACTGATAGGTACCATTGGGAAAAACTTTGTAAACCTTGTATGGCCCCATCAACTTCTTGAACTTCCTTCATAAGGCGAAGTTGACATACTCATACTTCATCACTAGATCTCCCTCTTGTATCTTCTTCTTTGGCAAGCTCTAGTTGAACTTTGTAATCCGCTTTTCTCTTTGCTTCAAAAGAAGTCTATTGTAGCTTCATTGTGTATCTTCAATGCTTCTACACAAGTAATCCTATCCTATAAAACATCTTGGTGAGTTGTATTGACACGCCACATACTCTTCAATGCACCCAACTGGACATGTACATGTAGCACCATATCTTTGCCGTAGACCAACTAATATAGGGTAAAGTTGGTAGCAACCTTATCGGGTGTTCTATAAGCCCGCAAACACATTTCGAGATTAGATTCTCAACCCTCTACCTGCTTGTACCCCTACTTTGTAAGCATTTCAACAATCTGCTCATTGGCACTCTCAACCAAACTGTTGCATTATAGATGGTAGGGTGAAGAAAACCTGTGTTGGATGCCCAAAATCTCCACTAGTGCACGCACCAATTTGCTTTGAAACCCTTGACCTCTATCAAAAAGTCACACGCAAGGCACTCCAAAATGGCAGCAAATGCAATAAAACACAAATTGAGCTATTGTGTGAGCATTTACCTCTTTCATTGCTTTTTCCTCAACCCACATGGTGAGATTATTTAATAGTCACCACAATTTACTTCTTACTGCTTGCCTATTTGAAAAGTGGACTAATGGCGTCCAACCCCATTTTTCAAATGCATTTTGAGCTATGATAGCTCCTTATGACTCCACTATCAACTTCCGTTCTCCCATGGTTTGACACTTATGGCAGGTCTTGCACCAATAATGAACATCTCGCACTATAGAAGGCCACCAAAAACGAGTGCTTAATTTTTGGGAGCTTCTAATTTAGAGCTTTCTCTAAAAGATTTAGGTCTTTTTAAGGTGTGGGCAGAATTTGGAAAAAATCTTGTAGCTGTATATATATTTTTTACTTTTCAATTTCATGAAATTTTTCATTTCCTATATTATTAACCTTCACTTTCCTAGTTTATGTTCAACCTTCCAATTTTCATAGCCTTCTAGTTTCCACCAATTTCCCATTGCACCTCTCAATGTTTAAGCCTAAAGTAACAAATTTTTTTCTTTTCCAAATTGTGGTGACTTTGATGAACTCTAACAATATAGTCCCCATATTTCATATAATAGATCTTCAAGTTACAGGCTACCCAATAATAAATGCATTTTCTTTGAAATATACATAAGATGTGAGCTCAAGTGTTGATCTAGTGGACCATATGCATCAAAGTTGGTAGCATGGCATTGGGTATAAAAGTCCAAAGAAGCCTTGAATTGATAGTAACCTTGATTACAAAGAGGAAAATTGTTTGTGTACTTACATAAACATATCTTCAAACACTCTTTCTTTTAAGAGGAAACGCAATCACCAAGGTTGGAATCATCATCATTCATATATTTAGCTTTTTATCCATAATATGCAGCATAGGGTGGTTACAATGCATGTCTTTTCACCTGTAAAGACCCAAAATTTAGGAAATAAATTCATGTGTAGGTAAGCAAAGCCAAAAATGGAGATCTAGCATGTTAAGGTGGCAAACAAGGGGTGAAACACATATTTAGGAATTTTGGGAAAAATGCACAAATTTGGGACAATTCTTTGTATCACAAGTTTGTTCCTTAGTAGAGAATACATGTGCTAAGTTGTTGCACATAAGAAAGTTGTGGAGCATCCTTTAGTATACATTAATGTTTTTAACGGTTTACTTATTAGATATTGTCAGCCATAGTGTTTGTAATACAAAAACACTAACTTAAGACTTCCAAGAAAAATGCACAAATAAGGGACAACTTTTCTTGTGTTCATCGCAACACTAGAGCATACTATGTGAGGTTTTGCGAACTCATTGAAGCATGCTTGGAGATGTGATTTGTAGATTGTGTTCACATGTATGAGTGGAGCCTTATCCATGTACAAATGAGATGTGCAAGAAAAAAAAGAAAGGGGGTTTGAGAGAGGTTAAAGTCTCATTTTGTAGACATTTGAATGAAACTATAGGAGAATGATCAACATGGTCATAGTTTGAGTGCAGTAGAAAAAATAATAGAAAGGCTAACTCTCCAAAGTAAAAACCTACTTGCTCCACTCCGTTTCTTAGACCGAATCTCTGAGATTCCCCTGACGCATTAAGCTTTCACTACAAAACCCCACAAGAGGCTATTTCCAAATTTGACAATTGAGCTCATGATGTGGCGCCAACAAGGAACGTTCAGTATAAGCTAGTCCACCACCTCACATAGCTCCATGCAACACTTGCAAGAGCAGACACCTCTCCACCTTCAATTGGCACATTATGTATTTGTATTACCTGCTCTGTTTTGCACCATTCTGCTTTGTACTACCAATCACATCCAAACTCACCTTTCATTTCACCTCAACGCATTTCTTTTTTGTGAAAATATTTAAGTGATTCCCATTAAAAAGAAATGTGTACTTCCCTAATTGCAAGAGTTCTTAAAAATGTTACAACAATTTAAGATTCAAAGCAAAATTTTATCACTTCAATTCATAAATGTCTTGGACCTATGTATCTATACCGGTCATATAGCCATGCCGCTTTGTACATTGAATGCAAGCATTGATCACAGCACTCACGCATGCATCATACAAAGAATTTCTTTTGTTACCACCTTCACCAGCGAGCCAAGATGCATGAATAGTCTTTGACAGATTTGTACAAGGAATTTAAGCCTTTTCCCAAGGACTCATAGATATCTACATTCTAGAAACAAAAATAACTAAATTAGTGAAGAAAAACAGAGAGAAGGTCAATCTGAGGTTCATGATTGTGTCATACTTTATAGTGAAGGCTACCCCAATGAGATATCCTTGTCTCCCACCACTTGAACCATCTCTCTAGGGACTTGATACTCTCACTTGAAACATTCTTCCAATGTATTTGAGAGCTCCGACTCTCCATTTTTAGGTGATTAGAACCAACAATAGCATCAATGAGCAGTTCCCTGGCTACAATCATTTAATTGGACTTTCTTGGGTCCACTATGTCTATCCACCTTCAAAACACTTGAAGCCATCTTTTGTATCCTTTCTATTGCGGCTCTTGAAGTATCTTCTTGAACCTCATGCAAGTGATAACCTACATGAACCTCATGCAAGTGATGACCTACATTAATCATCATTCTAGTAATCTTTGGACCTAAGGGTAAAATGTACTACTCTTTGTAAGAACAAAGACTCTCACCAAAACCAAATTTTTCTCTAATAATGACGAGTGATACTTAGGTTTCCTCTTCACATAGGATCCCTTTGCTTACTTGCTTATCTAGGTAGCCATGAAAGAAACACATGGTAAACCTATTGTTCTTTAAAGAATATAGACAAACGAACTATGGCAAACCTACATTAAACGAACTATGGCAAACTAATGTAGGTGTAGGTGACCGGCACAGTGGGTCACGATGGATTTTGGGGGCATTTCACTTTGTTTGAGCATATCATCTTCTCCTCACTCCTTGAGGGCACAAGTGTGCGCTAGGCTCAATGTTGTGTGAGCACCGCTTGACGAACCTTTTGGTCAACGGACTGAAGCCCGCTAGGCGTGATCGGTGACTGGAGACCGCCGGTTGGGGCATGATTGTCACGATGACAAGCACCCAAAATCTAACCAATGCCTCCATCTCCCCCTCCAACTTCTCTTTCCCACTTGCACAACCCTTGCACGTGAGTACGCAATCTATCCGCGTGTGTTGCGTGCTATCGCGGAGGGGTAGTGCAAGCGGGGAAGAGCAGATGGAGAGGGAGGATATTTTTTTTTTCATAAGTGTCATCAACACTCAGTGCAAACAAACGATGTTTTTTTTTAATGCTTATTAGTCGTCGGGTACTCATCAATCAAAATGAAATTACACCTACAAAGAGACAAGCTTGCTCCCCCTCCATCACCTCTTGCTTGCCCTCACAACCCCTACACGTGAGCACGCAATCCGTCCGCGCGTGCGGACGGATTACGTGCTCACGTGTAGGGGTTGTGAGGGCAAGCAAGAGGTGATGGAGCGCGCGGACGGATTGCGTGCTCACGTGTAGGGGTTGTGAGGGCAAGCAAGAGGTGATGGAGGGGGAGATAGCAATGCTGACGAGCGAAAAAGGGTTGCGAGCTATCGGCATCAAAGGTTACGAGGTGTCTGCATCAAAGGTTACGAGCTGAAGGCATCGAATGTTACGAGCTAAAGGTTACCAGAGATAGGGTTTCTGAGGGCGGGCAAGAGGAAGAGCGGTTGTGACGGGCTGAGAAGAGGAGAGCTGAGTCTCCGAGCCCGAGTTGCTATGGTCGCACCTCTCTACCTCCAGGTCCTTCTTGCCCGACTTGCTCTGCATGTCTGTCAACAAGCTGCCCAGCATGCTCAGCACACTGCACATCGCGTCCACCTCCGACATGGCCACCGCCATGGCCACCAACCTGCAAATGTGCACTGAGAAGGATCCCAAGGAGTTTAGCAATGTTTAGCAATATACGGCTTGCTCAGTCCAACAGTATATGAATTTATTTTTTTGTCTCGCCTCAATTGAAATTCTTGAATTTACAAGTGACTCAAGGATAAGCTGAGAGACAATTCTCCCGGCCCATGGGAATCTACACCCACTTTATGACAAGATATATTACAAAGTTGTTTTCATAGCTTGAGAACCTTGCTCGTCTGTGCGCACGCAAATGATCAGTGAGTTCAAACTATAAAAACTACTTTGTAATACTATGCAGATGGTATGAGTGTCGATGGTGTATATGCTTGCATCTAGGGTCACCTTGCTCTCATAAAAAGCCCCAACGAGGTCAATGCGCAAAGTCAACAGGCCCTTTTACGTGATGGTGGTGATAGCCTTACCTTTGGGATCTAAAGACGCTTATTTGTTGGTCTAGCTTTGTGCCTTCACATGCAAATCAGGTAGTCTCTTTGAGTCCACAGATCTCCAGCAAGAAGAGACCTAGGTAGATTTGGTTATAGTAATCCATGATGCAAGATAAGGGAAAAAAGTCCTCTCTGCATAAGAAATAAAAACACCAGTGGATAACGGCTCATACTTTCTTGATGTCACCTATCATTCTAGTGCCAATGCAGCACTACTGCTTTAGATTGCCGCACGTATTTATTTGTTCTCCATTGTGCTGCTCATCGTCAACGTTAACGGCCTTTCCTCACAAGCTTCCTACGCGTGCTCAGTCAGTGCACTATGTTCTTGGTATAATAGCTTCATGTGTCCACATTATTAGTTATTGTTGGGGTCGGGTCCTGTTATATGATCTCACTCATGTAGATCATGATAAGCTATTTGAAGAAAAACTTTAGGCTATTGGAGTTACATATGGAGAAACCATTAGGATTTTCTCGAGATACTTTGAAATCTTTTGCCATTGTTGTGATCAGAGTCTGTTCAAGGTAGCTTCACTGATGCAACATACAAATGTATACAAAAGCTCAGTTTTTATAATGCTTTATGCTTTCACCACTTTCCAATATGGAGTTCACGACATTAACCTAGGCATGATAAGTTTTGGCTTCCATATTGTATAGTCTACAAGTGCCCTAATGATGAGGTTCTTCCAGAGAAAATTTTAGCACTAGTTCCGCCACCTTTAACTAGTAAAGGTCCAAATTAAAGCAACAAGAGTTGCTACACCATGCTTGTAGAGAGGTGCTTGTTGTTTTTCCTTTTCACTAGTTGGTTTCAATAAAGCACCCTCACACTCAACCCTTTTTTGGAAGTTGATGCATGTCGTATAAAAATTGCATCCACATTGCTTTAACGTAGCCCTTAGTTCTTCCTCATTTGTCGATAACATTGATTTAGTGTCCTAGCAGCCATGGCTAGCAATAGTGGAGGAACCCCCCCAACAATATTGGCTTTCTCTTCACCCAATTACTCCTCCTACACACTACTATCCCTCCGCTTTGATGCATACAAACCTTCCACCCCTATTGTCATCCACCTTTTGTGTGTGTTAGCTCTGTGAATCCTATCTCCCCTTAGCCTATTAGTGACAAAGAGAGAGAGAGAGAGAGAGAGAGAGAGAGAGAGAGAGAGAGAGAGAGAGAGAGAGAGAGAGAGAGAGAGAGAGAGAGAGAGAGATCATAGATGCAACAAACATCAGCTCTTTCTCTTGTTGGACGCTCTTACGAAGCTTGTACCTTTTTTTCCATTCTCACAAGGAACCACTTCGGCTCGTACTAAGGTTTGCTATACCAACTTGGAGACTATCCAGTAGACCAAGCACTAGTGCTAGACTCCCAAAGATGAACACTACACTTTCACTGATGCAAGCTACCTACAATGTTTCTACCAAGCCCGTTGTCTGTCTAGAATTGTTGGGCCTCTCCCTCGATGACCTGCTTAATAAGAATTTCATTGCGAATCAGTAGCCATGAATACAACCACGACTCCTTCCTCATTAGGGGCTACTAATTTTGGGGCTTCAACAAGTCCAAGTGCTCCTCCCCCTAACAACAATTCCCCTTCACTATCCTTCAATCTACACACCAGTTTTGTTCTTGCAAGCATCACGGTCACCTTTCTGTGATCCATCCACTAATATATAACATGATGGAGAGTCAATACAACCTTGTATCGAAAACATGGTAGCATGTTTTTGTAGCCAATGTCCACCGACAAAAACTATGTAGATACCATTACATACTTTTGCCCTATACACACCCAGGGCCAAGCCAAAAAAAAAAAGAAGGAATATTTTTTGCAAATGAAAAGCAAGGGTTTTATTTAGATGAAGTGTATGGAGGGGACTATAAAAGGTTATGTCGTCAAGGGTTGGAAACAATATTGTAGAATCTTTTTCGATTGGGTGCAAATATAGAGGGAAATCTTTCCAAATATAGTCATATTTATTATTGTACTCTCAAAGCATGTAGCCACTCAAATCTAATGGATGAAAGCATGTAGATGAAGCGTATGGAGTGGACTATAGAAGGATATGGGTGCAAATATAGAAAGAAATCTTCCCAAATATAGTCATATTTATCATCGTGTGCAAAATATAGAAGGAAATCTTCCCGAGTATTTTATAGTAGTCCTAATTCACAATATCATGTCTCTAAAGGAGTAATATTTAGTATGGTATCTAGGAATCAGCTAAAATAATTGGATACATTCAAAGCAAGCTAGGATGTAGCATGCACATACACTTAACAAAAAAGATCTTCAACTTTATGTTTTCTATCTCTACAAGATCTGATGCATTTTCAAATACCCTTTGAGACTACAAAGTGGCTTGATCTAAGCAATTATGTCTCACCCTTCTTTGTGAGAAGAAAGGCTACATTGTCTCTTAAGTCTTAAAGTTGTACTAGAGAAAATGCACACATGTATATAAAGCAAGTACACAAAAGGCAAAGTTGTTTTTTTGGTACAAAATGGGTATACATAATAGAAAATTTTGATATGTGATATGTATCAACTTAAAGAATCCAAAAAAAATCTTATTGAATATAACTTCACAAGTTCACACACAACTTAGGGTTTTAATCTGAACTCTTAAATAAATGACTATCAAATTATATCAAAAAGCTATATGTTTGGGAGCATTCTCATTACAATAAGCCTATTTGAGCACATAATTAAAAAAGCTCTAAATTTGTGCCAAAAGCTCTAAATTAGAAGCTTACAAAATTATTATCCCCACCAAAAACAAGCTGAAGAACACAAAAAAGTACTTGGTCTTTGCCTTGATGCCCGCTTTCCTCATGACATTGCTCCAAAATGATACCAATCTTGTCTTTGTAAGGGAACCTCCTCAGTACCCCATCACAACCATTTTCCATCAGATCTTCACCCACTAAAGTGAACTTGCTAGCCTCTTGAACAATCCTTCTCCTCTGTAGCTTGAACATAGCCTACGAACACTGACTTGTACTCAAAAAATCCTCAATCTCCCTCAAAGTCTCCCTACTTGCATAGGTGGCGGGTGCTACGTATAGGCTAGATACATGCACTTGCATGTGACTACTAACCTCGTAGGGGTCACTATGTATAAATAGTGTATATTGCGTGCATTCAAAGACTAATTATAAAACTCCTTATCTATGAATTTTAGACAAATAAAATATACCCTTTTCCTATTCAATCTATAATTTATTTCCCCCAATTCCATTTTAGGGTACCCTTCTGTACGTTAAAATATGAGAAAAAATAAAAAATTTAATAACCCCTTTTGCAGCACTCATATGATAGTCACATAATTATTGAGTGACCCCCCGAGCTACTAACCAACCAGCTAGCTACTTGATTTTGCTCCCTCTTGACATGATTGAGTTGCACTACTTTAAAAAACTTCAACAGCTTCTTGATGGAGAAGAACCAATTCTTAAGAGAGTCTCTCTTTACCTGCCACTGCCCCAAAAGTTGCTTGATGACCAAGAGTGCATCACCTTTCACTATGAGCTTGGATATGCCAAACTCCACATGCTACTTCACCCACAGATAGAGGGCCAAGGAGTCAACCTCATTATCTATGTGAGCATCTTCAAGATCATAAGCCTTGGAAAAGATAACGTTACCTTGTGGATCCTATATCACCACTCCTCATCCTGCTTTATGCACCACTCTCCTGTATGCTCTGTCAAACCACATCACAAAAGCCCCTTCCAAATCAGGCTCTTCACCAGTTTCTTCTCGCATAACCCTTGGATACACTGGAAAATCATCACTCCGTTAAAAAAGTGCCTGCTAGATGAAACCTACTAGTGTGGTCAATCTTGAACTTGAATTCAAACTCGTGCAACTCCACTGCCTACTTCATGATATGCCTCCTTGGCTTTAGATGAAGCACCACTTCAAGCATAAATTTTTTAGATATGAGCACATATAATTTGCAAATAATCAAATACACATGCAAACACCAAGGCCATCACCCAGTGCTCAACTTTTGTATAAGTCATCTCTCTTGGACTTATCATTTGACTATCAAAGTAGATGGGCTTGTAGCACCTACCTAGATTTTGCAGCAAAATAGCTCCAATGGAAATCATACCCACCTTCATAGTGACATATCCTCATGGTTGGGAGGACAAAACATAGGCAATTGGCAAAGGATCTCCTTCACATTGTCAAAAGCTTCTTGTGCATCTTTAGTCCACTGAAAACCATGAACCTGCTGGTTCATCTTTTGAAGAGGATACACATAGTGTGAAAGCATCCAAAAGAAAATGGACAGATAGTTCAAGTTGTGCACAAATGAAGCCAAAATTGTAGCACTTATTGGAGTTTCTTCAACACAAGAACCTTCACCTTCTCAAGGTCAATCTCTATACCATTTTGTGAGACCACACGACCCAACAAATGAGACCACATGACCTAACAAATGAGCTTATGGTTTGACAAATGATCAACTCTAGAATTGTAGCGACCTATATCATCCATAAATATGCTAATAAATTTACCCAAATAAGGACCAAACACCCTATTTATCCAATCTTGGAAAGTTGCATAGGCATTCACCAAATTAAAAGGCATCTTGTGGTAAGCAAAGCAACCCCATGGAGAAATAAAGGTGGTTTGCAACCAGTCTTCAAGAGCAATACCAATCTAAAAATACCTAAAGAAGCCATCCATGATCAACTACCTCTCATGAATTTTCCTCTTGGAATGGCAAAGGGTAGTGATTCCTCTTTATAGCAGCATTCAATGGCTTATAATCAACACACACTCTTCACTTTCCATTATTTTTTGGTATAGTGATAACTAGAGAAACCCACTCAGACTCTTGCACGGGGTAGAGAGTACCTACCTCAAGTAGCTTGTTGATTTCCTACTATAAATCCTCCTTTTGGATCTCTCCCAGCCTTCATAGCTTTTGTGCCCTTGGTTTGAATCCCTCTTTGAGAAAAATCCAATGTTCTACCACTTTGGCTCCTTGTAGATCTTTGCACTCTGAAGCAAACAGATTAGGATAGGATGCACACAACTTCAGAAAACCCTCTTTCTTCTGCTTGGTCAAGTCTTCACCTACCATACCCTCCACCTCTATTGCATGTACTCTAAAACTTTGAGACTGCATACCTTCCTTTGAAATAGGAGTATCTATGGTGACTCCAAATAGATATTCATCAATCTTTAAAAGGTTACCATCACTCTCCTCTTCCTTGTACCTTTCCCTGCTCTTCAAATCCAACACTATTGCCAGCCATTTTCTTTGTCCGGCAAAGTGAATACCCCACTTTACAAATCTTTCTTGGCTCCTATTGCAAGTAGCCATGGCCTCCCCAGAGTAATAGAATAGGCACAAAAATTTCTATAAGGCATTCAATACCCATCGCCTTTACCTTCACATCCTGAGCAAAGCCCAAACACCTCACCTCGGCATGGTTGGCCATCCTCATCCGCGCATCTGATTTGACCACATCTTTAACCCTTGAATCCCTCATAGTAGCCTCTATCATAACACATACCTAGGCTTCACCATCAATATATGCCTATACATGCATCTTCTTTTTGATGAGTACATCAATGATAGGAAGCACATCTATTGGCTTGCCTATGCTTAAGGCCAATTTTTGCACAACATGTACATCTCCTCTAACTTGTGGAAGACTAGTACTGACACTAGTAGATCATTGTCTCCTCAACTCAATGCTAATAATTGACCAAATGTAATGTTAGCCTTCTAACTTTTAATATCATTCACCAAATTGTACTCAGGATGACCTCGCCCAACCTAGGAGTCCATTTGCTTTATTTCTACGATGCCTTCTTCTCTTGCTGGTTTTTTTTTCTCTAACTTCATCTACCTTCTCTTTACCTTTGCAGACTCTAGTTTCTTATTCAATCTCTGTCTCCCTTTCTCTATGTGGCTTCTTGTTTGCCAAGACATCATCATCCTACTTATCCACTCTAATTATGTTACCTCTATGAACTTCCTCATTACTCACTGGAATAGGTTATGCAAGATTATCAGTTGGTTGCTCCCTTTGACCATTGGGTGGCCCTTGACCAAAACACAAAAACATACCTCCTCTTTCCCTGGGTGAATGCGGACAATTTGGAGCATAATGTCCCCCCCCCCCCCCCCAATTGTAGCATCGAGGAGGCAACGGCCTAGCTCTGCCTCTACCTACCGTTGACTACCCTCTATCCATCACACTTGAATGAAGCTTTTGCATATGCTCCAAAAAATCTTGAACAATACATACCCAATGTTGCAAAATGGTTGCCGCTCCTTGATTTTCTTGATTCTCCACTTGAACTTCATCTTTTGAACTCTGGGGTTGAAAACAAGACATCTCTTTGTATCCCAATATACCTTGCTTGATTTTCTTCTTGGTTTTCTTGTACAACTGCCACAACATGATTATAATTCTCAGGGTTCTCAAAATCCACTTTTTCCTGCGCAGTGAACTTGTCTAATTTGAAATATTTGTCATTGGCCAAGTGCATCATTGTCACCAACTCTACCCAATGTTCTTCAAAACGTTAAAAGAAAACACCAAAATCCTCACTTAAATCTTATCTAAGAGCCTTCAATTTTGCATCCATTTTGACAAGAGAAACCTCTTTGCAGAAATCCTACAGGAAATGAGCTCGTAGGGCTGGCCATGCCTGCCTTCACCTGACAACACATCAAACCATACCTTGGCCTTGATGTACATCACCAATGGGTTTGTCTACATCTTGTTGTCCTCATTTGGCATACATAGTGATAGCATATACAACTTGAAATCCGCAATCCACTCCTCTGAATTCTCCTCGCCAATAAATATCGGCCCATAGCTTTGTACCACCATTTTCCTTGTCGAAAATAGCTCCTTTGCTTTGACCAATGAGCAATCAGTGTGCTCCTTGGTGGGGGCACCAAAAGATGGAGAGATGGAATGAGGAACACACCCATAACACATAGGAATGCCCCTATATATCTTAGGGTATCCATAGCACCCCTATCCTCTCATAAACACCTTCAAAAAACACACTTCTCAATAGTAAATCCATGTTTGCACACAACTCAATGCACACACACTCTGTAAGATCAGACCTGAATGCACACACCGATACAATCTTCTCTCTCTCTCTCTCTCTCTCTCACTCTCATTCACTCTCACTCTCAGTCTCTCTCTCTCTCTCTCTCTCTCTCTCTCTCTCTCTCTCACACACACACACACACACACACACACACACACAGCGCCATGGGCACATGCACACACACAACTGGCACCGTAAAGCAACAGAGAAAAAGAAAAGAAGAGGAGAAAGGGAGGAGCAACAATTGAGAATCAACAGGTTCTACTTGTCCTTGCTTCCAAGGAAACTTGTACAACCTCTTATGTGCAAAAAAAGGCTTCTCCCTTCACAAGCATGCAAATAATCCCTCAGAATGATAACCCAAAGACTATTTATAATTTTTTTGCTAATTTTAGTATTTCCTTGTCCCTCAGCAACTTGTTTGAATTTCCCTTAAGTAACTTTACATGCATGAGGACGTCCGCTTGGAGGGGACAAATGTGCTTACTTCTCTCTCTCTCTCTCTCTCTCTCTCTCTCTCTCTCTCTCTCTCTCTCTCTCTCTCTCTCTCTCTCATGGGACACTATGCCCCCTTTTGAGAACAACGATGTCACTAGTGGGGATGGGAGTGTTCTCAACAGAATAATTGGGCTGCATATTGACATTGTGTGAACCATTTTCCCATTGGATGCTATCCACTTCTAGCACTGCCACTGACATCGTCCAAGACCACCAAAGTGCGGACCACAATAGTCGTGCACACTCGAGTGCCCGTGAGGGAATCTAACCCAACACTACACACGGGGAGGAGGAGGATGTCATAGACACAAGCTCATCTCCTCTCCTTGGATACATAATGGGGGGTAACCCCTCTAGTATATATACTCCACGCCATCATTTGATTGCCTTGCCTATGGGTTTATGCCCTTTCCACATGGTGCATCCATACTAAACCACCCCTTTTGGAGCTTCAAAAAACCCTCTAAAGTTCCCAAACAAACCTCATTTTCATGCGATATTGGGACTCTTGTCATTCCCCCCTCCCCAACCAATTGACATCCTATGAAGACCACTTGAAAGGCTATGTTTTGGGCATGGGTCCCAACATGTGCTTTGCATTTTGGAATTCACGCAACCTTGAATTGGGAGGTCCAAATTTTTTAAAAATAGATGTCACCTTCTTTTCTTCCCCTGTTGCATAATTTTAATGGCCATAACTTAGTGCTCGGACCTTTGATCAATGACTTGTAGCTTCCCCATTGCTCCATACATTGTGCACTAGCTCTAAGGTCCCTGGTGATCTCAAGAAGAACCCAAAGGAACTTATTCCAAGGTAGTCAAACCAATGCAAAATTAGCCCCCCGTCAAAACTTCCTTTGCTCATAACTTGATCATCCAGGCTCCCATTGTAGATCTCAAAATACCCGCATGCTCCATAAATCAAACACTTTAACCCTTTTAGTTCACATATGCTTCAATCCATAGCCACACTTGTCCATCTTGATGGGGATCTATAAAGCATAGAGATCTAATCAACAAACTGTTTGGACTTGCTTGGACAACATTTTGGAAACCATCTTTTACACCAAAATATTTTCACTTTGGACATTTTGAGAAGCCATTCGGATTAGCCCCAAATAGAGATTCTTAACTAAAAACACTTCAAAAGACATGCACATCCAGATACCTTTGTTTGGCCTTGACCTTATACATGCTTTTGCACTTGAGTATGCACATGTAGACACCCATATCCCGGCTTCTGCCCTCTTCTAGCTCTAACATACTTTGGCTATACCAACATTGTTAGAGTCTGAGAAGTGCACCTTGTATCACACGAGCTTGACAGGAGACTATACTTGGTTATAGATTTACAATTCTAGAAGGGGTATTTTAATTCAATTTTTTAAAGAAGTTACATGTTTATGAAGAAAGAGGGGTAGTTTCATTCAAATCCACAAAATGTGTAAAGGGTATTTATTATTAGGCTTTGATCACACATGATATAGCGGATTTTATAAGGACCACCCCCCGAATGTTAGCATAACACAAACAAAGTGATCCAATGCTAACCTGAATTTGATCTGAAGGATGCTCGCTCAATGATATTTTCAATTAAAAAATGATAATGAAGATATCCCAATTAAAGAGTGATTAGGAAATATAATCAGGTAGGGAGAAACTAATTAAAAATTCTAATTAGGATCCAGTGTGTGATTATGAAGTGCTATCTTGTCAAGGCTTTAATACCAATTGTAGGGTTAAGGAGGGCTACTTGTGAGCAAATAGAGTAGATTAATGCATTAGTTCTATGTATAAAGGTTTGTCTTCTGTAGAGCAATCATAGACACAAGTAAATTCTCAATTAGAGAGCTTATCAGAGCAATGCATAGACACCTATTAATGTTAAGTATGGAGCCTGATTTACCCTTGTAATTTTTTGTGGTAAAAGCGCACATTTGTAAGGCCCTCATTATGAGGAGAAGCCATCCTGCGTGAAGGAAAATCACTCACCAGAAACCAAAATCTTCAGAGTCAAGAATCAGGGGCCTCGGGGGCGGAAGCCCTCGAGACTTTTTTGCCCTCGCCGGAATATTCCTTTTCGCTGGAATATTATGGCCGGACGGCGGCCGGAAAATGGTCGAAAAACAACCGTCGGTTGGCCGGTGGTCGGAAGTCAATGGCCGGTGGCTGGTGGCCAAATTCAATGGCCGGTGGCCGAATTCAAAAGCGGACTTGTCTTCTCAAGGGTGGCCACACATGGGCGGATTGGAGGGTCCGATTTGGACTTATTCGCACAAGGGCGGCTACACATGGCTGCCTCTCATAAGAGAGGGCAGCCCTTTTGGCCTATAAAAGGAGGCCATTTCTACACACATTTCATAGTGTGAAGTTGATGCAACAAGGTGAGTGTGAGGTGGTGAGAGTGAAGCAAGGCGGAAGCTCCATTAAGGGTATAATCCCTTTGTAAACTACTTCTTGTTTTGAAGTACTAAAGCCATTGAGTGGATGCTTTCCCGTGGACGTAGCCCACATTGGGTAAACCACGTATATCGTGTGTACTCTCTCTCTCTCTCTCTCTCTCTCTACTCTATAATCTCGTGTATGTAAATCTGTCTCTCTCCATTAAGTAATCTACTCAATTATCTATTTAGCTACGTCTTATTTCCTAACAACTGGTATCAGAGCCAGGTTTTCTCGTAGCTAAATTATCTCAAGGAAAGGATTCCTTGAAATGAGTGGGAGTTATGGCAGAGGAAGGGAAGCTCAAGATTGAGAAGTTCAACGGCAAAAACTACCAACATTGGAAGATGCAGATTAAAGACTATCTCTACGAGAAGGACCTCTATTTGCCACTAGGCGGTCTTGCAAAGAAGCTCGCAACGATGGTAGATGAAGCATGGATTGTCCTTGATCGAAAGGCACTGGGAACAATCCGGTTAAGCTTGGCGTCAACGGTGGCCTTCAATGTTTCGGAGATGAAGACCACAGAGGACTTGATGAAGTCACTTGACGACTTCTACGAGAAACCATCAGCATCCAATAAGGTATTTCTTATGAAGCGCTTGTTCAATCTAAAGATGGCAGAGAATGGTTCACTTGCAGAACACCTAAATGACTTTAACACAAACATAAATCAACTTCGATCGGTGAAAATCAATTTCGATGATGAAGTGCGAGCTCTCCTTATACTATCATCTCTATCGGATAGTTGGGACAGCCTTGTGATGGCTGTAAGTAATTCTATTTCTGGCACAAATACTCTTAAGTTTGATGATGTTGTGGGTGTTCTCCTAAGAGAGGAAATACGAAGGAGAAGCACAGGAGAATCATCAAGTGCTGCATTGTCAGTGGAAACAAGAGGAAGGCCTAAGGAGAGGTTCAAAAACCAAAAGGGTCGTGATCGCTCAAGATGGAGCAAGTCACGTACAAAGTCAGTTCTTGAATGTTGGAACTGCGGCAAGAAGGGCCACGTCAACAAGAATTGCTGGTTCAAGAAGAAGAAGGAGACTGAGTCTCAAGACAACAAGCCAACATCGGAGGCCAATGTGGCAGGTAAAGTAGAGCAAGATGCTCTAATTCTCTCATTAGACAATGTGTCTAATTCCTGGATAGTAGATTCCGGGGCTTCATTCCATGCAACACCACACAAGCAACATTTCCAAGACTACACCAAAGGTAATTTTGGGTATGTATACTTGGGAGATGATGAAGCTTGTGAGATTGTCGGCAAAGGTACAGTTTCTGTCAAAACTGCTAACGGAAATGAATGGAAGCTTAAAGATGTTAGGCATGTTCCTTCTCTTCGCAAAAATTTGATCTCTACACGACAATTGGACGATGAAGGTCACAACATTGCATTCGGAAACAAACGGTGGAAGATCTCAAAGGGATCTTTGGTGGTTGCCAAGGGAGAAAAGGTCGGTACACTTTACTTTTGTACTGTTAGCACGCAACCTTCAGCTTGTGCAACAACTACAGAAGTTGACAGTGCAGTGTGGCACTACCGACTTGGGCATATGAGTGCCAAAGGAATGCAAATCCTTCAAACAAAGAAGCTTCTACCAGGTTTGAAAGAAGTGGACTTAGAGTTCTGTGAAGATTGTGTTTATGGTAAATAAAAGAGGGTAAAATTTCAAAAATCAGGAAATGAAAGAAAAAATAAAAAACTTGAGTTGGTTCATTCTGATGTTTGGGGTCCTGCAAGTACACCATCACTTGGTGGCTCATTGTACTATGTAACATTCATAGACGATGCGACTAGAAAAACATGGGTTTATGTCATGAAGAATAAATCCGATGTATTTTCCATATTTCAAAGGTGGAAAGCCTTTGTGGAGAATGAAACAGGTACCAAGGTTGAATGCCTCAGATCCAACAATGGAGGCGAATATTGCAGCCAAGCTTTTGAAAGCTTTTTTGCTAGCAATGGCATTCGGAGGCAAAGGACAACCCCAAGGACACCTCAACAAAATGGGATTTTGGAAAGGATGAACAGGACAATCATGGAGCGAGCACGAAGCATGCGGCTACATGCAGGACTACCGCTTGAGCTTTGGGCAGAAGCTGTAAGTACGTCTGTGTACTTAATCAATCGGTCACCCTCAACGGCATTGGATGGGGGAGTTCCAGAAGAGGCATGGACAGGTAAACCGGTGAATTATGCATTTCTCAAAGTGTTTGGGTGTGAGGCTTTCATGCACATAGATAGAAGCCTAAGATCAAAGCTAGATGCAAAGTCCAAAAAGTGTTTCTTCATTGGCTATGGAGAAGGTGACTTTGGGTATCGCCTATGGAATCTTGAAGATGGTAAAATCTTAAGGAGTAGGGATGTAATTTTTAACGAAAAAAATATGTACAAAGATTACTTGGAAAGAAAACAAACAAAAGAAACAGGTGATGAGTACATGGAGCTTGAGGACGGTGAAGACTCAAGGACTGCAAACGGTGACAATGTGCAACAACGTCAACCAAATGAGGAGCCTCAATCTATTCCCCGAAGATCTACAAGAGCAAGTAGACCTTCAGAAAGGTTTGTTCCTTCCTTCAACCATCTCTTGATCTCAGATGCTGGAGAGCCGGAATCATACGAAGAAGCTATGCAACATGAATCCAAAGAATAATGGACGAAGAGCATGCAAGTGGAGATGGACTCACTACATCGCAACCAAACATGGGAGTTGGTTGAGTTGCCTAAAGGTAAGCGGGCACTTCAAAACAAATGGGTGTACAAGTTGAAGGAAGAAGAAGGTGGGAAGAAAAGGTACAAGTCTAGGCTTGTGGTAAAAGGTTTTTCTCAAAAGAAAGGTATTGACTTCAATGAAATATTTTCTCCTGTTGTAAAAATGAACTCAATTAGGCTTGTCCAAAGACACAAGAGGAGATAGCCTATATGTCTAAAGTTCCATATGCTGCAGCGGTAGGTTCTCTAATGTATGCTATGGTCTGGACAAGGCCAGACATTGCACATGCAGTGGGAGTTGTGAGTAGGTTCATTGACAACCCAGGTAAAAAGCATTGGCAAGCTGTGAAGTGGATACTTAGGTATCTAAAAGGGACAACAACAACTGCTTTGTATTTTGGAGGAACTGATATTTTTCTAGAAGGGTATGCTGACGCAGATATGGCAGGTGACAAAGATACTCGAAGGAGCACTACTGGCTATGTGCTCACGGTTGGAGGCATAGCAGTAAGCTGGGCTTCAAAGCTGCAGAAAGTGATTTCACTTTCTACCACGGAAGCAGAGTATGTAGCAATGACGGAGGCAAGCAAAGAAATTCTGTGGCTTCACAGATTCTTAGAAGAGCTTGGATTCAAACAAAACAATTGTGTCTTGTACAGTGATAGCCAAAGCACTATCCATCTTGCGAAGAACTCAGCCTTTCATTCAAGGACAAAGCACATTGAGGTGAGATATCACTTCATACACACTCTTTTGGAAGAGGGACGGCTAAAGCTAGGAAAGGTGCATACAAGTGAAAATCCTGCAGACATGTTTACAAAGGTGGTCAACAAGGAGAATTTGAGCTTTTGCTCATCTTCAATCGGCATTCAAGCATAAGAAGCCAGAATGGAAAGCAGTCATAGGTTTGGTTTCGAGATCAGTCTCCAAGTGGGAGATTGTTAAGTATGGAGCCTGATTTACCCTTGTAATTTTCTGTGGTAAAAGGGCACATTTGTAAGGCCCCCATTATGAGGAGAAGCCATTGTGCGTGAAGGAAAATCACTCACCGAAAACCAAAATTTTCAGAGTCAAGAATCAGGGGCAAGTTTAGGGGCCTCGAGGACGGAAGCCCCGAGACTTTTTTTGCCCTTGCTGGAATATTCCTTTTCGCCGAAATATTATGGCCGGACGGAAAATGGTCGGAAAACAACCGTCGGTTGGCCGGTGGCCGGTAGTCAATGGCCGGTCGCCGGTGGCCGAATTCAAAAGCGGATTTGTCTTCTCAAGGGCGGCCACACATGGGCGGATTGGAGGGTCCGATTTGGACTTATTCGCACAAGGGCGGCTACACATGGCTGCCTCTCATAAGATAGGGCAGCCCTTTTGGCCTATAAAAGGAGGCCATTTCTACACACATTTCATAGTGTGAAGTTGATGCAACAAGGTGAGTGTGAGGTGGTGAGAGTGAAGCAAGGCGGGAGCTCCATTAAAGGTATAATATCTGTGTAAACTACTTCTTTTTTTGAAGTACTAAAGCCATTGAGTGGCTGCTTTCCCGTGGACGTAGCCCCACATTGGGTGAACCACGTATATCGTGTGCACTCTCTCTCTCTCTCTACTCTATAATCTCGTGTATGTAAATCTGTCTCTCTCCATTAAGTAATCTACTCAATTATCTATTTAGATACGTCTTATTTCTCAACAATTAAATGCCTAACAAAATTCCATCCAAAGGGTAATGTCTCAATGTTATTTCCATGAATATATCCCAATCAAAGCGGGATTAGAAAATGGATTAGAGTAGAGATAAATATAATTAAGATCTAATGTGTGATTGGGAAGCACTAATTTCATTAACACTAGGTTGTTAATGGGATACTTATGTGTCCCATTATCAACCTAAGACTAGGTTGTGATTAGGAACCGCTAATTTTGTGAACACTAGGTTGGTAATGGGACACTTATGTGTCATGGGATCCTTTTATGTCCTGCTAAGTGAGCAACTTCCTTAAATTATTTGAAGAGTTCAAAAAATCTATTTTTAGTGTTATATATCTTAAAAAGTTGGTTTGTGAGGAGAAAAAACTTGGCATTTTCTTGAGCCATTAGTTCCATGTTAAACTTGTTCTTGCCAAGGATTTTTCAACCTAAACTGTGCCACAAAACGAGTGCTATTTTTTACATTTTTCACAGGTTTTTGTATTGTGCCACCCTAGAAGTAATTTTAGTAAGGACTATATTGGTACATAAGTAGCATTATTAGTCCTTGACACACTATCATGATTCTATGGAGAGGAAAATTATCATATTCAAAGTTATGGCATATCATGAAAATTTAGCAATGTTTTGGTTAAATTGAGCTTTCATGATTTTCTTGGTAGCTTCAATGAAAGCTATATGCATTTTTTATTCTATAGGTGGATTCCATAACATATATCTATTCTTCCTTGAATTTTGGGGCATCTAATACCTCATATAGCTAGCAATACAACGATGGTAATTTTTTTTTCTTTTGACTTACATTAGAGACATTTTGAGTTGGCACATATAGTCGCTGGGAGATTTTTCATGCTTTTGAGAGGTTTGATGGCTATCTAGAAGTCCATGGGCTGAACTAAAAAAAAGTTACGTTTAGTGGTAGTTATGAGAATGCCTATATAAATGTTGATAATAGGTTAGCATACTGACAAAAACACGACTTTTTGTAGCTAATTCTATGTCTAGGAAACAACTTGTGGGTGCTAAGTTAACCATACCATGTGATCAACAACCCATGGGAGTTTATGGAAAAAATAGTTTTACGATCTTAAAAAAAACCCTATATCCTTTTTATGTGATTCATCCCAAAAAATAGCTCTTTTGAGTAAAATGTAGTAGTATATCATGTTTGGAGGCTTACATGACCAAATAGTGAGGAATTTAGAGTGTTACTCATTTTTTCCATAAGTAGTGGTCTCTTAACCTCAAGCTCAAGAAAAGAGTTTTCAAAACAATGAACAAGTCTACTAAGAGAATTGGAGTTTGTTTTGAAACCCTGAAAGTATGTCCTGTTAGGTTACCAATCTAGTGTTAAGGCTCTAAGAACAATAGAGTTAAGGAGGGCTATTCTTGAGCCATTCATGGATAGAAACTAATTAAAAATATACTAATTAGATGCATAGAATTAATCAATAGACACAAAGAGAGTTGCAAAAAAAAAGAGTAGATTAATGAGTAATGTCGTGTGTACATTTTTTGCTTTTGTACAACACATGTAATTATGAACACAAGTAGCTGCTCAATTAGAGATCTTATTAGAGATATGCGCACACACTCATTAAGTGCCTAACCAAATTCAATCTAAATGGTGCTAGCTCAATGGTATTTCCATGAACATATCCCAATTAAAGAGATCTTATTAGAGATATGCGCACACACTCATTAAGTGCCTAACCAAATTCAATCTAAATGGTTCTAGCTCAATGGTATTTCCATGAACATATCCCAATTAAAGAGTGATTAACCTGGATTTTTGTCCTAGGAATGTATCCCATATACCACCTTGTGAATTACATAAATGGATTGTTGGATGCAAACTAGACTAATTGAATGGTGCAAGATCAATGTGCCCAATTTTGACAACTAGATATTGAATGTGACATTTCACATCCCCCAAGCATTTGCTTTTGTGGAGTCTCCAACGCACAAGGCATGGCCAACTAGCATTGGAGGCCGGGACAAATCTTTAGATGACATAAAAAATGCCAAAAATCCTAGCTTTGATATATTTGCAGCCTAGGTTCCATATAAACTATGTGCACTTAAGAAATGAATTTAGTTGAAATGAATGAGTCAAAGATGGCTTACGGTGCTTGGTTTGGACACCTTTCACTGAGTGTAATAAATACATGAAAACCAAAAGAAAACATAACATAGTATACTTGTCATTTGTTAAATGATATTTTCAATATTCCAACATGCTAAGATGCGTTCTTAAGAAGTATCCATGGAAAATTGAACCATTAAAGTTTGGATTTTTTGACATAAATTTTCTTGTGAGTAACTATTGACCGATCGTATGAATTTGCAAAATGAGCTCACATGTGTAGATATCTTGTGTAGAAAAATGAAACTATGAATAGCATAACATTTTCATGAGATTATCTAATAAAAACTATATAACTAGAAAAAATAATTACCTTTGAATCAGATTAAGCTCACCAACGTGTGATGATTGATGTGCAAGGTAGCTATTGCAACCTAGATTAAATACTTGCATTGAATTCTTCATTAGGATCACAATAGGGATGATAGACTTGTTTAGGTTAACAAAGAAGACACTTGTAGGCGAGTGCCGATAGAAAAAGATACCTTGTTGCTCTGGGGATTTTGTCTATGGATGCTTGGCAAGTGAAGAATTGATGATTTCAAGGGTCAAGCTATTTGTAAAAACTAAAAGCTCAGTGTAATCAACAAGCAACTGGCCTTGTGATGATGTCACAAACAACAACACTATGGCCTAGAAATAGATGAACTAGTCAATTGGAAATAAAAACTTTTAGGCTTTGTTGAGGGTTCAAAGAACGACACCAAATGATGGAATACGGCTAGGTTTAAGGATGCTTATTAGATACTCAAGCAAATAGGGCTTCCAAATGCATAGCACAAGTCTTACAGTGCGCCATCAATATGTTGAGATGTGTGTGTGTGTGTGTGTGTGTGTGAGAGAGAGAGAGAGAGAGAGAGAGAGAAAGAGAGAGAGAGGGAGAGAGAGAGAGACATTGTATTGCAATAGCTTTAGCTCGTGGAAAATGCATCACTCGATCAATAAACTCAAACAATGATTATATGTGTGCCCTTTCACTAGCATATAGTGGTTTAAATATAAGCTATGTTTTGTGATGTTATCGGATCATGTATACATATTAGGTGGAAGATATTGATGCTATCTTTTTCCTTGTGTAAATATCTCTAAATGGCATTTTTAGCTAAAGCATTGTCAAAGTTCTTGAGAGATGCCACTAGAATATGCTCTTAATGGATATTCCTTTGACTTCTTGATACATTGTGAGGATGACATATTCTATGGAATCTAACATATTTTACTAACGAAGGAGTGTTTCCCAATGTGAAAGATGTTGTTACTTTATAATTGATGCCCAGCTCTCAATGTGTATTTCATCTTGATGTATGGTGCACATTTGTAAGGCTCCTATTATAAAGGGGAATCCATTAGCATTGTATGTTCTTGGTGAGATTTTTTTTTTCCCCTCAATTGTTTAATTTGAATTATTTCTCTACTTTCATTTTCTAAGGAAATATTTTTGTATTATTTTATCTTTCACATGCACATTTCTTTCCAACACCCATGACTGTATTTGCGCTATCGATCAATTCTTACAAAGTCCATTTTATGGTCTTCTCATGGTCTTACTCATTTTAGAACATTAGAGATTGGCACATGCAAAGCATGCTATTGTAGCACAATTGGATTGTAAAAGGAAAATGCACAATTTGGGTGATAGATTTAACGAAGTAAGATATGCTATCCTACAGAGAGACCAAGATCTATCTTTGAGGACAAGCTCCCTATGTTGCAACATGTGCATGTTGCGGGAGAAATTAATATCCACATGTTTTATTCGTGAAGGTAACCTACATACAAAGAGAATAAGATGTATCTTATGGTCTCAACCTACTCTTGATGAAACTTGAGATAGCTTCGATTCTACCCATGTATCATGCAACCATGCTTTTGAAAGCCTTCAAAGTCCCATGGCCGTTTAAGTTATTGAACATCTAATAGGCACCATATTTCACTTTACTTGTGTACATTTCTAGTGTATTTTGCTTAAAGAGTATGCCTTAAAATGACTCAAAAATGAAAAAGTAGGTTCAAATTACATTTTTAAGTTATGTGTATCATGCAATCATGCTCTGAAATCCTTTGAACATCTAATAGGCACAATATTTTACTTTACTTATGTCCATTTCTATTGTATTTCGCTTAAAGAACAAACCTTAAAATGACTCAAAAATGAAAAAGAAGGTTCATACTACATGTTAGAAATTAATCTTCATATTGGAATCTGAACCTTGACAAACAAATATGGTCTCTAAATTTAACAACACTCCTTTGCCCATTTTGATTGAATGCATCATAAACCCATTTTCCATGCTTATGTCTTGATCTTTTAATATAAGGAAAATCCTCTCAAACTTGAAAATGCATAAAAAAGCGAGTGCACTTTATTTGCGAGATCCTAATTTCATGCTATTGTAAGTGATTCACTTTTTTCGAGCTTTTTGCCGTCATTTGGGTTGTAATGGCTCTATCTCACCTTTGCCACAGAATTTCAATTTGAGCCTCTAGATGTCTAGACATCTTTATAACATCAGAATAGTTGGCACCAAAACACAAGTTCTAAGAAGAAAACATAGATCTTAAAATTATAATCGACTTTAATACAAATGTGGAGGTGGGTAGTATATGTAATTATCATAAATCTGGGTCCATCTTACATGGCTGTCCCGAAATGACCAAAATATCTTTGGGGGACATTGGATGGACAAGGGTAGGTTGGTGAATTGTCCTGTGTTATTTTAAAATCCAACAATGTGCACATTAACAAAATACATTTCCTTACATGTAATAAGAGACTTATGCATTATCTCCCTTTTCCAAGAGTGCTTACATGAAATAAAAGACTTATGCATTTTGTCATTTGCCATGCCTCCCAGATGAGTTTCACGAGGCAAAACTCCAACAATGAGATTCAGGGATGATCCAGGTTGGGTCACGACCATCCTAGAAGAGTCAAAGCGAGAATCTGATACTGAGAGGGAACGTGACAATGAGACATATGTTTCTTCAAGCCCAAGAACATCTGATGAATCAAGAGATTCTCATCACTTGACTCATTCCAAGAGAAGATGTGCAGAAAGAGAAGACTGATGCACTCAATTCGGTGGATCTCATTGCAATAAAAAACATACTAAGGACAGTGACAATAGTAAGTGAAGTCACTGATCAGTGAGATAGAAGTCAAAAAATAAGCATGAAATGGATACATTGATTGAGACTGATGATGACGCCAATTGGGAAGCAGACACAGATCATTACAATAAAAGACGGTCTAGAGTTAGGAAACTAGTTCAAAAAGCCAGATCAACTCATCACAAACGTTCTAATGATCTGGAGATTTTATTTTCATTCTTCAAAGGGGGAAGGAAAGAAGATCCAGCGTACACATTCATGCGTTTGAGCAGTATTTGGAGCTAAAGGACATAGATAAGGATGAATGGGGAGAGTATTTTTCTCAAAATTTGAAGAAGGAACATTCATGCAGTATTGGAGCTAAAGGACATAGATAAGGATGAATGGAAAGGAAAGAAGATCTAGATGTACACATTCATATGTTTGAGTAGTATTTAGAGCTAAAGGAATAGATAAGGATGAATGGGGAGAGTATTTTCCTCAAAATTTGAAGAAGGCAGCTAGAAAATGGTACTACATTATCCAACGTTCCAACTAAGTTCATACAATAAATTTTTTAAAGCATTTTGCCTGAGTAGTCAGATAACAGAGGGGATGAAGATATTTTGTGCGAGCTGGACAAGATAAAGCAAGGCAAATTGTTAGTCAAGAGCTATGTTGAAAAAATCAAAGAACTAACCAGACAATTGCAAGAACCTCCGTTGGAAAAGAAAATGAGAACTTGGTCTCAAAATGGTTTTAGTAAAAAGCTAAGGGAACAAAAAGGTCCAGCACCTATGAAGAAATTCAATGACCTAGTTTAGCGAGCTCTAAAACTGGAACAACAAAGGGTTGCAAAACAAGAGACCCCAATGATAGCGAAACCTTGACTGAAGGGTCAAATTCCAGTACAACTTCTATCTCATCTCTGATAGTGATTGATATGGAAAGCCTAAAAGCAAGAAGAAAGGGTTGTGGACAAGAAGGAAGAAATGTTGAAACAGATATTCGAGATGGCCAAGACAAGTTCTTCAGTAGGGAAGGTCGAAACCTGGCATTCCAAGTGCAGATAGAGAGACCATAGATCATATGAATGTACCCAATGCATGTATTATAAAGCTTATGAGCATGTGTGTAACAAATGTGGCATAAGGATTCATCACTTCAAGAAAGGAAAGGACTTATCCATGATTGCACTGACAAATCCAAAAGCAGCAAAGACACATGGGGCAAGTGGCTCCAAAGAGAATGATACCATCATGAGTGCTAGAAGGGACAGAGGCAGGTACCAAGGGGGTACTGGCCAAGACGGAGGCATAGCTGACTTTGGCAAAAGGAGACTTAATTTCTTTACTTGTGGAAATATGGCCATTTTGCAGCTTAGTGCCCAAAAGCTGCCAAACCATAAGGGTCTAAACAGAAAACGCATGAACCGATGCTTGCAAGGGTAGTGACTGGAAGCAGAGGTGTAGTCATTGAAGAGATTGCAAAGGAACCTAAGAAGAAGCAAACTGTTGAAACCAAGAAGTGGGAACAATAGAGAGCCACATGGAAGGCAAAAGGCAAAGGAAAAGAAGTTGATGAATGGCAGGAACAACGAGAGCTGGCAGCCAAGATTACAAAAAATTTGGTAAAGAAAATGTGAGAACAGTCAGAATGTTCAATTACTAAGATAATTCAGAAGCTACATTCTTAGCCTTCAGGGGCTCATGAAGAGAACCAACTCAAGCAACCGAGTGAGGATAAAGTAGCAACCAGACTGAATGAGTCTATGATAGCTGGAGTACAAAGTCTGGTTGAAGAGGTAAGGCAAGTTAGATCAGAATTGACAGAGGCTGGAGGTACTGACCTGGTGAAGGATCATTCAAAAAGTCCATCACAAGATCAGCCATCTACTAGATAGATAAATTCAACTCAATAGAATTGGGAAGATAGCTAGATGGAGGAAAGATCTTCCAGTTCAGATTGTAGTTCTAGTATTGAACAAGACAAGATCTATGTTAAGGTCTGTGAGAGAATCCAAAATTTGACAGTATAATTGGATGACATTAGATGCACATTACCGGAAGCTGTAATATTCATTAGATAGAAAAGGAAAGCAGAAGCTAAAGCGAGGGTAGTGGACTTGGTAGCCATAAGGGATGATGAGGTTCCAATTATTCAATACGATTACAAGCTAAGGAAGCAATGGGAACCATTGTCTGGAGTAATACTGGATGGGGGAGCTAGAGTTAACATCCTCGAAGAGCATCTGAGGTAAAAACTAGGAATTTAGGATTTAAAACCAGCAGCATTCAAGGTAAGAATGATTGACCATAGGGTAGTCCAGGCCACACAAATCATTGAGAATTCAGGATTTAAAACCAACACCATTCAGGGTAAGAATGGCGGACCACATGGTAATCCAGGCCATAGGATTCATTGAGAATATGTAGATCATAGTGGGTAAAGAGAAACTTAAAACTAGCTTCTTAATTTTGGATGAACAGGGAACATATGGAATGCTTCAAGGAAGACCACATGGTAGTCCAAGCCATAGGATTCATTGAAAATATGTAGATCATAGTGGGTAAAGAGAAACTTAAAACCAGCTTCTTAATTTTGGATGAACAGGGAATATATGGAATGCTTCAAGGAAGACCATTGCTTAGAACTATTGGTGCAATGCATGATTATGCCAATCAAACATTGACAATCCACGGGTCCAGCGTATGAGAATCCAAATCAAGATGAACAATACAAGGAGCTCAAAATTGTTGGTGTAGTGCATGATGATGCCAACCAAACACTGAAAATCCAAGGGTCCAATAGGAGAATCTAGATTAAGATAAACAATACAAGGAGTTGAAAAAAGGCCCTTAGACCAAAGGAACTTTGTAAGAACTATGGCACTAAGAAAATTGAGAGGATGTTAGCTTCAATGAACATATTTCCTCTGATAGAAATCGACTTGACTAATGTTCTAATGGACAAAGAGAAGGTTGATAGGCAAAGGAAGCAGTACCCATACCAATTCACAAAGTTGAATACTACAAAAAGGATAATTCAATTGGATGGGCATGCACCATATCATCTGATTAGGAGAAGTTTGATTTTAGAGTAGGAACAAAGCCCAATCAAAGTGATGCAAAAAGTTCAAAGCAAGGTACTTGAAGAATAGAGATGGAGCTTGGACTTGGCAGAGCGAGGCGACCCATTCAATGAACATGCAATAGAAATTTGTACGGAAAAAGAGGCAGAATCAGAAGATCAAGAGGTAGAAGAATGGAATCTCGACACATATGAGAACCCTAGAATGGGTAAGATCAATAAGCATCTCAAGCCATAGATTAAGTAAAAGGCTATAGCGTTATTTGAAAAATACAAGGATGCATTTGCATAAGAACACAAATGAATTGAAAGGCATTGATCTTGAAGTGTGTCAGCACAGGATACCATTGAAACACCCGATGCCAGACAAGTGAGACAACAAAGATACAAAATGAACCCTAAGAAGTTCAAGGAGGAAATCGACAATCTCTTGAAGGCAGAGTTCATCATTGAGGTCACAAGCAGTGAGACTGGTTATTCTTGATTGTAGTGGTTCGTAAGAAAAGGGGACGTTAAGTGTATATGTAGATTACAGGTAGCGTAATGCTCAAACTATCAAAGACCCCTTTCCACTCACATTCACAAATATGCCGCTCCATGAGATTGCTAGCCACGAGATGTATAGCTTCATGGATGGCTATAATGGCTACAATCAACAAGAAATTGCACCAGACGATAGAGAAAAAATGACATTCATCACTAAACGGGGAGCAATCATGTATTTAGTCATGCCGTTTGGACTCTGTAATGCTCCATCCATATTTTAGAGGTGTACGATGAAAATATTCACTAAACTTTTGCACAAATTCCTAAAAATAATGCCAAATGGTGACACCATTTCCTCAAATAGCTAGAGGGAACAACTAGAGTACGATGGTCTTCAATGCGCAAACGGATGACATGCACGCTCCTTTACCATGGTAATCTGCTAGTGTGTAATAATTAGATTAAGATCTTGTGCTTTTAAGAGTTTAAACACACCTGATTTTGATCATGTAAATCTTTTTTTTTTTCACCTTTGCTACAAGCAATGGATAGAATGCTCACCATTGCCACATAGGCAATATCTCATGAAAGTGACCCCATTACTGTGAGCATATTGGTCATATGCATGCAAGCGAATGACATGCATACTCTTTTACCTTGCCAATCTTTGAATATATAATGCAAAAATTTGACCATGCAAATCTTTCTGTCTGTCTCTACAAGGAATGGGTGGCATGCTCACCTAGTGCCATGTAGGCAATATCTTATGATGAGAGTAGTCCATTTTTTGGGCCAAACAATGTTTGTTTTGTTGGCAATGCCCAAAGGTAGTGATGTGTTTTGATCACGGGAGTAAAAAAAGGCTTCATTTCAATTTATGGAGTTAATTTTTACTTTTCTTGGCTTGTTTCTTCATTCCTTTGTTTTGAAAGGCCCAAGTTTCTCTAACTTACACATACAACACTTATTTGCCGGTGCATAAGTTTGAGTGGTGCATGAGCAAGTGTACAACAGGGTCACCCTTTGATGGCTATGGGTTTAGCAAATGTGGCAATAAGGCTATTGCCTTCTTCTCATATGCCTTTGGTAGCTACTCTGTATGATAGTGATTGCCACTGCTTGAGCAGATGTGGGAATAAGGTTGCCGCTTTCTTCTCACACACCCTTTGGGGTTGCTATGTATGCCACATTTTGGGACTAGACTATCTATGGTAGGCATGGTCATCATCCACTACAACTTTTTTTCACTAGCATGCACTCAAATATTGAGTGCAACTTATTGTATCACAATAATCTACCGATGCAAGGGACATTTTGCATGCACTTGATTTCTAGAAACGTTGAGACATTATCGTAGCATGACTTCATTAAGGTTGATATAATTCATTACAATAGTGCATTGTGGAGGATTTTTTTTTTAGCTTTGAAAGGAGGTTCACCCAAGGCAGAGAACTATACTTTCCATTAGGCCTAAAAAAATCACGAAGTTCAATAGGATATTGCAACTAACGTCAGCAACAAGTCCTGTTCAAGTAGGTCACACATTAAGCAAGGTACTTTTCTTAGAAAGTTTTGAGGACATCCATGATTTTATTGATTTTTGTGAGTGACAAACATAAGATTTTAGCTTTGCATGTTCCACTACAACTAGGCATTCTCCACAAACACCTTTTCCAATGTATTCAACTTACCTAGCTTAGGCGACGTTTCTTGGTAGCACATTTCATGCGGTTTTTGATTGCAACACCACACCCAACACATGTTAACGATGTTAATTATGATACCTTATTAAACTTTACCCTACTTCAAGAAAGTCGATCATTAAAACAAGGCGCGCCCTAATCCCGGTATCCTAAGGGTTTAAAAGCTAAAAAAAGAGAATCTAAATGCTAATCTCTCTCTCTCTCCCTCTCTCTCTCTCTCTCATTGTTTCAAAAAGATCTATGCATGCACAACTTGATGTGATTAGCCTTGCATATTTAGGCAAGTGTGAAAGGGGCATTGATTTAGTTAGTCAATCCATTTAGGATCCATTTTGAGATTCTTATAGAATAAAATCATTGACCAAGACATCTGCATACGCAAATTAGCATATGGAAGTAGGGTCTTTTTAAAGTTATGAGATCCAATGTATTGATAGATCTACTGTCTTAGGATTAACTGGACCATTAACCTCCTTTTTGGCATTGGTCTTTATGGTTTGTGTGGTCTTCAAGGAACCAACTCCAAGTTGATCATCAGATTTATTATAGAAGCTCAGTGCATGTTCACTTTCTTAAATCCAGGATTCTGGAGGACATAGCTATGCTTAGCCATCAAGGGAAGCAGCAGTATGGAGATCCATGTTTATCATAGAGAAAATGTAAATATGTGAGAGAAGCAAATAATTTTTCCCGACACGGAGAGACTCATGCTCAACTGGTTTGTCACCTTAGTTCTACTTCTGTTGATTGTAGCTCTACAAACCCTTTTTATCATTCTATATAGGGGACCTCACCTTCCCCCAAGGTTCCAAGAAAAGCCAGGCCTGGACAATTTAATGCTCCAAGCTGTGGCTCAATCCACACACCTCATTATCTACCTTGTAAAGACTAGGGGTTCAAGAAAGAGCTAGCTGTTTTATGCACAAACCAACATCTGCTGCTTGGCCTCACCAACTACTTTCTTCTGCAGTCAAAATGATCTTGTCCGGTTGAGATCCAAGTAACTCTTTGACAGACTTCTTCGATGTATTGAAGGCCATTGAAAGAACCTCCGTGTCCATGGAATTGAATACAGCATTTGAGCCTACACACACGCGCACAAAAAAATGAACAAATCAACAAAAACAGATGTATGCAAATCCATGCCTTGTCTTTACTTGTAAAAGTAAATTATTTGCTAAGCAGAAAACTTGTGATTGCATGTTAAGACATCTGAAATGTAGACAATATCCTTATTCAGATTTACTCATCTTCACCGAGTCAGAGAGCGTCTTCTCATCTACTCGTAATTATAACCCTTGTTAATGTTGAGGGTAGCTCAACCTCCATTGCAATAACCTTAAATGTTTTGCCAACCACATTGTCACGGGAGTCAGATCTGTTAGGACCTCAACTAAGGCTGGGTTCAGATGACTACTTTGCTGATGACATTGTCACGGGAGTCAGATCTGTTAGGACCTCAACTAAGGCTGGCTTCAGATGAACTGGCGGTAGTGCAGAAGGACGGAGCATGCGTCCGCTGTGGTGCACTCCCATTGGGCAGTAAAAGTAACCACATTTCTGGACCCACCCCCATCTGTCAGGACCTCAACTAAGGCTGGGTTCAGACGAGCCAGCAGTAGTGCAGGAGGAGGAGCATGTGTCCGCTGTGGCATACTCCCATTTGGTAGCAAAAGTAACCACATTTCCGGACCCACCCCATTTTAGGCGATGAGTGCGTAGTAGTATTGAAAAAGGGCTTCCGGCTCTTGTAGATGGGGGTGATGGAGGCAGCTCAAAAAGCAAAGAGTTGCCACGGAATTCAGACATAAAAAGCAAGGACTTGCTGCTGGGCTTGTCTGAACCTGCTTAAATCCATAGAGCTATGCCATATGGTGTGGTTTTGAGTGCAAGCATTCGACATTATAAATTGTAGCCAGCTAGCTCACTCTTTAACTCTGTTGGAATTTGATTCTTCACTAAACGAGAATTAGGACTAGATGCGTAGGATGATCCCATATTTTCGTCTGAGCAAAAAAACTTATAAAACAAGACTTCTGTAACCTTTGATGAAGGAACTTGAAAATTGCAAAATCAAGATAACAATTCACCTGCAAGAAAGTGAGGCCGCATGGGATGGGATGATGTGGTGAAGCCAACAAATTCGAAGTCCGAATCATTTGTGGCAACCTTGCTCGAGGGATAGTAGCGAGGCACAACGAAGACCGACCCAGGCTCCAAATCCGCATCCACAAGGGTCGAGCCATTTGCTCTCACCACTTGAATAAAGCCTCGGCCATGCGTCACTATCCCAATCTCAGTCATCCTTGGGTTCCAGGACGGAGCTACCATACAGCCCTGCTCAAGCTAAATATAATGAAAGCACACCAACAAAGGGCATTGAAACATGCTTCTAACACTTGGATTAGTGAAGAATATGCATACAACCCACATACAGTTAAAATGATACCTCGACAATGTTTTACACATCTCTGAGCATCAATTACATTTACCAATATCATGCAAAAGGTAGCTAATAAGTCTGCACTGCTATTTTGAAAAAAACAAAAACAAAATCTACTCGTAAGAACTTAATCCAGATTTATAATTAATTTTCACCACTAATCCACCACAAGAAATTGTATCAAAAGACATATGTGTGCACACCCCTGCACACACAACACGCAACGGATGCTTCTTTATCAATATGCCTTGTATATTTGCTAACCCACATGGAATCACCCACAGACTGTAATATAATTGCAAAAAGGAAATTCAGTTTTTATACATACAAACAGCAATTTATGTAGAATTTGACAACATTCAAAATAAAATCCTTTAATAATGATACTCTACTATCAACACATAATCCAAGAGAACTTACAGATTTTAATCCAACAGCAAACATGCCAACATCGGCTTCTTCCAACCTTTTGTACCTTTTCTTGCTCATGGCAACACTCCACCCATTCTGATTGCGAAACATGTGCTTTTCATTCAAAAGACAATAATGCTTCATTTTCTTCTTAAAGATACCAGAGTACTCATCCAGAATGTCATTATTGACCAATGTGACCATGTCGAGTTGCAGCCGTGTTGCATTTATGATAGGCCCTTGATCTTGCGTCGAGAACAAATTCCATATCTCTTCAGTTGATACCTGTACAGATCACTAAGTCCCAAGTTAAAGGCAGCCATAGAACATTGTGTACGTATGTGTGCTCGCAATTATGCAAACATATGTATGTATGTGTCCGCAAACAATTGTATATATGTGTGTGTGACAAGATATACGCATACATCAGCTTCTCACTTATGTCATTCTCTGTGTGTGTGCCTATGGAGCTTAATTTTCATGTCTATCTTGTACTCAGACACAAACATACACATGCTTACACAGGTATTTCAAACATATCAACATTTGTAAACTTAAAAATTTCAAAATTTGTAGGTGGGATTACACTAAACCTAGGTTTTTTTTCTGGCTCTGTCAGTGTAAAGAAGGAAAGGAGAACCTTGAAAGCCGCGGCCATCACTTCCTCTGAAAACCCATTCATCACAGTCGTCGGATACATGCCACCAGCTACATAAAAGCACTGAAGAGTTGATTTGTCATCACATCAGTCTCCACACACAAGCACTCCTACAAGCTGTCCAAAACTAAAACCTCATCCTCACCTCCAAAGAAGCACGTTGAGCCGTTAATTCTGACAGATCCACCAACATCAACACCTGCAAGTTTTCATTGCTTTGCGAATTAAGAACATAGAACGGAGTGCCTTCGGAGAGGGCAAATACTTCTCCTGATGAAAGCACGGTGCTTCTCTGGATGTCTTCGACAAACCAAAGGTTCGCTTTACCTGCAATACAGATCCGAAAACCGGTAAAAAAACATTCATAAACAGTCTGAGTTCCCAATGACAATGAGGTTGAAATTTGAAGCCTCAGGGTGCACGGGCTTCAGGAAAAATGATGCTCCATACTTTACCCCTTTCCAAGGACAATTTTTGGAGCTGATTAAAGTCATCAAATGATGACTTTTCGCGAAAAAATGCCTGACATTTTCAGCATTTTCAACCTTTATTAAAAAATAGTATTTCATATTTATCACTGATACTTAGTCAAAGCCTTGATTAAGGGCGCATTTGCACGCAGCAGTGGCAGGGGTGGAATGCACATCAGAAAATTTGTCCCTTGTTGACTGCAAATCCTGGGCCCTCGATTCTTCTTCCTCTCAAAGGCAGGGCTAATCTCCCAACTCGTTCGGCAGAGTTGAGCAAGGGGGATGGGGCAACGTTGATGACGCACACGAGGTGGGAGTAGAGCCCCCGGGTGCGGATCCACTCTAAAGCACAAATATAAACATAGAGATGTACCCAAACCCTTGATTCCATGTCAGTTTTTGCATACGTACATATATGCATATCATTGTGACATCAAGAGTCTTCGAAGCTAGGGGTGTCATGGAGTTTATACATGACATATGCATATCATTGTTACATCAGAGTCTTCGAAGCTAGGGGTGTCCTGTAGTTTTTGCATACACACACATACATACATAACATATATGTAAATCGTTGTGACATCTAATTCCCTTCGGAGCTAGGAGTCCCCTTCACACCCTGGCCAAAATTTGGCGCATCATTTGACGTCCAAAACGATCAACGAAGGGGAGGCCCAAGATCGATGCTTGTGGGCGAATATGCACATCGATATACATATGTAATTGTGCACACGAGGGTAGAAGCAGTCTGAAAAAAAGGGGCTTACCTCTCTGGACATAGAACACCGAGGGCCCATTCAAGTACTGAGGGAGGAGAAGTGCATTGGGTTCCAAGGTGAGCAATCCTACTGCCACTTTCCGGCGTTGCAAGAGATGCTCTTCGCCAAGGACAACTACTTTGAATTCTCCATACTCAGTATGGAATGCGCGGTGTGGTGTCTTGAAGACAAAGGGACATGCAGAGGATGAGTTATTTTTCCTCTCCCCTTCTGTCAAAGAGGCAATGCATCCTGCATATGGGTCCAACTCGTCATCCTCATCATCCTTATCGCTACTGTCAGGATTCTTGCATGCCTTTTGAGTGGTTCTGTCATACAGAATGCTGGTGGGTTCTCCTGCAATGATCGCGGATACAGTTGCCTTGTTCGTGAAGTCAAGGAGGGCTGAAATGCACAATAGGAGCGCACAAAAAAACCAGGTGTTGAGAGTGAAGCTAGGTCTTGGTGCCATCGCCATTCCTGCCTGCAAATATGAGAAAACCGCATATTGTCATCAAGGGCTGCAAACAATTTAAGGCATCCAACAAGCACTGTCCATCCAATGAGAGAGAGAGAGAGAGAGAGAGAGAGAGAGTCACGTGTGTAAGTGTGTGTGTGTGTGTGAGAGAGAGAGAGAGAGAGAGAGAGAGAGAGAATCTTCCCCTCACCTTATTGTGGGTGCGTTGGCGGGCCTGTCAGAGGAGCGCGCCAGGCGAGCTGCTGCAGTACTCAACTTAGGACAAGAACCGGACGGAGAGGTAGATAATGCATTCATATTGATGCCCCTCGCCTGATCAGAATTGCAGGCTAGCTTGTGAATTTAGAAAGTAACTAAATGCAAGTGTGGCAGCCATGCACAAATCAAGTCTGTGCGAGACGGCGTGTGACGTGTCATGTCACGTGTGTGTGGTGTGTGTGTGTGTGTGTTGTGTGAGAGAGAGAGCGGAGGTTGCAAGATGGAGATTGCAGAGGCTTTAGATAAGGGGGGGCTTCCCGCTTCCTCGTCACTAAATGACACCTCCCCAAGGAGGTGCCCACAGTAGGTGTCGCGAGGCGGGTGCAATTCGGGCTGTCCGATCGACATTAAACTAGGTGTGAACTAAGCGTGAACTTGGAGATATGTGCACCACACCAAATTTGGTGTGAACTCGGTGTGAACTCGACGTGAACACGGTGTGAACTGTGGAGGGCCTGCACACCACACCAAATTTGGTGTGAACTCAGTGCGAACTCGGTGTGAACTAGGTGTGAACCTGTCCGCGATGCCGTGATCTATAAACTTATCCCATACACACCTTTCAACGAGCGCGCGTTAGCCTAGTGGTTAGAGTCAATCCCGTGGGGGAGAGGGTAGTGGGCTCAAGTCCCGGATCCGAGAAAGTGGGAATCTTTTGCATTCCGTAGGCAATCCAACGGTCACGATCAACCGGTGATCGTGAGCCATTGATCCCACCTCCAAATGAAGGTGTCAATTAGTAACGAGGGGCTTCCCCCACACTATCTTCCATGGGGGTGTTTAGAATTGTATGGTTGTGAGGATCTGTCTGATGTGCATTTGTAAATTCAGGGCGAAAGAGAAATTCGGACGCGTTTGCACCCCCCTTGTAGCTAGCCATGTGCTCTAACCACTATGAAATATAGGGGATTTGAGTGTTGTCATATTGTAAATGCGAATGGATTTGATAATTCATGACAATTTGTAAATTTGGCCCAACCCCAAGTTGCTTGATCTAACGGCCAACAATCTACGCAACCCTGATTCTAGCCTCCACCGTTGATCGCATTTGACCTCGACCATGTGATATTCTGTTGAGGGCCCCCCAGTGGCAACTAGGGTTGTTTTTTGGCGGGCATCATTGCCTTTCAACATTCCAAGAGTTTATGATTTTCTCAACGGTAGCTTACATTTTCACGCATGAAAAACGGGCAAAATACCGGTAAAATGCCCAGCATAAAGCATCCCTATGAGACCCCACAGACTGCACTCATGCCAATTCCCAAGGTTTAAAGTTGTGTCCCACTACGTGCGTGCAGGGCATAGGGTGCATAGGCTCTTGCACTACATGCACTGTAAAAAAACAAGAAACAAAGCAATATTTGTAGCACATACAGAGGGACGAAGGGTCATTTAATGCAACCTAATTTGCAATGCATGCACCACATGCGTCCAACGGGATGCAGCTCTTATTTTCCGGAGGGTCATGGTTTAGGGAACACTGGTCCCATGCAAAGGCCCATTGCTTGACCCTATGTGTGTGAGAGGAGGTTGACTTTATGAGACACGTGTGAGATTGGGAGAGGAGAGAAGCTTTAGATAAAGCGCGTTCCCACTCATGCCAATTCCGAAGGCTTATTTGCCATGGGGTCGTGGGGATGGGATCAATGATCCCCATATAGGCGTGGTCCCATTGCTTGAACTAGGTTATGTCTCTTTTTCAGTCTCTCATGTTGTATCCTTCTTATTGCAACATTACAAAGCACCAAGCAAACCGTCTAACATAAATTGGAAATCACTACACGTGTGAGTGGAGAACCTACTCCTTAGTAGACTATTCCTAAGCATTGTGGTCTCTAAACCTCGCTCCCATTGCATCAATTTACTAGCATTGACGTCAGTTGGGGCTAATTGGGCTACTGGCCAATGTCGCTTGTACACAATAATGAGAAACTTGGATTCTTGTTGCATATGTGTTTGTTTGTTTTATTGTTCTTTTCTCATTGTTGTCAAGTCATTGTGTGTCATCAACATTAAAATTTGTTGTATTTTATACTTTATCATGGCCTTTGTCTATCAAAAATTTGACTACATTAGAGAGAGAAAGCACAAGAAAACACATGTCAAAGGACAATGGGGCATGCAAGGAAGTGCACTCATGGGTAGGAAAGTGCCAGAAGATGAATGCCACTTTATAAGTGCATATAAATTTTTCCTAAGATCTCACAAGAATTTTATGAAGCTCAAATGAGTTCTCGATCGATTCAAAATGACAAAATGACAAAAGGGTGGAAATGGGAGACAAAGTGGGTAGAAGGGAATATGGATGGGCATAAGGGCTTAGAACATTCATTTTACTCTTCAAAGATCCCAAAAGGAGCTGAATCTTCATGCTCATACTCCCATACTTTGAACTCTTTCACCTCCTCTTAGAAATTCAAAGTTACTATTTTTTTGGGCAATACTCACAGAGTGACTTAGGATATCAATCCAAAAAGAATTACAAACAACCCATGCTCAGGCCGAGCCATGGGAGCATCACACCTAATAGTTCGGCTCTAAGGGGAGTCACCCCGACATAGACTGTGGTTTTACATGGAGCCACCCTTACAAAGCATAAAATAAAGCCATAGGAACAAGATTTCAACCTGCATGGGGATGCTATTACAGAAGGAGACCTACCACCTCCTCCACCCATGTCCACCATGCAGCTAGCAATCAATCTACCGAAGATGAGTCCCAACACAACCGACTCGAGCCTCTAGATATGAAGTAACACTAGTACCATCCTTGCCATCACACCTCATCCACCCAAGAGCCATGCAGCCTGAGATATGAATGGTCGAACATACCCAACAAGATATACCAACCACATTACATAAAGAAGGCATCACATCATTGGAAAAATCCAGAGATCAATCCTTCATCGTGAGATATCTGCACCAAGCCATCAACACCCCAAACCACACACACCAATGGCCATGCAAGTGCAAACTAACAAGGAGTCCTTCTGCCAGATGTTACAAGCCATGCATCGCACATCAGTTATGAACAACCCGAAGTGGTGGAAAGCGAGGAGATACTTGTTCCAGAACAGATATTGGCACACAAGGACATAAAGGTAAAATGTAAAGTGATGAGGTGGTTCTTGGTTAAGTTCAAGAACTATCCTGCATTGGATGCAAAGTGGATGGAGGAAGAGGAGGACCTAGCAGATACTCCTTAGATTTTGGAACTTTACCTTGAAGCATTCGGTTTAGCATAGTCTACTCCGATAGAACCCCAATTTCAGCATGGGTGAATCTAGTGCAGCGGGTTTGCACAAGAGGGGAGTCACTCTGCTCCTTTGTCAATGGATTACCCCAATTTTGAATAGAGTCATTGATGGTAATGTCATAAAATCTAATATCTAACCAACCCAAATGATTTTCTCATATTAAATTGATCACTTAATGTGGGAGAATAAACGGGAACAAGTGTTAAGATATAGATATGTGCTTATAGATCTATCTCAACACGGGGCCAATGGTAAAGGGGCCCAAAAGGGAGATGGTCTATCAAAGAGCAAGGCTAACCAATGGAGCATAAGACCTTAGGGTTAGCTTCATTGAAGACCTCCAATAAATGTGTGTAAAAGTCCTTTGACCTTAGGTAAGCTAGGGCTGAGCTTGAGGTGGGAACCCAGCCCAAGCTCGAGGTGCTTGTCCTGCTTGAGGTGCTTGTTGTGCTTGAGGTGTTTGTCATACTTGAGGTGCTTGATTAAGATGCTTGAGGTGCTTGACTGGCTCCATGCTTGAGGTGCTTGACTTGCTGCATGATTAAGGTACTTGAGGTGCCTTGAGAAGCTTGCCTGAGATGCTTGTGGGAACACCCCCTAGTTCAAGTGCTTTGTCATGCTTGGTGAGTAAGGTGCTTGATCACCTAAAGTCAAAAGCATTCCTACAAGAGGGGGGCGAGCCCTTTTCCTAGGGGCTAGATAGAGAACACCCACTCACACACACAAGGGAAGCCCCAACTTGAAGAGGCAGCAAGGACACATGTCAGGCCCCTACCCATGTTACCTTCATGTGTTGCTTGAAGCCTATTGGCTAGGCTTCAAAGGGGTCCAATGATAAATTACATGAATTATCTAATTGTTTTAGCATTTATCAAGTCCTCTCTCTAAAAGAGGAAAGGGGGACACTTGTCCCAAGGCTAACCATGTTGCTTGTAATGGCTCCTGCTTGTGATTGGCTAGGCCTGGAGGGGTCCAATGAGCTTCAAGCATGAGCTACAAGGGGGGGTCGACCCAAGCAAGCTAGGGGGGTGCTTAGGGGGTATACTCACCCATACACACTCACAAGCACTCTCATTGTGTACTATGCAAAGTGCAAGAGCTCCCTCTCCTTCTCCAAGCAAGTAGAGGTTGAGAGCCTACACCAACACTCTTGGCTATGGAGTGCAAATCCAACCAAGAGCCATGCTTCAATGCTTAAGCTGGACATCTCCTTCTTCTTCATTACTATGCTATTATGTATGCTAGCAACAAGAGTATGATAAGTGAGGAACTAGTTCTTTCTCCTATGAAATGTGTAACATTTAGTGGCCTAAAATCTTTTGTGTAGCGGAATTTAGCATGAACATAGTGGGCATTTCATTAGAGTTGATTCCTAATGAGAATTACAAGAGTGCTTGGGTGGAGAGAGCAACAAAAAGCATAACACCTAGTTAGATAGCATCGACAATACTTTCAAAAGAGAGAGAGCAATTAAACTATTGACAACAATTGAGGACCGGATTTGCATGGAGCCGGTCCCCCCTCCAAAAGGCTTTGTATTATGGTTTCTCCCATCAAGAGAGACATTGTACAATACAATTCTTTGTGTTCCTTCAAGACTAGCTAGTGCAATGAAGATGGAAGCTTCATACACCAAGCAAAACACTTAATCAAACACAACTTGAATTATCCCCGTTCTCAGACCCAAGACCTCACACACCTTCGAAGATGGTGAGAGCTAGCAGGGTATGAGAGTAGATTGAGAGGAAAAAGAAGTATCTTACGAGAAAGAAGTACATCTCCTCACATAATCACTCATATTAGCATAGCTTAGCTTAGTAATTAGCTTGGTAGAGAAGATGAGCATGCATTGAAGCTTGGCTCTTGGTTGGATTTGCATCCACATGCCAAGAGAGTGTTGATGTAGGCTTCTATCTCACAAGCTTGGAGTAGGTGATGAGCTCTCCATTAAAGCTTGGGAGGAGATAGAGTATTTTTCCCTTCACACATGGTCAAGTGTGAGAGTCTGAGAGTGAATGCCAAGCAAAAATCAGCCCCCCCTCTCTCTCTTGGGCGAGCCCTAGCTGCTAAGTTAGGCTGGCTTTTGCCTCATTGGACCTCCCCAGGTCAAGCCAATAGGGATTAAGCAGCATAAGTGATAGCCTTCTGACATGTGTCCTCCTTTCCCCTTTTGTGAGAGCTTTAGGTAATTAAATAATTAAACTAAACTCTCATTGGACCCCTTTGCCTCCTGGCCAATAGGAATCAGGCAAGCCATGGGGCTCCTGAATGCTCATTGGACCCCTTGGGAGACTGCCCAATAGTCTTCTAGGACACTTAATTCTTATTGGTTTCTTTTATTAAATGTTTTTAAATTAATTAAACTAGATTTACTCTAGCTTAATTCTCATTGGTCCACTTCAAGGGTCTTCCAATAGGAATTGGGCACACCTTGTGGGCATCTGGCCTAGGGAGCTGACATGTGTCCCTCATTCCCTTTGTGTAAAGGGAGCCTGTGTGTGTGTGTGTGGTTTTCTCTCTCATCCCCTAGCTTTGGGGCTCGCCCCCTCCCATGTAGGGATGCAGGAAGACTTTTTGGGCACACACACTAAGCATCCAATTTTCCCTAAGGTTGACCTTTGGACACAACCTTTGAATTTTGGAACCTTAGCATTTTGGAAGTCTTAATGGGCTGAACCTTAGGGTCTTTTTAGCCCATTGTTTCACATGGCTCTTTTGCAGATGGCCCCCCCTTTGGATCCCTATTTTCCCTCCTTTGGATCCCTACTGTGGCCGGTCTGCTAACTTAACCAATATTCTAGCTTTTTCTCCCTTGGCACTTCCCCACATTAAATGATCAGTTTAATATGAGAAAATCATTTAGGAGAATTAGATATTGATTATTATGACATTACCTCTCTCTTGAAATCATAGTCGTCCTCGACTATGGTGTAGAGAAGATAAAGCATATGCATGAGTCCTTTTCTTAGCGGGTAGAGGATCCCTACTGTTACCCTACGACATCATTCCATAATGGATGACTAGTCCATTTGGCGCTTGAGAGCCGGAGGCTGCCGCAAGCATGTCTGCACATTAGTCCTATCAGTCTTCCAATAGTAGAGTGACAAGCTCTACTTGGTGTTTGGGAGACGTCGTCTCCACAAACTTGATCTAAGCATGCATACTACTTCATTTTTGTGCACAAATCAAGAAAAAGAGAGTCTTATAAGACAAAAATTTTTGTTCATTTTTAACATTTTGTACATTTGCTTACTCTTGGGAAGCATTGTAAGCATTGACAAGGTTTAGGTTATCCTTTAATTGTATGCCTTGCATCCATCTAGCATCTTCAAAAGGATAATTCTTAAACTTAATAAGATATCGTCTGATAGTCTTACCGCCTCTTAATACCTTGTCTTCATGTCGGAGAATGGACTCGGGCTGCAGCACCTCCTCGTGGTCCTCGATCTCCGGTGGGTCTTCAATAGTTGGTTCTTGAGGTGGCTCTCCTTTGTAAGGCTTCAAGAGGCTCACATGAAAAGCATTGTGTATGAGCCAATGATTGGGCAACTTAAGTTGATAGGCCATCTCATTGATTGGCCTAAGAATCTGGAAGGGACCATAGTACCTTTTTGCTAGTTTAGCATAGTACTTTTGGTGGCCCGTAGGATTCTTGCCCGTCGTGTGCCTTAATCGAGCCTTGGGAAACTTTAACAAGACCCAATCGTTTTCTTTAAAGGCTTGGGCTCTTCTGTGCTTGTCAGCAGCAGCCTTTTGCCTTTGCTGTGAGATAGAGATAGCATCCTTAATCTTTTGGAAAGATTCTTGTAGGTCTCGGCTATACTCATCTGCAGCGAAGATCTTCCCATGTACCTTAAGTAGCAAGGGACTTTTTGATCTTCCCTCAATTACCTCGAAAGGTGCTTTTCCTGTAGAAGTATGTACAGTGTTATTGTAAGCATACTCTACTAAGGGTAAGTACTTCTCCCATTGGGATCTTTGATCTACTTCCGTTACATAGGCTTTTAGTAGATCGAGAATAGTTAGGTTAGCTATTTCACTTTGGCCATCAGTTTGTGGATGATAGGCCGAAGAGAAGTTTAGCCTTGTTCCTAAATTTTCAAAGAGACCCTTCCAGAAATTACTGGTCATTCTAGGATCTCTATCCGACACTATGGACATTGGCAAGCCATGGTACTTGAAAATTTGTGAAATGAAGAGGGTTGCCATTTGATGGGCTTTGATAGTCTTTTTGACAGGTATAAAATGAACTTGTTTACTGAACCTGTCTACTATCGTCCATATTCCTGTATTCCCATGGATAGACTTAGGCAATCCAAAGATAAAATCCATGGATATGCTCTCCCACGGTGAATTAGGGATTGGCAAGGGTTGAAGCAATCCAAGTTGCTTCCCTCTATCAAATTTTGTCTTTTGACATACCACACATTTGGAAACATACTCATGTATGTTCACTTTCATGGTAGGCCAATAGAAGTATGTTTCAATTCCCTTTAGGGTAGACTGAATCCCTCTATGCCCCGCATATGGGGGAGCATGAGATTCATACATTACTTTCTCACGTAGTGAGTTAGTAACGCATAGTCTATTGCCATAGAGAAGATAACCATCTTGTAAAGTAAATGGTTCTTCTTTCTTCCCTAATGCAAGGGCTGAAATCACATCTCTAAAATCGGGATCAATAGCATACTCATCTATCATTGAAGATAGATCATTGTGAGTTGCTATGGAAACCGCATTCACTCTCGGTCGTCTTGAGAGTGCATCGGCTACTTGATTATGCTTGCCAGCAATGTGAGCAATATGAAAATGAAATTGCGAAAGGAAATTTGCCCACCTCATTTGTTTGTCGGAGAGCTTGGTCTGCGTCATGAAGTACTTAAGACTTTGGTGATCCGTTCGCAGAATGAAAGGAGTCCCCAATAAATAGTGCTTCCATGAGTCTAAGGCATGTAGAACTGCAAGGAGTTCTTTTTCGTATATGCCTAGAGCTTGCTCAACAGGGTCGAGCCTTCGACTCTCATAGCCTATGGCGTGCCCTTCTTGGAGCAAAACAGCCCCAAGGCAATCACCACAAGCATCACATTGGACCTCAAATGGTTTTGAGAGATCCGGTAGTGTAAGCACAGGTTGAGAGATAAGCTTTTCTTTAAGCTTTTCGAAAGCATTGTTCTCCTTAGCAGACCACGTATACCTAACATTTTTCTTTGTTAGGTCATGTAATGGTCCCGCAATTTGTGAGAACTTTTCTATGAAGCGTCTATAGTATGCACACATACCTATAAAGCTTCTTAGTTCATGAAGATTCCTTGGTTTAGGCCATCCTTTTATTACCTCTAACTTGGATGGATCCATTTGGATTCCATCTTGAGAGATAATGTGACCTAAATATTGAATCTCTTGCAAGAAAAATTCACTTTTCTTTCGATTAACATAAAGTTTATTCTCTCTTAAAACTTGAAATATTACCTGGAGGTGTTGCTTGTGTTCCTCTAATGAATTAGAGTAGATGATAATATCATCAAAGAACACTCCAGTGAAGGTTCGATGAGGTCTGAACAGCTTCTCCATCAAGCGGTTAAATGTGGCTGGTGCATTAGTCAAGCCAAAAGGCATGACAATGTATTCGTAAAGACCAAATGTAGTACGAAATGCGGTCTTTACAATGTCTTGATCAACTATCCTTATTTGATGATAGCCACTTTTTAGGTCAATCCTACTGAAGTAGGTCGATCCTTGTAGCTTATCAAATAGGTCTTCTACCCGTGGAACGGGAAACCTATTCTTGATAGTGATCCTATTTAGTGCTCTATAGTCGACACACATACGATATGTGCCGTCTTTCTTTTGCACTAATAGCACAGGTGAGCAAAATGGAGATGAGCTAGGCCTAACCATGCCCTTCTCAATTAACTCATGCACTTGCCGCATAATCTCCTCTTGTTGAGCTTGAGAAACTCTATAAGGAGGTTTGTTAGGCGGTGAACTTCCTGGAAGAAGTTCAATTGCATGGTCATCATTACCTCGTTTAGGAGGTAGCTCACAAGGGATGTCGTCAATAAAGACATCTTGAAACCCCTTGAGAAAATTGGATAACTCTAATTCCTTTTGGTTGCTTTTATTTTCTTTTGCTAAAGCATTAGGTTCATTTTGAGAATCTTTAACAAAAATCATGTACACGGAAATAGAGCTCTTTATTGACTTGTTGAAAGCTGGTGTATGTACAATGGGGATGGTGTTACCCATCTCCCTAGCATCTATATACATGTCCTTTTCCCTGAACTTAAAGGAGATTCTCCTTTCAGGAAATTTAACATGGGCAGCCAGACGGTCAAACCATGGTGCCCCTAGGATTACATCCTCATGCTTGAGAGGAGAGATAAAGAAATCCTCTTTGTCCACATAGCCTTGGACATGAAGCCTCAATTTCCCGATTAAGGGAGTGACTGAAGCTTCTTGCCCCTTGAAGGCACTGTCTGCGGGTAGGATATCTCCCATCTCGTAGGATTGTATGCTTAGCTTGGTGGCTAACTCCATAGATATAAAATTGTGAGTAGAACCAGGGTCAAAGAGAATAAAAGCATCATGTTCTCTTACCTTTCCCCAAGCATGGCATAGAGGAGATCCTTTGTGGTGAGTTTGATGAATCTCCTCCTCTTGGATTTCAACCAAAGAAGCTCTAGGAGGATCTTGGCGGTTGTTCTTTTGGGGACAAGCGCGGTACGCATGCCCTTGTTCGCCGCACTTGAAACACCGGTTACCTTTACGATAACGCTCAAGCTCTTCAGGAGAGAGTTTATTCTTTCCTTTGTAAACTCCCTTCTCTTTGCTTTGTTGGAATTGCCCTTAGGAGACTTTTGGACATTGTCCTTCCCCTTAGGCTCATTGGAACCCTTGTTTTCCGGGGGCTTATTATTTCTTTTACCCCCCGTTTGGAAATTGATTCGCGAGGCCACCATAGTATGGTGTATTACCGCCGATATGGTACGTGGCCTTTGGGAGTTGACATACTCCGCCATTTCTTCGGTTAAGCCCGCACAAAATTGTTGCTTTTGCTCTCCAAAATCCAACTTTTTGAAGACAGTGGCTTTGAGTTGTAGGTCCCAAAACTTGTCTACATATTTGTGGATGGATTCATTGGGAGAGAGCTTTAAGCTTCGCCATTCGGTGAGTACTTTGTCTTTGGCATCGGTGGCCAAAAACTGCTTCATAATGGAAGCTCTTAAAGCCTTCCATGTTCGTGGAGCTTCACCGTTGGCTCGTAGGCTAGACCACCATTGTCTGGCGGACTTTTGAAAGTGCATAGCTACATGGCGTAGCTTAGAGGACTCCGTGAAGCCCTCATCTCCAAACGCCGCATCGAATTGCTGGATAAAGGCCAAAACTTTGTCTGTAGCACCGAAGGTGCCATCATAGGTAAGGAAAGAGATGCTCTTCCCCCCTCTTTGAATTTCTTCAGCTTGGACGACCTCTTCCATGCGGCATAGGATTTTCTATGGCCTCTTCTTTTTGATGGTTCAAAAGTTGCACCATCACTTTCTTCAGAAGATGAAGAATTTGAAGAAGGTGGAGAAGAGGGTGACCTCTTTCTCGCCTTTTTCTTGTCTTGATCTTTGTCGTCTTCACCATAGCTTTCATAAGAGGAAGAGGATGAAGAAGATGGAGAAGAGGGTGTCCTCTTTCTCGCCTTTTTCTTCTCTTGCTTTTTATCATCCCTCTTTGAATTATGGCGTGGAGAAGAGTGTGATGGTCTTCTCCGCTTTGGTGGTGATGGAGAGCGTTTAGCCCGCCGTCTTCGTGGAGCCATCTCCGCCGAGGTGGCGGGAGACTCGCTTCTTTCTCGTTCCTTCGGTGGAGGCTCTTGAGTTCTCCTTTGGGAAGGAGATGCATCATCAAGAAGTAAGTTCTTGAGCCCTTCATATGGATTCTCTTCTTCTTCCCGAATCGGAGAGAGACCTCTTTTGGTAGTCTCACAAGGAGGCTTCCTAGGTGTTCTCTCGTCATGGTGATGAGCTTGGAGAATCCCGTGAGCACGGAGCTGCCGTTGCACTTCACTTTGGAGAGATGGATTGCCCATGGCTTGTTGAAGCCTAGAAACAAGATAATTAACAAGCATTGAAGCATCATTAGTAGCTTGCTCATGAGCAAAATCAAAGTTATCAACATTAACTTCACTCTCTTTAATATTGTCAGCCATTCTAACAATTTTTAGGTGTAAACTTTTTAGGTGTACTTTGGCACTTCAAGCCCTAGTTGCTACTCCTCTTTACCCCTTTAGAAAAAGCACTCAAGCTACTGTACCCGCGGCTCGAATACCATTAATTGCAAGGAATAGAAGAGAGGGTCTTTCGACACCAAAACAGCACCGGCTCCTATCAAGCTTCTAATAGCTCAATAGTGGTTAAGCCGTAGGCAAGCCCCGTAGGACTCCACTATTAAGACCATAGCTCTCGACGGTGATGCCCCGTTAACTGCACAAAGGCAGGCGCACTGCAAGGCTGAAAAATCCCTATTCTACTTACTCACAGGCAATTAATAATACCAACCATTTGTAGCTAGCTTGAGGACCTCCCTTCTTGAGCAAGAAAAGAGAAACCTTGAGCTCTGATACCAATGTAACATTTAGTGGCTTAAAATCTTTTGTGTAGCGGAATTTAGCATGAACATAGTGGGCATTTCATTAGAGTTGATTCCTAATGAGAATTACAAGAGTGCTTGGGTGGAGAGAGCAACAAAAAGCATAACACCTAGTTAGATAGCATCGACAATACTTTCAAAAGAGAGAGAGCAATTAAACTATTGACAACAATTGAGGACCGGATTTGCATGGAGCCGGTCCCCCCTCCAAAAGGCTTTGTATTATGGTTTCTCCCATCAAGAGAGACATTGTACAATACAATTCTTTGTGTTCCTTCAAGACTAGCTAGTGCAATGAAGATGGAAGCTTCATACACCAAGCAAAACACTTAATCAAACACAACTTGAATTATCCCCGTTCTCAGACCCAAGACCTCACACACCTTCGAAGATGGTGAGAGCTAGCAGGGTATGAGAGTAGATTGAGAGGAAAAAGAAGTATCTTACGAGAAAGAAGTACATCTCCTCACATAATCACTCATATTAGCATAGCTTAGCTTAGTAATTAGCTTGGTAGAGAAGATGAGCATGCATTGAAGCTTGGCTCTTGGTTGGATTTGCATCCACATGCCAAGAGAGTGTTGATGTAGGCTTCTATCTCACAAGCTTGGAGTAGGTGATGAGCTCTCCATTAAAGCTTGGGAGGAGATAGAGTATTTTTCCCTTCACACATGGTCAAGTGTGAGAGTCTGAGAGTGAATGCCAAGCAAAAATCAGCCCCCCCTCTCTCTCTTGGGCGAGCCCTAGCTGCTAAGTTAGGCTGGCTTTTGCCTCATTGGACCTCCCCAGGTCAAGCCAATAGGGATTAAGCAGCATAAGTGATAGCCTTCTGACATGTGTCCTCCTTTTCCCTTTTGTGAGAGCTTTAGGTAATTAAATAATTAAACTAAACTCTCATTGGACCCCTTTGCCTCCTGGCCAATAGGAATCAGGCAAGCCATGGGGCTCCTGAATGCTCATTGGACCCCTTGGGAGACTGCCCAATAGTCTTCTAGGACACTTAATTCTTATTGGTTTCTTTTATTAAATGTTTTTAAATTAATTAAACTAGATTTACTCTAGCTTAATTCTCATTGGTCCACTTCAAGGGTCTTCCAATAGGAATTGGGCACACCTTGTGGGCATCTGGCCTAGGGAGCTGACATGTGTCCCTCATTCCCTTTGTGTAAAGGGAGCCTGTGTGTGTGTGTGTGGTTTTCTCTCTCATCCCCTAGCTTTGGGGCTCGCCCCCTCCCATGTAGGGATGCAGGAAGACTTTTTGGGCACACACACTAAGCATCCAATTTTCCCTAAGGTTGACCTTTGGACACAACCTTTGAATTTTGGAACCTTAGCATTTTGGAAGTCTTAATGGGCTGAACCTTAGGGTCTTTTTAGCCCATTGTTTCACATGGCTCTTTTGCAGATGGCCCCCCCTTTGGATCCCTATTTTCCCTCCTTTGGATCCCTACTGTGGCCGGTCTGCTAACTTAACCAATATTCTAGCTTTTTCTCCCTTGGCACTTCCCCACATTAAATGATCAGTTTAATATGAGAAAATCATTTAGGAGAATTAGATATTGATTATTATGACAAAATGTTTCTTCTTCCTCTTCCCTACCCTCATTCCCTGCTAGCTCTCTCCACCTTCGAAGGTGTTTGAGGTCTTGGGACTGAGGCTTGGGATAATTAAAGCTTTATTCAAGTTCATGTTATGCTATGATTGTGATGCATGAAACTTTCCATCTTCATTGCATCACCTAGGTCACAAGGAACACAAAGAATGTATTGTAACAAGTCTCTCTTAATGGGAGAAATCATAATACAAATGCCTATTGGAGGGGGGACCGGCTCCACATAAATCCGGTCCTCAACTGTTGTCATGTTCTCTAAATTCTCTCTCTTGCAAAAGTATTGTTCATGCCAAGTTAACTAATTGCTATGATTATGTTGCTATCTTCAATTATGTCTACCCGCTATGCTCACAAAGTTATTTCTCGAAAGTATTCTCATTAATTTTCGCTATTCTCAAGTTGAATAAGCTAATTCCATTACAATCCCCTTTTGGGTTTCAGGGATATTGATAGGCTGACAGTATTCTGCTGTGTGATTTTATGATCTGGAATTTCCAAAACTGAATATGATTAATTTGTACTTGACTTTTTTGAGTGTAGGAACTGGAAGACGAAATGATTGTAGCATTTTGGTCTCATAAATCTCTACTTTGTATAGTCATTTTACTATACAGAGTTACTATTTCTTAAAAGGAAAAAAAAGTAGCCTTTACTAAATTAGTCATAGCTTGCTCATACAAGGTCTAACTTCAAAAAAAATTCTAATTAAAAATTATCTTTTTTCAAAGTCTACAACTTTGTAGAAGGAATCAAAAGCTAATTCAGAGATAACTGAGGTCATATGATGGGATTAACAGAAACCGTTGGTGGGGATATCTTTAGTGATATTCCATATACTACTATGCCATGGAGATTGTTTGTCAAGCTTATAAGCAAAGCCCTATGGATTCCACTCCTTTTCTTTGCAATATACTTGTATTGATTATTTATTGATGCTTTGAATAACAGGAAAAAAACATATGATGATCAAGAAAGTTGCTAAGTTGTTTGGGTCATGAATACTCAAGCTTCTCTTTGTTGTAAAGAGCTGCAAGAGAATGAGTAATGAAAATCCTTCTAAGGAGGGTCTACCTTATGAAATCTGGACCTTGATATTGTGTTCGTGAATAATTTTTTTCTTTATTCTCTTTATGAGCATGCTAGTGATATGTGTGTGAAAATGATGTTCGGTTATGCACCCAAAAATGTATTATATCATAAGGTGAATTTATGCTTAAAGCAAGCTAAATTTAATTAAGGTTTCATTAGTATCATAGCAAAAGGATTTTCTCTCTTACATACGGTAGGGAATTGTCTTAGCATATTCTCTTTGAGAGTAGTACTCTTTTCTTAGCTTCTAAGCTATTTCATTAAACAAAAATAAATAAAACATAAAGTGCTTAAAGGTAACCATGGAGAATAATCGACCTAATGCGATTAATTGGCATGAAATCAATTTTAAGGAAGATAAAGCTTTGAACAAGAAACTCATGCTATAAGGTAGCTAGTACAAAGGTTGCATGCACACCATCTTTATGACCCATGGTGAAGGGTTTATGTTTGAACATGACTTGGTTTTTACCACAAAGACTCCTCATAAAAAACAAGATTCTCCACACAAAGGGAGTGAGCATGTTGAGGGGCTTGTCGAACAGGAGAAACCACCTTCACAAGAGTGACTTTCTAATCACTCTCTTAGCCACACCACGAAGAGGAGAAGATTTCTCTTAAGAAACGATTTTTCTTTTAAGATTGGAAGAAGTCAACGGGGTTCCATCAAAGGAAGAGGAGATCTCCTTGGCCATTACCGAGTCCTCCTCCTTCCACATACTACAAATTTAACTCTTGTGAAGCTATTTCAAGCTCAATGAAATGTCCTTCATGACGATGCAAAAGGACATCTCATGTGTGGAAGCGAACATGTAAAGTGTCGTGGTGGGTGAACCAATGTAGCATTCATGGTTATGGTTGCACCATACCAATAAATAATGCTAGGTAGATTAGGACCGAGAGCTCTCTACAATGTAGAATGAATCTTGCTCAAGAAGGGAGGTCCTCAAGCTAGCTGTAAATGGTTGGTATTATTAATTGCATGTGAGTGAGTAGAATATGGATTTTTTAGCCTTGCAGTGCGCCTGCCTTCGTGCAGATAACGGGGCATCACCATTGAGAGCTATGGTCTTAATAGTGGAGTCCTACGGGGCTTGCCTACGGATTTGGCCTACGGCTTAACCACTATTGGGCTATTAGAGGCTTGACAGGAGCCAGTACTGTTTTGGTGTTGAACGACCCTCTCTTCTGTTCCTTGCAATTAATGGTATTCGAGCCACGGGTACACTAGCTTGAGTGCTTTTTCTAAAGGGGTAAAGAGGAGTAGAAACTAGGGCTTGAAGTGCCACAGTACACCTAAAAAGTTTACACCTAAAAGTTGTTAGAATGGCTGACAATAGTAAAGAGAGTGAAATTAATGTTGATAACTTTGATTTTGCTAATGAGCAGGCTACTAATGATGCCCCTATGCTTGTTAACTACCTTGTTTCTAAGCTTCAACAAAGCCATGGGCAATCCATCCCTCCAAAGTGAAGTGCAATGGCAGCTTCGTGCTCATGGGATTCTCGAAACTCACCACCATGACGAGAGAGTACCTAGGAAGCCTCCTTGTGAGACTCCCAAAAGAGGCCTCTCTCCAATTCGGGAAGAAGAAGATGATCCATACGAAGGGCTCAAAAATTTGCTTCTTGATGATGTATCTTCTTGTCGAAGGAGAACTCAAGAGCCTCCACCGAAGGAACGAGAAATAAGTGAGTCTCCTGCCACCTCGACGGAGATGGCTCCACGAAGACGGCGGGCTAAACGCTCTCCATCACTTCCAAAGCGGAGAAGATCATCGCACACTTATCCACACCATAGTTCAAAGAGGGATGATAACAAGCAAGAGAAGAAAAAGGGGAGAAAGAGGACACCCTCTTCTCCATCTTCTTCATCCTCTTCCTCTTATGAAAGTGATGGTGAAGACAAAGAAGATCAAGGCAAGAAAAAGGCGAGAAAGAGGTCACCCTCTTCTCCACCTTCCTCAAAGAGGTGGAGAAGAGGGTGACCTCTTCTCCACCTTCCTCAAATTCTTCATCTTTTGAAAAAAGTGATGGTGCAACCTTTGAACCATAAAAAAGAAGAGGCCATAGGAAATCCTATGCCGTGTGAAAGAGGTCATCCAAGCTCAAGAAGTTCAAAGAGGGAGGGAAGAGCATCTCTTTCCTTACCTAAGATGCCACCTTTGGTGCTCCGAACAAAGTCTTGGCCTTTATCCAACAATTCAATGAGGTGTTTGGAGATGAGGGCTTCACGGAGTCCTCTAAGCTACGCCATGTAGTTATGCACTTTCAAAAGTCCGCCAAGAAATGGTGGTCTAGCCTGCGGGCCAACGGCGGTGAAGCTCCACGACCATGGAAAGCTTTAAGAGCTTCCATTATGAAGCAGTTTTTGGCCACCGTTGCCAAAGACAAAGTACGTACCAAATGGTGAAGCTTGAAGCTCTCTCCTCACGAATCCATTCACAAATATGTAGACAAGTTTTGGGACCTACAACTCAAAGCCACTGTCTTCAGAAAGTTGGATGTTGGAGAGCAAAAGCAACAATTTTGTGTGGGCTTAACTGAAGAAATGGTGGAGTATGTCAACTCTCAAAGGCCATGCACCATATTGGCGGTTATACACCATACTATGGTGGCTTCTCGAATATCAGGGGCTAAAAGAAATTCTAATCCCGTGGAAAACAAGGGTTCCAATGAGCGTAAGGGGAAGGACAATGTCTAAAAGTCTCCTAAGGAAAATTGCAACAAAGCTAAAGAGAAGGGAGTTTGCAAAGGCAAAAATAAACTCTCTCCTGAAGAGCTTGAGCGTTATTGCAAGGATAATCGTTGTTTCAAGTGCGGCGAGCAAGGGCATGCGTACCACGCATGTCCCCAAAAGAACAACCGCCATGAGCCTCCTAGAGCTACCTTGGTCGAAATCCAAGAGGAGGAAACTCACCACAAAGGATCTCCTCTATGCCATGCTTGGGGAAAGGTAAGAGAATGTCACAAGGCGGGCACCACGTGCCAATAGAAAAGAGCAGACTGAACATACTTTTAGCACTTCAATAACAACTGAAATGAAAGAGAGAGACGACACGTGACACGGAGTGGCAAAATTCCACCCCAGAGAGTATTGGCCCCAAACCTTGGTGCCCCTTTCGGTATTTCTTTATATTGCATCATCAAAGTACAAGCTTATACTCCAGACTCTGCACCTTCTCCAGGAAGCATGCTAGAGAATGAGCCCTAACCTCATATTTAAAGGCCCTTGGCCTAAAAAGCAATTACCGTGAAAAGCCTTCAAAACTCAAAAGATTCTGGTCCAAAAGAAAAGCCAAAAAGCTGCCAATGTAAATCACGAAAATCCATACAGCCTGCCACATCATCAACCAACGCAAAACACGAAAATCTCCCTGCTATCCTTAGGGTTAGGGTTTTAGTAGTTTTAGGGTTTTTGGCAGCAAAATTAGGGTTTGAAGGTTTTAGGGTTAGGGTTTCTAGAATTAGGGTTTGTAGGTTTTAGGGTTAGGGTTTCCAAAATTAGGATTTCAGTAGTTAGGGTTTCTGACAAAAATTAGGGTTAGGGTTTTTGCTATCGGGCAGCCATGTCATCACCTTTGTGACACTTTAGGCCCCTCGGCCACATATGTAAGTTGGCTCCATTCTTTAGGCTTTGACATATTAGCAGTTTGTTACATCTCCCCTTCTTGAAAGAGAGTAATCGTCTGCGATTACAGCATATCTGCATAACAACTCAAGTTAGCTCAAAATTTTTCGAGGGGGACATTCCAACGGACAATCAGTTTGCTGTTTTGATCAAGGAGTTAGCTTCTCCTTTCTGCTCTTTTGATCAAGGAGTTAACTTCTCCTTTCTGCTCTTTTGATCAAGGAGTTAGCTTCTCCTTTCGGCTGTTTTGATCAAGGAGTTAGCTTCTCCTTTCTACTCTTTTGATCAAGGAGTTAGCTTCTCCTTTCGTCCAGATCAGAACTCTTGATATTCCGGCATAGTAAAATTAGCCATCACACCTAGACCGTACTGATCTTCCACGGGTGTCTTGATGCACTAAAATTACATACCCAGGTAATCTCATCCAATTAGGAATATTCAGTAGTTGGCACATCACAATGCAACACAAATGCTTACATATGCATGTTACAAGACATAGAAACATAAAGCCGCTGATGAACACTCCTCCTGCATAACCTAACAAGGTCCGGGCCGGAGATATTCAACGACTCCCTCATCACTCCTCTTGCATAACCTAAAAAGGTATGGGACGGGAGATATAGAGGCCTTTTACAACCAAACGCCCCCCCAGACCACAACTTGTGTCATTTGGAGGTGCTGAGAGTAACCACTGCTCAGACTTCTTAATACTCCTCCCGCATAACCATCCAGTTTCGGGCCGGGAGTCACAACAACAATTATTTTACAAGCATACAACCAAACGCTCCCTAGGCATCGGCCCGCGTCGTTCGGAGGTTTTCAAACATATAACCAAACACTCCCCAGGCATCGGCCTCCGTCGTTCCCAGGTTCAAACAATAGCAAAACAATATTTCTCACTTCTCCACCCGGGAGTAAAATCACCAATCATTGAAACCAATATCAAATTAGAGTCAAACAATTCAAATTGGCACCAAAACAGGTTCAAAACAAATACCATCCATTTCAAACAAATTCCAAACAAGATCAAACAGAACTCAAACTTAAAAAGCAATCTCGACATCAGTCAAGCTAGAAAAGTCGACTAATTTTCCATCTTGAAACCTGCACCAAAAATTAGGGTTAGGTTCCTTCCATGAGGTCATAGCCGAGCACAACATGGTCCATCACAAACAGTGTTGCTTTGGCGGCGATGGTAGTCCCAAGATAGCAATCACACTAAACCTCCAAGGTCATCTGTTCGTGAAGAGACATCTACTGAGAGATGTCGAGAAATTTTAGGATATAATCTGCTAGGGTTTCCATGACAAGCATTTCAGGATTCCCCACTCTGTCAGAAGTTGCACTTCGAAGGAAGATGTTAGAAACCATATAACTTCGGACAATTTTTTTTTTTTCTTGAAAGCTTGCCAAGTAATTGGAAGTGTGCAGCTTGGTAGCTATAGACATCACCATCTGCATGGCACTACTTCTGAAAAAAACAGTGACTTGAAACAAATCTGGATCCTTCTCTTGCAAATGATCTTAATTGGCTTATGCCCTATAAGACATGAGCAGTGAAGACGGGAGTGCACCCAATGCGCGATGAAGTAAGGGTGGGAGTGGCTGATAAGTCCAGGTTGGAGGGCGAAGATACCTCGAATAATAATTCCAATAGCTCTGTCTGCTCTTTTGTAGGACCGGTATGCTTTCAGAAAAGCACACGCCTGATGCTCTGATACCACTGTCACAAGGCGAGCACCACGTGCCAATAGAAAAGAGCAGACTGAACATACTTTTAGCACTTCAATAACAACTGAACTGAAAGAGAGACGACACGCGACACGGAGTGGCAAAATTCCACCCCAGAAAGTATTGGCCCCACACCTTGGCGCCCCTTTCGATATTTCTTTATATTGCATCATCAAAGTACAAACCGGTACTCCAGACTCTGCACCTTCTCCAGGAAGCATGCCAGAGAATGAACCCTAACCTCATATTTAAAGGCCCTTGGCCTAAAAAGCAATTAGTGTGAAAAGCCTTCAAAACTCAAAAGCTTCTGGTCCAAAAGCAAAGCCAAAAAGCTGCCAACATAAATCACAAAAATCCGTACAGTCTGCCATTTCATCAGCTAGTGCAAAACGCGGAAATCGCCTTGCTGCCCTTAGGGTTAGGGTTTTTGCAATTTTAGGGTTTTTGGCAGTAGAATTAGGGTTTGAAGGTTTTAGGGTTTGGGTTTCTAGAATTAGGGTTTGCAAGTTTTAGGGTTAGGGTTTCCAGAATTGGAGTTTCAATAGTGAGGGTTTCTAGTAGAAATTAGGGTTAGGGTTTCTGCTATCAGGCAGCCACGTCATCACCTTTGTGACAGTTTAGGCCCCTCGGCCACATCTATAAGTTGGCTCCATTCTTTAGGCTTTGACACATTAGCAATTTGTTACAGAGAACATGATGCTTTTATTCTCTTTGACCGTGGTTCTACTCACAATTTCATATCCATAGAGTTGGCCACCAAGTTAGGCATACAAGCCTACGAGATGGGAGATGTCCTACCCGCCCACAGATGGTGCTTTCAAGGGGCAAGAAGCTTCAGTCACTCTCTTAATCGAGAAATTGAGGCTCCATGTCCAAAGCTATGTGGACAAATAGGACTTGTTTATCTCTCCTCTCAAGCATGAGGATGTAATCCTAGGAGCACCATGGTTTGATTGCATGGCTGCCAATGTTAAATTCCTTGAAAGGAGAATCTCCTTTAAGTTCAGGGAAAAGGATATGTACATAGATGCTAAGGAAATGGGTAACACCATACCCATTGTACATACGCAAGCTTTTAACAAGTCAATAAAGAGCTCTATTTCTGTATACATGATTTTTGTTAAAGACTTTGACGACATCCCTTGTGAGCTACCTCCTAAACGAGGTAATGATGACCATGCAATTGAACTTCTTCCAAGAAGTTCACCACCTAACAGACCTCCTTATAGAGTTTCTCAAGCTCAAAAAGAAGAGATTATGCGGCAAGTGCATGAGTTAGTTGAGAAGGGCATGGTTAGGCCTAGCTCATCTCCATTTTTCTCACCTGTGCTATTAGTGCAAAAGAAAGACGGCACATATCGAATGTGTGTCAACTATAGAGCACTAAATAGGATCACCATCAAAAATAGGTTTCCTGTTCCACGGGTAGAAGAACTAGTTGATAAGCTACAAGGATCAACCTAATTTAGTAGGATTGACCTAAAAAGTGGCTATCATCAAATAAGGATAGTTGATCAAGACATTGTAAATACCATTTCACACTACGTTTGATCTTTATGAATATATTGTCATGCCTTTTGGCTTGACCAATGCACCAGCCACATTCAACCGCTTGATGGAGAAGCTATTCAGGCCTCACCAAACCTTTACTAGAGTGTTCTTTGATGATATCATCATCTACTCTAATTCATTAGACGAACACAAGCAACACCTCCAGGTAATATTTCAAGTTCTAAGAGAGAATAAACTTTATGTTAATCGAAAGAGAAGTGAATTTTTCTTACAAGAGATTCAATATTGAGGTCACATTATCTCTCAAGATGGCATCCAAATGGATCCATCAAAGTTAGACGTAATAAAAGGATGGCATAAACCAAGGAATCTTCATGAACTAAGAAGCTTTATAGGTATGTGTGCATACTATAGGGTTGAAAGCAAAGGATGGTGGTACAAAAAAAGGGCCAATTTTTTTTCCACCTGTTTGGTCCTTTGGAGGGAAAGTTTTGAGGCCCAAAAGTTTTGGAATTTGTATTTTTTAGCTATAATTGTATCTCAAAAATACAAGTCGTGCAGTTTCAGAATGGGCCAACCGTGTGAGAGTAGTGGTGTAATTAGTGGATTTAGTGGTCCGAACTGCGTCCGTTTGAATTGAGCGCTTTCTGCCAGCGCTTGGGCTCTCTCTCTCCCCCCTCAGACTCGTAGCAGGGCTGTTCTCTCTCTCTCTCTCTCTCTCTCTCTCTCAGCATTGTAGCAGAGCTGCTATCGTGTGAGTTCTCCCACCATGAGGACCCCAAAGGCCAAGGGATCTGCTGCTGCCAGCAGAGCGTCACCTTCAACATACAAATAGAAAGGGAAGGCCAAGGATGGAATGCCCACCCATGGGAGAAGCAACAACAAAGGTTCTTCCACCCCCGCCTCTCAACAAACAGAGCTGGAGAACAAAAGCAGTCCCAACACAAGGGCTAGTGCAAAACAGTTCAAGGCTTCTGAAATTGACTCCGAACGGACCTCACACCGTGTCGATGAGGATGAATCAAAATCTGCCAACAAGTCAAGACGTGGTAAGCTATTCATTGGAATCAGGCTTGTGTTCATTAGATGGTGTAAAATTTTGAATTTAAATGTTCAGTGTAAAATTTGATACCTTGGAGCATCGCATTTGTAATCCATATGCATATGAGAGAAAAATTAGAAAATTGACTTGGACCATGCTAATTATCCAGCTTGCTCTATAGTATTAAGTGTATTTTTCTAGGATATTCTAGAAAAGTGGTTGTGGAGCTTCAATGTTTGTGGATAGAAAGGTTTAGCTAAGACAATGTACATGATTCTATAGTTTCCCTGCTTTATGTTAGAGCTTTGTATATCATATGCTAAGGATTAAAACTGAAGTTATTGAAGACTATTGTTGAAGTTTCATGGAAATAGAGTATGGATAAATCATATTGTAAACACATTAGTTATTAGTTATTAGTTATTAAATGTACAGTAACAAATGTGGTACTTTGGATTTGTTTCACAATAATTTTTGATTTGTTTGACATTTCAAGTAAGAATAAAATGGAGGAGTACCCTCAACAAACCAGGTTCTGTTATACAACAGAGGACTTGCATGAGGAGTATGGCCTTAGTCTAGAAGGCAAACTCCCTAAGGACCTGACTGATGAGGACTTGCCATCCGAGCAATGGTTATCTGTTTTCAAGTACAAGTTCCAAAAGAACATCAAAATTTATTTAAATCATTTGCAGCCACATCTGGTGGATGACTGCAGATTTCTATTCTCCAAAGTTTTGATGCCCTGGAGGCACGCATCGGTGTGCTGCGGTAGCAAATACCTATCCCCGATGAAGAGATTAGAGAGGTGGAGGCTGAGCTGGGAGCAGGTCGGTGCTTGTTACGATGGCACGGGGTTTCCGAAAATATCAAGAAGCTCCAAGCTGAGTTTGAACAGCAGGAGGTATTGTATTTCTGGCTTATTGCATTGTGTACGACTGTTGAAAGTTTTTATTCTGCACAAGGTTTGGTAATTTGGCATGTTTCACTTCTTGACTTGTTTATTTGCTGACATTTTTATGGGTTTTAGTAGTATCTTGGACTGGTTTGGTACTCTCTCTAACTGTTTTGGTACTCAGTGCTGGGACTTTCCTTAGTACTTTATGCTGTTGCTTCATTTCATTTGGTACTCATTTGAACTACTTGGTACTATATTGGTACTTCCTTGTTTTTAATTTTGAGTCTTACATTGTACTATTTGTTTTGTTTTGGATTCTATAATGGCACAATCCATGGTACTTTTGGTGCTTTTCTGATCATTTGGTCTTTTTCAATTCTATTTTGGGACTGCTATGGTACATCCTGCTTAGTGCTTTGGTATCTTCTTTAAATGTCTTGGTACTTTCCAGTTTTATTTTGAAAGTGGTTTGCTTATTTTTGGATTGTTTTGGTACTTTTTAAACTGATTTGGGTATTTAATCGAACACTAATTGCTATTTTCGTACTTCCCTTGTAACCTTTTGGTGCTTAGGGGCCACGTCAAGAAGGATTGCTGGTCCAAGAAGAAGAAGGAGACAGAGTCTCAAGAAAACAAGCCAACATCGGAGGCCAATGTGGCAGGTAAAGTTGAGCAAGATGCTCTAATTCTCTCATTAGACAATGTGTCTAATTCCTGGATAGTAGATTCCGGGGCTTCATTCCATGCGACACCACACAAGCAACATTTCCAAGACTACACCAAAGGTAATTTTGGGTATGTATACTTGGGAGATGATGAAGCTTGTGAGATTGTCGGCAAAGGTACAGTTTCTGTCAAAACTGCTAACGGAAATGAATGGAAGCTTAAAGATGTTAGGCATGTTCCTTCTCTTCGCAAAAATTTGATCTCTACAGGACAATTGGACGATAAAGGTCACAACATTGCATTCGGAAACAAACGGTGGAAGATCTCAAAGGGATCTTTGGTGGTTGCCAAGGGAGAAAAGGTCGGTACACTTTACTTGTGTACTGTTAGCACGCAACCTTCAGCTTGCGCAACAACTACAGAAGTTGATAGTGCGGTGTGGCACTATCGGCTTGGGCATATGAGTGCCAAAGGAATGCAAATCCTTCAAATAAAGAAGCTTCTACCAAGTTTGAAAGAAGTGGACTTAGAGTTCTGTGAAGATTGTGTTTATGGTAAACAAAAGAGGGTAAAATTTCAAAAAATTAGGAAATGAAAGAAAAAATAAAAAACTTGAGTTGGTTCATTCTGATGTTTGGGGTCCTACAAGTACACCATCACTTGGTGGCTCATTGTACTATGTAACATTCATAGACGATGCGACTAGAAAAACATGGGTTTATGTCATGAAGAATAAATCCGATGTATTTTCCATATTTCAAAGGTGGAAAGCCTTTGTGGAGAATGAAACAGGTACCAAGGTTAAATGCCTCAGATCGGACAATGGAGATGAATATTGCAGCCAAGCTTTTTAAAGCTTTTGTGCTAGCAATGGCATTCGGAGGCAAAGGACAACCCCAAGGACACCTCAACAAAATGGGATTTCGGAAAGGATGAACAGGACAATCATGGAGCGAGCACGAAGCATGCGGCTACATGCAGGCCTACCGCTTGAGCTTTGGGCGGAAGCTGTAAGTACGTCTGTGTACTTAATCAATCGGTCACCCTCAACGGCATTGGATGGGGGAGTTCCAGAAGAGGCATGGACAGGTAAACCGGTGAATTATGCATTTCTCAAAGTGTTTGGGTGTGCGGCTTTCATGCACATAGATAGAATCCTAAGATCAAAGCTAGATGCAAAGTTCAAAAAGTGTTTCTTCATTGGCTATGGAGAAGGTGACTTTGGGTATCGCCTATGGAATCCTGAAGATGGTAAAATCTTAAGGAGTAGGGATGTAATTTTTAACGAACAAAATATGTACAAATATTACTTGGAAAGAAAACAAACAAAAGAAACAGGTGATGAGTACATGGAGCTTGAGGACGGTGAAGACTCAAGGACTGCAAACGGTGACAATGTGCAACAACGTCAACCAAATGAGGAGCCTCAACCTATTCCCCGAAGATCTACAAGAGCAAGTAGATCTCCAGAAAGGTTTGTTCCTTCCTTCAACCATCTCTTGATCTCAGATTCTGGAGAGCCGGAATCATACGAAGAAGCTATGCAACATGAAACCAAAGAAGAATGGACGAAGAGCATGCAAGTGGAGATGGACTCACTACATCGCAACCAAACATGGGAGTTGGTTGAGTTGCCTAAAGGTAAGCGGGCACTTCAAAACAAATGGGTGTACAAGCTGAAGGAAGAAGAAGGTGGGAAGAAAAGTACAAGTCTAGGCTTGTGGTAAAAGGGTTTTCTCAAAAGAAAGGTATTGACTTCAATGAAATATTTTCTCCTGTTGTAAAAATGAACTCAATTAGGCTTGTCTTAAGACTTGTGGCTGCTCATGATTTAAATCTCGAGCAAATGGATGTAAATACGGCATTCCCTCACGGTGACTTAGAGGAGGAAATCTACATGCTTCAACCAAAGGGGTATGAAGTAAAAGGTAAGGAGAAAATGGTTTGCAGATTAAAGAAGAGCTTGTATGGTTTAAAGCAAGCATCAAGAAAATGGTACTTGAAGTTTGATCGATGGATGTTGGATCATGGATTCACAAGATGCAACTCGGATCACTGTGTCTACACGAATAATTTGGGAGATGGGAAGTTCATCATCCTAATGTTGTATGTTGATGACATATTGATTGCAAGTGCTAACATGTAGGACATCAAGGACCTAAAAGAGGAGCTGTCTAAATCTTTTTCAATGAAAGATTTAGGTGCTGCAAAGAGGATACTTGGTATGAAAATATCAAGGGACAGGACGAAGAAGACAATAAAGCTATCTCAAGAAGATTACATCAAGAAGGTACTAGAAAGGTTTGCAATGCAAAATGAAAAACCAGTTTCTACACCTTTGGCTGGTCATTTTAAACTAACGAAGGATATGTGTCCAAAGACACAAGAGGAGATAGCCTATATGTCTAAAGTTCCATATGCTGCAGCGGTAGGTTCTCTAATGTATGCTATGGTCTGGACAAGGCCAGGCATTGCACATGCAGTGGGAGTTGTGAGTAGGTTCATGGACAACCCAGGTTAAGAGCATTGGCAAGCTGTGAAGTGGATACTTAGGTATCTAAAAGGGACAACAACAAATGCTTTGTATTTTGGAGGAACTGATATTTTTCTAGAAGGGTATGCTGATGCAGATATGGCAAGTGACAAAGATACTCGAAGGAGCACTACTGGCTATGTGTTCATGGTTGGAGGCACAACAGTAAGCTGGGCTTCAAAGCTGCAGAAAGTGGTTTCGCTTTCTACCACGGAAGCAGAGTATGTAGCAATGACGGAGGAAAGCAAAGAAATTATGTGGCCTCACAGATTCTTAGAAGAGCTTGGATTCAAACAAGACAATTGTGTCTTGTACAGTGATAGCCAAAGCGCTATCCATCTTGCAAAGAACTCAGCCTTTCATTCAAGGACAAAGCACATTGAGGTGAGATATCACTTCATACGCACTCTTTTGGAAGAGGGACAACTAAAGCTAGGAAAGGTGCATACAAGTGAAAATCCTGCAGACATGTTTACAAAGGTGGTCAACAAGGAGAAGTTGAGCTTTTGCTCATCTTCAATCGGCATTCAAGGATAAGAAGCCAGAATGGAAAGCAGTCACAGGTTTGGTTTGGAGATCAATCTCCAAGTGGGAGATTGTTAAGTATGGAGCCTGTTTTACCCTTGTAATTTTCTGTGGTAAAAGCGCACATTTGTAAGGCCCCCATTATGAGGAGAAGCCATCGTGCGTGAAGGAAAATCACTCACCGGAAACCAAAATTTTCACGGACAAGAATCAGGGGCAACTTTAGGGGCCTCGGGGGCGGAGGCTCCGCCCCCGAGACATTTTTTTCCCTCGCCGGAATATTCCTTTTCGCCGGAATATTATGGCTGGCCGGCGGTCGGAAAGTGGTCGGAAAACTACCGGTCGGTTGTCCGGTGGCCGGTGGTCGGAAGTCAATTGGCCGGTGGTCGGAAGTCGGAAGTCAATGGCCGGTGGCCGAATTCAAAAGCGGACTTGTCTTCTCAAGGGCGGCCACACATGGGCGGATTGGAGGGTCCGATTTGGACTTATTCGCACAAGGGCCGCTATACATGGCTGCCTCTCATAAGAGTGGGCAACCCTTTTGGCCTATAAAAGGAGGCCATTTCTACACACATTTCATAGTGTGAAGTTGATGCAACAAGGTGAGTGTGAGGTGGTGAGAGTGAAGCAAGGCGGGAGCTCTATTAAGGGTTTAATCCCTTTGTAAACTACTTCTTCTTATGAAGTGCTAAAGCCATTGAGTGGTTGCTTTCCCGTGGACGTAGCCCACATTGGGTGAACCACGCATATCGTGTGTACTCTCTCTCTCTCTCTACTCTATAATCTCTTGTGTGTGAAATCTATCTCTCTTCATTAAGTAATCTACTCAAAAATCTATTTAGCTACGTCTTATTTCCTAACATTTGCAGAATTTTTTTTGTCTCACTGAGTCCATAAGGATCATCTCATGGAATGTGCAGGGATTAGGAGGGCCCTAGTTTCAGCGTCAGAGGGGTTGACTGCGTCAAAAGCTGCACAGATGCCTTGTGGGTGGTGAGATTGACATTCTTATGTTGCAGGAGCATCATCTTTGTGAGAGACGCATTCGGCGTTGTGGTCGGATTTTGCATGGTCGCTATGAGACTTTTTGGTTAGCTGCTTTTGGACCTGGATGCATCCAGGGTGGGGTATGTATGACCATTGTGTACTCTTTGCAATAGGCTATTGTCGGCAGGGGGATTATTGTGCCAGGTAGGGCTCAGTGGATTATTATGCAGGTTCAGAGTTTCCTGAACATTTACGCACCCAATGTGGCGAGCGCACATGCAGAGTTTTGGGCTCGCATTGCAGAGTCTCTGCCGCCGCAAGCAAAGCAATGGTGCATTGGGGGAGACTTCAACATGTTGGAGGACCCAATTGATAGGGTTGGAGGTAGCAATACTAGACTGCGGGTTTCATATGTGTGGCAACATTCTAGCTTTGTGAGGCCACTTAACAGTCTGGCCTAGGTGGGAAGGGACCTTTGAGGTTTGTTGTTTGTTTTTTTCTTGTTCTGTTAGTTTTAGCTTCCACGTGCAAGCCGTGCAGCAGGGCCCCTATGGTATGTGTGTATGTGTGTGTGTGTGTGCGTGTAGGAGCCAGGGGGTGCTATAGGAGAAAGATATGAGAGAGGTATCGGAGGTGGGCGCTTTGGGAGAGAGAGACATGAGAGAAGTAGGGGACCACTGGCAGAGAGGGAGAGCGACTGGTTGTGCATGACAACATGAGAGAAAAGGATGACAACAGAAGAGGGTTGGTTGGTGACTGGAGGCGGCTATAGCAAGGAGCACTGCAAAGAAAGTCGGGCTGGGAATTGTGAAAAGAGGGAGAGAGAGTGAAAATGAATGGCGGCAAAGTAGGAGTGGGTAGCTCATGCACTCGCCTTTGTAGATGAGGGAGAGAACTAGTTGCACGCTCACTTTGGGCAAACGTTGATCACACATGGCTGCAACTAGTCACCAGGGTGGTGGTGGGTGAGTGGGTTGGCCACTCGACGTAGGAGGGAGGGAAGGGTTCTGATCGTGCCAGCTGTAGGTCCACAATATGGTATGAGGTGGTAGGTCGATGCAGGGAAGATGGTGGGTCGGGGTTATGGTGGTGGCAATTGCATGCTCGAGGTTAGCTCTGCATGGGTGAGAAAAGGAGCAGGGTGCTGGTGTGGGGTGAGGGTGGGTGGCACCATCATCCCCTTGCGCTACCAAGCTCATTGTTTTCATGGAGACTCAAGGAATCTAATGCATGTGCCTCCTCATTGCCTAAGTTACTACGATTTCTATGGTGGAAACTCCATAGCACAATTGGTCGTGCTCCTATGTTGTACAGGGAGATATGGGTTCGAATCCCATTGGGGTTAACAGATGCGCAAACATAAATAATGTCACTCAAGGGGAATCATCAATTTTCCATATTGTTGGTGATAATCCAACAAAATTGTACTCATAATTTTACTTAGCTTCATAGGAGTAGTATCCTACGGGTTGCATGTCTACTCTTCATGTTGCATGCCTCCTTGTTATCATGCCCAACAAGGCTTCTCGTCTTCATGCTAGTCACGATGTTCGTGATTACCGTTGTCATAATCATAATTGAGAGTCTTTTAATATGATTTCTTGCTAATTAATCACAATTAATCAAGCCAATTGTAAATGATAATGATGCATAGAATACACTTATGTTTGCGTATGTAGTCTTCTTGGTGTGAGGTAGATTGGAGCATATCCAAGGCTCTGATACCACTTTTGCAAGCTGGAACATCGTAATAAAAACAACACACCTCTTCCCTGTGTACACACACCTCTAGACCGAGGATACCATGCGCGCACACACACACACACACACACACACACACACACACACACACACACACACACACACACACACACACACACACACACACACACACACACACACACACAGAGAGAGAGAGAGAGAGAGAGAGAGAGAGAGAGAGAGAGAGAGAGAGAGAGAGAGAGAGAGAGAGAGAGAGAGAGAGAGAGAGAGAGAGAGAGAGAGAGAGAGAGAGAGAGAGAGAGAGAGAGAGAGAGAGAGAGAGAGAGAGAGAGAGAGAGAGAGAGAATTGGGTACAATCATCCCCCCATGCCTAGAGTGAGTTGGCTTCCTCTAGGCATGTATTTATATTAATTCCAAAAAGGGACAGCTCATAAAATGAGGCTATTTACATTCCACTTTGGGGATAAAGGACTTTATTGAACTAACTAAAAACCCTAAGTCTTATTGGATTATTCCATGCCCTGCTATCTGCTGTTAGCCACGTGCCCACGACTAAGCTACCTTGACCTGCTACATCACTCGTACATGACCATAAATGTTAGTGTCCAACTTCTTAGAATCCATTCCATAACAATGGAAGCAAACAATGGATGTACGGGAGACGCTCGACTATGATGTTACCGCTTCACAAGTCGTAGATCTTCAAATATGTCTCCATGATGATGCATCGCGCAACATCTCTGTGAATAACGATTGGCACCTCGACAATATTTGCAAGTATCTCAATATGACATATACATTACTCAAGGTGTACCTCTTTTTTATCAACAATGAAAGAAAATTTCATTTTAGAAAAGAAAAAGTCTTTCTTTGTGAGGATACTGCACTTCCACGGTGTATTATTGTAAAATCTTATCGTTGACGTAAATTTTTCTCTTATTACTAGATATGGTATTTTGTATCTCTTCTCTATGCATATTTGTCTATTTTCAAGTTTTTTTTGGAGTATTTTATTTTCTAACAAGCTGGGAAAATGCTCAATATGATTGATTTTGGTTGTCAACTAGTTCAAATTGTGTCTTGTGTTGTTCTGTTATGTGGGGATGTAAGTCACTTTGTAAGTTTTTAAAGTATGGGTAAATAAGTCACTTTGTAAGTTTTTAAAGTTCATTTCTGACTTTCCCTAATCTCTAGCTCTAAGATCTTTTGGCATCTTCATCTTGCACAAACCAGGCAGCACTAACAGATGGAATATTATCCAAGTAATGGACAAAATCGTCTTCTACAGAAGTGGGAACATCATGTGAGGCATTCTTTGCATAGCTCAAAAAGGGCGACCTTGCACATTGAGCACATGACCTAGTCAATGTGTACGAGGTCTCAATTGACATGTTGACCACAACCAACTTGCATGCAATGCCTTCCAAAGCTTTCTTGACTACATGAAGGAGTACATGGATGGCTAATCAATTGTGTTTGAGGGATCAAACACCGTGTGGTTGCTGGCGCATTTCCTCAAACACATCTACGGGGCCAATAAGCACTTTTTCTTTTGCCTTTTCAGTTTTGTCAAAGGGGTCATCAAACGGAACTACAAGATAGAGGATGAGGATGATTTCATAAACTAGGACCTGGAGTGTATAGGCACCCGATTCATGACTTGGGACATGGTTCTGTCTTTGCTTGTGCTTGTGAGCATGGACAAGGGAAAATCAAAAGAAAAGGTTAGCAAAAAGGATCCTATAAAAATTGTGTGGGAGTCAAATGAAGATGTCAAAGAGGTTAATAAGCAAATGGAAACATCCATGGCACTTGTTCTCTTACAAGAACCTACCTCTATTGAGGAGGAAGATTAGATGATAGAGGGAGAGGAATTTTTCAAGGAATTCCTCCACTTCCAATTACTCACTTTGCATGCCATGGTAGTGGAGGGTTGTCATTGCAAAGATGCTTGGACTCAGAGAGGATCCAGGTGGAAAGGAAACATTCACTTCATTTGAAATCAATGATGAAGGCCAAAGTCTCTCGACAAGACTTTTCTATTTGCCTAAGGAAAGTGAGCAGCATTTGGTGCAAACGATGGCAAGCGCCTTGGTGGACATCAAATCTTGTGCTTCCTTCTGTGACAGTGTGCCTGAAAGTGCTTTTCACTCAAACAAACCACTGATTTCAATGGGTGGAGATGATTGTTTTAGAATCAATCTTACAAGGAAAGCTCTCGAATAAATGGATCAAAATATTGAGGTAAAATATACTTAGACCTAAACGGCTGTCTATGTTTTTCTTACAATTAGAGGCAATGTTTCTTTTAATGTTTTGGAGACTACATACCACGTTAGCAAATAACAAATTCATTATGCAAACTGAAGGGTCTCACAATGTGTCCGTTATCAGGGATAGTTTGATGTGGCACTATCTAATCTACCTAGGACCATCCATTCTTTGAGTTGTTCACATAGAGTACTTGAGGCACGATTGTACAGAGCTAATCAAGTGCAAGGCATTGAGTTCCATCCTCTATTCCCTCACTCTTAATAACAACAATTGTGTACTAGTGGAACACGAGGCTGCTCTGTATTCCTTTACAGGCAAGCACCCTGGGTTAGTCCTATTCCTCATCGCTCTTACCTTAGGTAAAGGGGTGAAAAATCCTAAAATGATTGTAAAAATCCTTGGCATGAGTCCCACCACTTGTCCCATCCTAGTTGATGCAATCCACAAAAAGACAAAACAAACAATCCTCATTTAAATACAATTATAATATAAATAAAATAACGGTCTTTTGTATTGTCTTTCTAACTCCATCTTGTACTGTATATTTTTTAATTTTTTCATTCTATTTGTACAAGTTTGAATCGAACAACACGTATTAGGACTGGCTTTCATAAAAACTTTTGATTGTCGGGCATTTTTCGCTGAAACATGACCATTTGGGGGGGGGGGGGGGGGATTGAAATTGAAGGGTATAGGAGATTGGCGGGGCTGGCGGGCCAAATTAAATGGCCCCTATGCACCATGGCACATAGGAGTCCATTTTGATCAAGCAAAAGGGGTCACAAGAGAGTTGCATGGAGGGTACCAAGGACTTGTGATGCGTCACGATGCCCGACACGGCAGGGTGAGCCAAAAATGGTCTCTGTGCAACATGATGGGCAAGAGGACATTTTGACCAAGCCAATTCGGGTGTCACAACATGTCATCAACCCCCTGTACCCTCCACGCACCCCCCCATGCCCCCATTTTGGTGAAAAAATGCTCAACAATCTCCCTTGGCACTTGGACTCGGACGTTGCGATTGAGAGTTTTATGAAAGCCATTCTTAACATGTGTGATCTGATTCAACCCATACCACACTTCATCACTTAAATTAAACAACTTGAAATGTACAATTACAAATGATTGACAACATTAAACAACTATTGGACAATCTTGATAGATGAGAGAAGTTGAGTCATTGATTTATATGAAACAATTACAACTCTCAAAAGAGTGGTTACATGGAGATTTTCTAGTTCTTATGGAAGAAACCCTCGTTTTGCAAGTTGATGGCAAGGAATAGATCACTATTCTTTAAGGTCACCCTCTTGGCATGCACCATATAGGTTACATCAGCTTGGAATAGCTACACTAGTATATCTTCAGAGGTGTCTTGTAGTGCCATTAGTGCAGCTGCTTGTATTCTTGTGAGTGAATCATTGTATTCTTTCAATATTTTCCTAGCTACTTGAGAGAAGGCCACCTTAGGGATGATGGGCTCAGTGCTCTTCTGACATTTTCTTCTCTCTCTTAGAGCCACTGTTTTTGGCCTCCATCTCTATCTCTTTTGAGTTATTGGTAGCAGTGGTTGAGTTGGTTGCCAAGCCCCTTGAGGAGGGTCATTCTTGTACTTGGTCTTGCACTCCTCTTATGTCTCTTTAGGCATGCCGCGTCAACTTACAAATTTTTTTATACATTGTGGAAACTTGGTGTGGTTTTAGCTCTCAGTTGGACCTTCTTGGGTATATCACGCTCTATCCTCCGCCACTTTCTTCTCTCCCTCTGCTCTTGGCAAGGTGGGCTCTCTCTATCTTCCCAATCCTCTCACTTCTTCAGAGCTTCTTTCTCTGCTTCCTGTTTCCTTCACTTCTCCTTGGCTCTCTTGATTTCTTTTGCTTCTCATGCTTCTGATTTAGGGTCACATGGTATCACCTTCCTAACTTTTTGTTTCATTTGTGGGCTAAACTTTTGCTATGTGTCTTGGTCGACAGCTTGAGCTGTAGGCTGTGGAATGGGTAGTAGCATCTCCCCATTAAGATGAGGGTCCTGATATTCTTGTCCGTCCTTTGCTATTATTCTCTCTAAAGCCCTTCTCTTTTCCTTTCCTTCCCTCTGGATCTCAAAACAGGGAGGGGGATACAATATGGCATGCATTAATGGTGGAAGGTCACAAAAAATTTGTTGTATGCTTGATTGATCGTCCCTATTGGATGGCTGGGGAGATTGCTAGGCTTTAAGAGTGGGTTGTGGAGGTTGGTCCACCATCGGTGGAGGTTGCAAATTCTCAATGATGGTTGCCACTTGCAGTGGTAGTTGTGTGTTGGTGACGGACTCTACATGTGGTTGAGGTTGCGGATTTGATGCAGTGATTTCTGCGCTTGAACTGACGGTTGTAGATTTACGGTGCTATGAGTGGTGGAGCTCATGCATGCTCAAGAGGACGACTTAGAACATGCATGTGACATGCGAGTAAGAAATGAACTTTAAGTTATAAGTTTTGACTTAGATGTTGCTTAAAATACTTTTAAAATAAAAAAATTAAAAAAAAACTCAAATAAAGATGAAACTTTGTGCACAAAACCACCGATTGTACGGTTAAAAAATCACTTGGCATACTAGGTGCGTTTATAACAAGATGGTAAATTTGACAAAAATTTGTTAGTTTTCTACCCAATGCTTTCGTTTTTTCACCTTGTTTTTAACCATTTTTGGAGATAATCTCTTGCACTTGAGATATTGTACAATTATGATCACCTCACATTAATCATTTTTATGATCTTCTATCTAAGACTACTTTTGACTCTAAGCGCCTTGCTCTCTCTTCGTGCTAAAAATCTATAAAACCAATCGAATATTCATGCAGAGCATTGGTCCTTTTCCTCCCATCTCCATGACGTGTATTTTTGAAGTAGACTGCTTTTTCTTGATAGTGTGAGCCTCCATACTTTGGCTACTCCAAATGCTCGATGAACCATACGTGTCAAGAAGCATGTGTGTGTCGGTTGCATTTACATTTAGGTTGCGTTGCATTAGAGCTACTCCATTGAAGGCCATGAATGCATGGTTTGGAACCATTCAATTGGAATCTATGGCAATAAATTGAAGAAACACACTTATCATGTGTGTGGGTAGCTGCTGCCATTAGATTTTGTTTGAGCATATCCACGCATATTTTGCACTGATCATGACAAATTAATGCCTGGATTAAAATCAAGCTTTTGAGCTAGGCTTTTTTTGGTCCCTATATAGTAGCTTAGAGTATGTGTGTGTGTGAATCCACTTAATGCACGCACGATGCATTTTTTAGGCGTGTCAATGCAAGATCTAGAGCCTGCCTTCAAAAACATGTGAAGAAACCTTATTGTAAAGGGTTCTTCGACTTTTGGGGGGAGCACAAGGGTCGCTCCATCTCCCTTGCTAAGTCTAGCAGGGGCACAAACTTCTCGAATTCACCTTTTTTAGTAGTGATGCGCATTTCTAGTAACCCCGTAAGCAATCTACTAACCCCTTCATTTTTGAAGGGAGTATGCTATCATCCTGATGAAGAATGCAGCAGCACGTTTGTCTCATGCTTCAGCCAATGACACTTCAACAACGTCTTTGCTGTTTGATTGAAATATGTCCATCCCACTTTCTTTCCCACAGGTGCGACCAACTATCTCCATTTTCCCCACTACCCTTGCAAGCCCAAGGTGCGACTCGGCTCTAAGAGGCAATTGCCATCAGGCTCTACTCTTTGCCCAACTATCTAGCCCGGGAAAATCGGTTGCTGCCCTTCATTGTTGCTGACGTCAGCACCTACGCATGCTGCTACTGGCCCATGTTCATCCTTGACTATCTCTCGTAGCTAGCCACGGCTGCTGCCATCGCTTGCTGACAATCTCTGCTCATTGCATGTTGAAACCGCCCAAGTGCTCTTCAACACCTTTGAAACCTGGCACTACCTAAACCTCGCCTGTACAGTGCAACCTGATGTCCTGCCTTGGTGCTTCATCATCGCCTAGAGCCACGTGTCATCTCAAGCTCCATGAAAAATCGATAACTTTTTTTTTTTTGGAGTTTATTTTTGTTAAGGATTGTTCCCACTTTGCCTCACTCCATTGCTCCTCCAAACCCAAGGGCACCTTCCTGAGTCCGAGCTTCCAAAGGCCTCCAAGGCTCAAATATTACCAAGTGCTCTCCAACTAAGGCACTCTCCCATTCAGTTTTTGGGCATTTTTCCCAAAATCAACACTTGCTCTCAAAGTTTTTTTCCCCACAAACCTCAAGCTTCAAGATCTTCAACCACTGTGAAGAGGTGCTTCATGAAAGTGAAGAGTGACTTCACATTCCACCAAGATTAAAAAAAAAAAATCCCTTGAGGATTCATTTACACAAAGCCCACCTTTGTTTGTTTACGCCATTGAGTCTGCATTCTTGAGCTAAAAGGCTCCACCAATTTTTTGGCATCTTGAAAGTGTAAAAGGGTTCAAACAGAGCCAACTCATTTGGTAAGACCACCCTACACACAATGTCCACCAAAACGTCGACAAGTTTAATGGCATTGGGTTTCACACCTAGCAGCCAAAGCTAGAGGAGTACTCTTAAAAAAGAACCTTTAAAATGAAACTGGTCTTGAATCGGTCCTCCAAAGGAATACTAATATGGAAATATCCTAAAAAACCATCCATGATGGACTACCGCTCATTCCTTGCTATCTAGTTCAAAATCTCATCCTGGAACGGCAAAGGATAGTGATTTTCCTTCGTAGCAGTAGCAGTCATAAGATTTATAATCTACACACACTCTCCACTTCCCGTTCTTCTTGGGTGTAATAACAATAGGTGAAACCCACTGACACTCCTTCACGAGATAGATTCTACCTGCCTCAAGTAGCTTGTTGATCTATTGCCATAAATCCTCCTTCTGAATCTCTCCCAACCTAGCAACTTTTGTGCTCTTGGCTTGCACTCATCTTTGAGATGAATTCGATGCTCCACCCCTTTGGCTCCTTGCAGGTCTTTATACTCCATGGCAGATAGATTGGATTTAAGATGCACACAACTCCACATAGCCCTTCTTTTCCTCCTTGGTTAAATCCTCACCCATCATACCGTCTAGTTCTTTATCTCTAGACCACAAACTAGAGCCTCCATACCTTCCTTTAGATTGGGGGAGACAATCATAACTCCAAACAAATCTGTTTCCAACTTCAATAGATCTTCTCCACTCTCCTTCTCTTCTTCGATGTTGGTAGAGCCCCCATCATAGGTTTTGTCTATGTCATACTTATAACCAGTGCTTGAATTCCTCCATCACACTTTGCCTTAGATAAAAGTGGCTCTTCCTAGTATTCAAGTCAAGCACCACCTCCCCACCATTTTCTTGGTCTTGAAATGTAAACGCTCCTTTCTCTTAGTCTTGTTTAGGTCCAATTGCCAACAACCTTGCTCTCCCCAAAATGATTGGGTAAGCATTCTCCTTTGCTTTCATCGCAAGAAATCAACGAGGCATTCAATTCCCATAACTTTTACCTTTGCATCTTGGGCCATTCCCAAGCATCTGCCTTTGGCATGTTTTGCCATCCTCATCCTCACATTGGATCTGACCACTGCTTTGATACCTATTTTTTTCATAGCAGCCTTTGTTAGCACACAAACATGTGCACCCCCACCAATATATGCTTGCACCTACTTCTTCTTTTACCGCAAGCAACTGACCAAATGTAATATTAGATTTCCAATTTTGAATATCACTCATCAAGTCATACTCTGGATGAACAACCCCCAATTGGAAATTTGTCTGCTTGATCTTATGAAGGACGCCTTGTTTTGCTTGACTTGGACTGCTCTCTGCCTTCATTCACTTTTTCTTTGCCCTTTTGAGCCCTTGTTTCTCATACAATTTCCATCTCCCTTTTGCCTCATGCTCTTTTGTTTGCAAAAATGTCCGCATCTTGCTTGTCCATGCCAATGATGTTAACTCTAGGTACTTCATCATTACATGGGGGAGCTGGTGGTGCCTAGTTCTTGGTTGTGTACTACTCCCTTTGACCATTGAACTGTGCTTGCCTTGTGCCTTGGCCAAATAGCAGATACATGCCCCCTATTTTCCTTGGTGGATGCAAATAATCTGGAGCATAGTGGCCCTCTTCTCTATAATAATAACACCTGCGAGGAAACGGCCTATCCCTACCTCTTCCAGCCCTCAGTTGAGATTTGTCCATAACACTTAAATGAAGCTCTTACATATGCTCAATTGAATCTTGAACAATATGTACCCATTGTTGAGGAATTCCTGCTACACCTCGAATTACTTGATTCTTCTCTTGGACTTTGGCAGGCTGGGAGCCATAACTTTGTATCTATGAGCGCCATGCCAAGGACCACCGTATGTACCATCTCCAAATGGATACACCACAATTCCTAACATCCCTCCCGCTTGAGACTGACACTAAGATAGGACTCCTTCTGTTCTTTGATACCAAATCATGATACCAACTCAAGGAGGTGATAACTTTCATTTTTTCGCATATGGAACACTTAACCACAAAATATCTTTCCTTACCGATTCAAAACTTACAATCAAATTTATCAGACTAAATTTGAACTCTACCTTCTAGCGTCAACTGGTGGGAGTTCTTTAATTCACCCTTGGTTCAAGGTCACTCACACTCCCCCCCCCGGTTATAACCGATCACAATCGTCAGTGCGTTCCCCTAAGATGCGTGTATTTACTAACTACAAAAATCCCTTGTTCTCAAGTTTGATTCCCAGTGCATAGATCAAAATCCCTTTCCCCCGTTCTTGACTTTCATTAATGGACAACATAAAATTGAGTTCAACTTTCCAGCCAACAAATGAACTCTTCAAAATCCACCCTCCCACCGAACCGTTTGGTAATTGCACATTTCCAAGTAGTACTATGACACTAGGAAAACAATATTCCAAACATGTCGAACCAAGAATACATTTCAAGCATTTGAAAGGAGCATGTAAACTATTGCATACCCTTGCAAGTGTGCATTTATCAGGTTGTTCCCACCTTCTTCCTTCTTAGAATATTTTACTTCCTTTTTCTTTAGTATTATTAAAGTTATCTAGTTATATTTCATTTAGTCACATATTTCTCCAGTCATATCCCTATCCTTGTCCCAGGACACGGGTATCATGTCTCCTCCGTCACGTGTGGAGGCAGCATCTTTACACATTTTCCAATTATTATTCTTCTTTAATTTGTTTGGGAAAGGCTTGCAAAGTAACCTATCTTTAGTTCCTCTTAGATAATTATTCCAAGAAGCAGAGGCTGATGAGGATAATTGCAGTATAGTCCATTTAGGTTCCTATCCTTTTCAAGGTTCCTTTTTACCAAACAATTAGAAGAGTTCCTTGATTAAATCCCATCTCCCTCCCTTACCCGATCCCTTCCTGGATCCATTTTTTCTTTCTCCATTCCCATCAGCATTAAGCCTACCCGAACTAGGCCGATTTCTAGACGTATTCGTGGGTCCTTCCACCTGGTTGGGACTCACTCCCATCTAGTTCAACTAGGACGTTGAATGAACCCAAGCTCAAAATATAGACCAATGGTTATCAATCCTAGCTAGAGAGGATGATTCCTCATTGCATCCCACATGTAAACACCTGCCCCGGCCTTTTTTCAAACATTTAAAACAAGTTTTACACTTAAACTTCTATGTTATGCTAGGGCTATCTACGTCAAATCTTGTCATTAAAGTTTTTAGTCTTAGATACTCAGACAAGACCTTAAGAAAGAAACAAATCTCTTGGAAGTTAAGGTTTTGTCTTAACGCAAGTTTCAAGTTAACCCTGTCTTAGACAAATCCCATTCCTTTTGTTTGTATTACTTGCCATCCATGGGAAATCTCCATGGAACGATGGGAGTTTTATGTTCAAGCAAAACGGTTGTCACTTCCGTGAAGCTATCCCCTTACTCTCCCCATCTCGCAATTGCAAAACAAATTTGAAGAATACAAACTTAAAAATAACAATGTATATGCTCTCTATGATGATCTTTGCTTTAGTGTGGGCCACAAATTGCAAACATAGAACTTTAGAGTTGTTAGGCACACATTGCCATAACAAACAACCAATGCAGTTAACATATAGTACATATCAAACAAGAAGCAAGAAACTGCATACTTCAAACACCATACTGCAAAGAAGACAGGTATGTAACATCAGAGATAAAGAGAAGATAGTGTGCCATTTATCATCATCATTCAGTAATACAGCAGAAAGCACAGAACCAATGTAGGAGAGAGCCAACTGCGTCAACAGGCATAGACATAACTGCTCCTCGTCCTGAGAATTCACGAGACACACAACTAACTTCCCCAAAATATAAAATACCCATGTTCACTTATCCCTAAGGTTCAAAGATAAAGGTTTTAGTTACAGTTCAAAAAGTAATAGCCTGACTGCCCTGAAAGCCCTGATAAATCAGGCACTAACACCTGGCACACGTGGTGGGCAAGGTTTCTCAAACCTTGTGAGAACCCACAATATCCCTTGATCAAAAAATTTATCCACCAGCTGATCCTTGAATTCAGTTTGTTGTGAAACTGCTGCTGTAGTTGGAGTTTCCTTGTCAAATTCTTCAACCTCTGCATCCACTTGAACTGTAACTGCCTCCTTAGTACTTTCAGTCTCCTGGCAGAGTTTCTCATCCACAATCATTTGCACTGGATCATCTAAGTTGTGAATTCCTCCTGCAGCTTCTGTGTCCTCCTCTGCAACATCTTTAGCCTGTCCTGCAACTGCACTTGTCCCTGCTGCTTCAGTCATATGCTCATGAACTCTTGCTAGCACATCAGTTCCTGCAAACACTTCAGATTTTTTTTTTTTAACAAACACCTGCTTAGATTGTTGGCCTTCTTGTTGCTGCAGCTGCATCTTCAGGTCCTCAAATTGCTCTTTTAGGTCAGTATACTGCTGCTTCAGTTCAGTATTCTGCTTCTCCATAAACAAGTTTTCCTCCTTCATCTCCTCCTCTGCAAACATCTGATATGGTTTACTCACCACATCATACACCATGACTTTCATTTTCTCCCAAACTCCCTTCATGTAGTCCATCACTTCAGTCGTCATTTTCTCCACAACTGTTGAATTGAGATACCTTCAACAAAGTAGAAAAATCTCCTCTTCTTCAAGTGATTTCAGATCTTTAGGCCCATTTTCATAATCAAATACATATCCAAATTCAGTAAAAAGTTCAGGTTTCCCTTCAAGAAGAATGAAGAAAGATTCAAGGAAGGATGCAAACTTTGCAACCATTAGACACTGTCTCTTGAACACATCCAATATCTCTGCATGTAGATGCAACACTCGAAGACCTAATTTAGACTCCACATGCCAAATCAATTGAAAATCATTTTCCTGAAAATCTTGATTCAGGAAAAACCAAAATTGATCTGCTTCTTCATCAAACTGATCTACTTATTCATCAAACTGATTTGATTCAAGGCTTAAAAATAACAGATTGAACTCTCCTTTACACATAAAAAATAACAGATTGAACTCTCCTTTACACATAAAAAACACCACCAAGATGGCTTGCTCACATTTCTCCTTGAAAATAGAAAGAAATCCACTTTGTAGTAGCTGCAAAACTGTCCAATCACTGATATCTCCCTGAAACTGAAAAATTTTGACTTCTGCTCCTTGAAAAACTTCCCTTATTTTATCAAGCATGAAGATATAAAACCAATGAGATATAAGAATATCAACATCATCTCCTTCATCAACAACATCACATAGAAATGTAGAACCATCTTCAAGAAAATCCACTTCACCATCATCCGGAACTTCCAAAATACTTGCATAATCATCAGTCAAAACCATCTCCTCAGCATCAACAAAACCATTGACATCAGAAATTTGGTATAAATCATCAAGAACATCATCAAGAAAGTGAACTTCCTTGAAAACAGATGAACTTCCAATATCCTTGACTGAATTTGTAAAAGAACCAACATCATACAGATCATTGATAACAACATCATCATTCAAGAAACCTTCTGTAACATCAAGATTTGAAGAAAACTCCACATTCTTGATTTGAGTAAGTTGAAGCTTCAAGTCCTCAATTTGATTATCCTTGTTCAAAACAACTTGCTTAAGAGCATCATGAACTTCATAACAGTAAGAAATATGCAAGTCGACTTCAGTTTGAACCTGAGAAATCTCCATCGTCACTGATGTCTTCTCTTCTTGAAGTTGATTGATTTTGGAAAGCGCTTCATTTGCCGCAACCATACTTGAATGCCTCTCATTATCTAGCTCTAATGAGAGATTATTGATCATCTTCGCTTGAGAAAGAAAAAGACTTTGAAATTCAGCAAGTTCAGGTACATAACTTCTTTGCAAATCAAGAATCTGCGGATCAGGGACCTGAATTCTGAAACTTTGCAAACCAGGGACCTTCGCTATCAAAACTGATAATTCATGGATCTGAAATTGAAGATCCTTGTCTTAACAACCTAAATAGTTCATATCCGCTTTCGAAAATTGGCTTTCACTTTTCAAAATTCCAAAAAACTCTTCTCCATCAACACAAACACCTTTCAAATTGTCAGCTGTTGAATACTCCTCATCAAGATTCATCAAAAACTGATTCATCACATCATCCTCATCATTAGCACACATTATGTCTTTATCTATCTTCAACTCTTCCATTGCATTATGTTGAAATCTGATGTCTCCCTGAATTTCAACATCTTCAAGATTGATGTCAAATGTTGGTATATGGGTTTGTATGGGATATTGGTGGCTTCTCTCGCTCACTCCCACTTGTATTCCCTTCTTCTCAACCAATAATTCTTCTTTTGGGCAACTGTCCTTCTCTTCCTGCAAAGAGGTGAGTCTCTTCGATGTGAGGTTTGGGGATAGCTGGCAATCCTCTTGGCACCTTTGGCTCATGAGTTGCTCCTGGCTTCCTCCTTCTTCCTTCATCATCTTTTGGACTATATCTCCCTTGCATTGAACAAACTCTCCTTCCTGAATCAACTTCTTCTCTTCAATAATCTGAGTATCTACAACTTTGATCCCATATTCAAGAACATCAAAATCAGGTTGAAAAACTTCAGGTACTGAAAATTTAAATTCAGGCTTTGAAACTTTAGGTTTTGAAACAACAGGTGCCTGAAAAACTGTTGGTACTTCAACATTGTGCAAACCCTTGAGTTTATTTGGAGTGTGGTTTTGGGATACTAAGTGCTCCTTTTGGCTTCTTTGGCTCTCTGGATGCTCCTTTTCTTGTGCCCTTTCCAACATCACCTTCTTAACTTCTTCAGGTTGGCTTTGTGCTTGAACTTCTTTCATATATTTGGGACTTGCAACAAGTGCATTTGGAGAAGTTAAACATGATTGTACCTGATTGTTCCCAACCAAGGGGAACATTGGTGTTGTAACTCCCCACTCATCATCACTTTCGTCTTCCTCCTGAAACTGATCTTCATACTTCTCTGTCAAGCCTTCAATTGCTTCTTGTAACACCTGTATCCTACGCATACTAGAGCATGAATTTCTTCTTTTTCCTTCACGACCTTCATGCCAGTCTTCTGCCTTGTCAAGAAGATTAGAAAAATCATCCAAATCCTCTTGTGCATCACATAGTTCCTCATGATCTGATGCATCTCGAAAAGATCTGACAATTCGATACAACTTCTTGCACAGTTTATGCATACAGTATTTGACACATACATCTTCCTTTTGACATGGCTTGCACACATAAGGACATTGCTTTGCAAAGTGCCCATCTTTTTGACAAATAGTACACTTTTTCTTCTTCTTCTTTGCCATTAATCACACATCAAAAGAATAGAGAGAATTTGTACCTCTTTAAACCCTGAAACTGCTTAAACTGCATTGCAAACTGAAATACCTGAAACTGTAGTCTGTAAACTGAAAAATTGAAACTGCATTCTGCAACAAACTGCACATAATTTGCACAGAAACTGCACAGAGACTTCAAAACTGTTTGGGCTAACAATACATTGACCAATGGTCCCAAAAGTGGGTCTGATGTGGGATGGGTTGTTTGTTGGCCTTCTTGGTTTGCAAGTAGGGTTTCCTGCAGCCTGTTTTCAGGTTCATGCAGTTCAGCCCCCTCCCCAACAATTTCTGCCCCTGCAGCAAGTTCCCCTACTGGTTCTTCTTGGTCATCATTACCCGACTCTTCTCCTTGTCTTCCTCTTGTAGAGAACTCCCTTCTTAATATAAGCCTTGTTCCATAATGTTGTGGTACATAGGACCCCTGCCCTGATTCACTCATGCATTGCTGCTTCTCCCTTGTCTAGAATACTGTACTAGCATTCTTTGATTATGCACATTGTAGTTTGAAGGTAAATTACAGGCTCCAAAGGGTAGCAGTTTTGTAACTACCTTTTTGAGAATGAGAATTCTGACTTCGCTGGGCAGTTGTGGGTAGAATTCTTTCAAGAATTCTGTTGCATACTCCTTAGACTCTTCCCCCGGTGTTTTCTAGTTCGCAAAATCCCGCAAATGGTCACTATTAGGGAACAGGTCGCCGCTGTGATTCATTCCTTAGCACCCATATGGTTTTAGGCGAAATTCGAACCAATTGCAGGATCGCCAAATGTTAGGCACACATTGCCATAACAAACAACCAATGCAGTACAGTACATATCAAACAGGAAGTAAGAAACTGCATACTTCAAACACCATACTGCAAAGAAGACAGGTATGTAACATCAGAGATAAAGAGAAGATAGTGTGCCATTCATCATCATCATTCAATAATACAGCAGAAAGCACAGAACCAATGCAGGAGAGAGCCAACTGCGTCAACAGGCATAGACATAACTGCTCCACATCCTGAGAATTCACGAGACACACAACTAACTTTCCCAAAATATAAAATACCCATGTTCACTTATCCCTAAGGTTCAAAGATAAAGGTTTTAGTTACAGTTCAAAAAGTAATAGCCTGACTGCCCTGAAAGCCCTGATAAATCAGGCACCAACAAGAGTGCACCATCTTGCAATCGTAACTTCTTTTTAAGTGATTATACAAGAGTTGATGCTTGATTGTGTGAATGATAAAGTAAAAGTAAAAATTTAGAATTCCTAAGAGTGGACATGTTGGTGTAGTAAGAAATGTGCATGCAATGAAGTATGGAAGATTTATAAGGTTCTTCTTTAAGATGGGATTTAGGCATACCTGGCTACTATGGAGAGGATTATTTCTGTAGCTAGGAGTGGTTTAAGGATTTGGGACTTTTTAATTTACAAGAGAGGAGGGAGGATAACCCTACTTGGAAGGGAGATCCTCTTTCAAAGAAAACTCCTATTACTATGATAAAATTTCTCTTCAAAAACTCAACTCCCTCTTGAGAGAATTAGATACTAACTTAAGAATGTCACTAAAACTTTCACACATATGTTTTATGCAAAATCAAGAAAAAGTGGTGAGCCTTTCATGAGAGCATTTCTTTTGGAGAAATTCTAATTCCTCTTTTGGAAAATAAATTTAGTTCCAAAAATAATTTTCAGTACTTTGTTGCCTTTGGTTTATGACATTTACCTTTATAAGAGTATTTTAGATAAGAGAATGAAAGTAACATAGAAATCCATAAAAATGTTTATGCAAGAAATTAAGGGATAATTAAAGATATTAGTCACTAGTCATCATGCATACTATTTAGGTAAATATGACTCTCTCTCTATGTCATTTTAGTCTGGTAATGTAAAGAAACTTAAAATAACTGAACTTGAAATAACATTGCAGTTAGTTATGATTAGTAATGAACCTTAATTAGAAAGACAACAACAAAATTAAGAAGTTGTTCTTCTTTTCAATCAAGCAAGGGAAAGGCTTGCTTATGGACACATGAGAGCTTAAGCATGAATTTAAGTAAGCATGAAAGATAAATCACTTTCAAGTAAGAGCAACAACATAAAGAGAACAAGAAAACATTACCTTAGTGTGTGTATTGTAGAGTCTTCTCCTTGCTTTGGGAATTATAGAAGAACAAGGTACTCTCAAGTTTGCACCTTGAAAAAATGAAGGAGAGAAGTGGAAAATGAGAAGAGAAGCCCTCTTTTTATACACATTTTAGGTAAGTGCCCTTATTTATCTTGATAGCTTATCTTTTTTATTGATAAGTTCTTTTTAATTATCTTGATAACTAATCCTCTTTTTTAAAACTTCTTCAACAAGACTCATTCAAACAAGCTACTTATTCAACAAATTACTTATCACTTTATCCTTATCTTCTTATTTCTTTTTTTCTTATCTTTTTTTTTCTTTTTCCTTGTCTTATCTTTTTTTTCCCCTTATATTTTTCTTTCGGCTATTTTTCTTGAAATGAAAAGCTAATATCTCATGCATTGGTTATGCCCATGTTCCCATGGTGTAAATCTAAAGTGTCTCATAAGTAAACTTTGGTGCTTGGATTTAGTCCAAATTTACCCGAACAATTTTTTTTTTGAGTCGACGGTTTAGATGCGTTGGCTAAAAGTAAGAGCTAGAAGGAGGCCCTTACAAACTCCCCAACAAAAAGAAGGAGCTATCCTCATTTTGAAACAATAAAGGAAAGCGGTAAATCTTCATCCACAAGTTACAATTTAAATTCTAGGTGACACTAATTCATTCTTCGCTAGCTGACTCATCTATACAAGGCACAGTCCCTCCTTCTTTCTTATAGTGTTCTTACCTCCATCTTTCCCTTTTCTTCCCATCTCCTTGTTAAGAAATTCTTAGGATTGTCTCTTTTAATCCTTTAGGGTGTCTCTTTGCTCATTATCTTACTTTATGGATTAGTGGCAAGAGTTGGTTTTATCTGTGACCATTTCTCATCTTCAAAAGGCAAGTGAGTCTGTAAGTAGAGATTTTGTAGAGCTATATGAGGGCGTGCTCTTCTCTCACTTGGGAACTTTAGTAGCACAAAACAAATGATGGATGTTTTGAAGTATAACAAGGGTGACACTGTGGGGTCGAGATCACTTTGCAATAGTGTTCTCTTGGCTATGGTAATTGAAGCTATGCGTTTGGATCTTCAATATTACTATGTGATGAGATCAATGCATTGAAGGTTTTGTGAACGAGTATTTTTGCTCGAACAATTATTTCCTCATCAAAAGATATATCTTTACCCTCACTTTGGTTTACCTCTTAGAGGGCCCTTTAACTTCTCACCTCATACTAAAGAGATCATTGCAATAATTTCACCAGAATTCTTCCTATGGGTGAAAGGCCTAATATGTGTCCTACTTTGTGATAGTTACTTTTGTGATCATGTGATAGATAGGCTTATTGATTTGTAAAAAAAATCTATCTTCGTTGTATCTCTTAACAAGTTCATCGTATTTTAAGATCTTGGTACTTGTCTTCCTTCTTTCTTTGATTCCACTTGACAAATATAGTTAAATGTGTTCTTAGCTTCCTATATCTGCTATTTTGAGAATATATCTTGATATCTTTTAGATTCCAAGCCTAGTGATTTCTTCTTAGCACTATTTAAGTTGAAGACATACTTAAAGAGACCTTTCTTAAGTCTCTTGACTGATTGATTAACCTTAAAGAGCCTTGTCCATTCTTCCTTGTACTTGTATCTTGTTCCCTTTAATTGTATGTAAATATTACATTTTCTTGATTCCAATAACTTGATTTTTTTTTTTTGCACAACCACTCTATCCTTAAAATTTCTTAACATATATATGATGTTTTCATCTTGCGTACACAAAATTAAATAAGAATTATAATGACCTTTAAGTTAAAAGGAAGGTTTATGCCTTTATTGTCTGTGAAAATAGTGGACCTACTAGCCAATGATTTTCTCAACTCCTTACCCATGGACCGAGCCTTGAGTTGCAGTCTCTTAGTGAGGAGATTAGATTTGAAATTATCTTGCTAAGTCGCCTTTTTTTGGGTGTTTCTTTGTGCCTTAGAAATCTTAATTTTGAAAATGGTCTTATTAATATCTGATTTTGTTACAAAAGCTCACTAGTCTTTGAGTACTTTCAAGGGAGCTTCTCTTGCTCTACCTTGTACTAAAACTTGTTCACCATTTTAATTTTAAACAAAAAGCAATCCCTTTTGCCAAAAAGATGAGGTGAACAAAATGTTCTAGCATGGTCTTCTTTTGTCTTTCGGAGTTTCTACTTTCATTTCCCTCTTGCACAATTTTGAGAACACCTTCCTCTCAAGAATTTCTTGTCATTCTCTGTTTTTGTTCTCCTGACATCTCTCTCATTTGAGACCAACACCAAGATAAGATTCCTCCTGCTCTTCGATGCCAACTCAAGGGGGTGATAACATTCACTTTTTCTCATATGGAATCTTTAACCCCATAATATCTTTCCTTATCGATTCCAAACTATCTAATCAAAGTCATTAGACTAAATCTAAACTCTCTCTTCCAAGATCAACTGGTGGGAGTTCTCTAATTCACCCTTGGTTCAAGGTCACTAATGCTTTTTTTTTTCCGGTTATGCCCGAGCATAGCCATAAGTGTGTTCCCCCTAAGATTAGTGTATTTACTAGCTACACGAATCCCTTGTTCTTAAGTTTGATCCCCACTCCGTAGATCGAAATCCCTTTCCCCCATTCTCTACTTATCTTAATGGACAACATAAAAGTGGTTTCAACTTTTTGGCCAATAAATTAATCCTCCAAAGTCCACCCTCCCACCGAACCATTTGGTAAATGCACATTTCCAAGGTAGTACTATGATACTAGGAAAACAATATTCCAAACATGTTGATCTGAGAATACATTTCAAGCATTTGAAAGTAATATGAAATTATTGCATATCTTTGCAAGTGTGCATTTATCATGTCGTTTCCACCTTTTACTTCTTAGAATAATTTACTTCCTTTTTCTTTAGTATTATTAAATTTATCTAGTTATCTTTCAAGCAGTCACATATACTTCTCCAAACATATCCCTATCCATGGAAAGATTGAGGGTTAGAAGAAAGGATAGGGAGAGTGTAATGAGAAAAAGAAGATCAAGTTATGACAAATTTGATTAGGGTTTTGGCCATGGCTTCTCTTGAGAGGGTGTGTGTGTGTGTAGGAGGTGTGTGTGAAAGAGGCTTAGCTATGGTTTTCTCAAGCTTACTCTCAAGTTTGCACCTTGAGAAAATGAAGGAGAGAAGTGTAAAATGAGAAGAGACCTGATCTTTTTATGCACATTTTAGATAAGTACCTTCACTTATCTTGAGAGCTTATCTTTCTTATAGATAAGTTTTTTTTTACGTATCTTTATAACTTATCCTCATTTTCAAAACTTCCTCAGCAAGCCACTTTTTTCAACAAGCTACTTATTCAACAAGTTACTCATTCAACAAGCTACTTATTCAACAAGTTACTTACTCATCTTATCTTTATCTTCTCTTTTTGTTTTTTTTCCTTATCTTTTTCTTTTGGCTATTTTTCTTGAGATAAAAAACTAATTTCTCATGCATCGCTTATGCCCATGTTTCCATGGTGTAAGTCTAAAGTGTCTCGTGAGTAAACTTTGGTGCTTGGATTTAGCCAAAATTTACCCGAATATTTCTTTTTTGAGTCGATGGTTTATATGTGTTGGTTAAGAGTAAGGGCTAGGAGGTGTCCTTTACAGTATCCCAATGAGTCTTGTTTAATTTTCTTCTGAATTTTTTTACTTTTTGCTCGTGCAATCGCTATTGCATCGTTATAATCCTCTAGACTTTCAAAATCCACCTTCTCTTGAACCTTGGGATGCAAACACGCCATGAACTTCTTTAATTTAAAGTACTTGCCATTGGCCATCTTCCCAACACTCTTCAAAATGGTTAAGAAAAACATTGGATTCTTTATTCACATCCCATTTTAAAGTCTTCAATTTTTCATCCAAATCGATCAAAGATACCTCTTTACAAAATTCCTACAGGAAGCAAGCCCGCCCTACCGTCCGTATCAACCTCGGTCCTCCCTTCAAAGCATACAACCATACCTTTGATTTTTCTCGCATCCACAGTGGAATTGTTTGCATCTTGTTATCTTCATTTGACATATGCAACGACAACATGTATAGCTTGAAATTGGACATCCACTCCTTTGGATCCTCCTCGCTGGTGGAAATTGGCCCATATCTTCGTGTTGCCATTGCTTCTTTGTGGAAAAAAACACCTTTCTTGATCAAACCAATGGGCAATCCAATGCTCCTCATTGGGAACACCAAAAGATGGAAAATGGAATACAAGCACACCCAAAAACCCTAACAAGTTGCGTATCTATAGTCCAAGGTGTTTACAACACCCCAATCCACTCAAAATCTCTTAAAAAATGAGATAATTGGCACCACACAACCTCTACATCACTATATCAACAAGCCTATCTACACTTTGACGAATCCCAACCACATAACATCCACACTCCTTCAATCGCACACACTGACACCACATAACACTTCTCTCTTGCTCACTCTTTGCATCACACAAAAGGACAGCCCAGGGGAAACTCTTGATGGGAGGCACCCCTTTCCTTCAATAAAAAGAGGAGGTGTCTCAAGAGCATCGCCCATGAGAACCAACCCTTGCGGGTGCAAGTCCAAACCACCACCAAGTGATGCCAAACCGTTGCGACAAACATTTCATAGGTCCAAATATGCAGTCGCACCGAGAGGCCACACACCATTGTCGGACCACCTTGTGCGTAGTTCCCACACGAGGGCTCCATGGACACCACAAGAGCTCTCTCTCTCTCTCTCTCTCTCTCTCTCTCTCTCTCTCTCTCTCTCTCTCTCTCTCTCTCTCCCCACTTGCTTCCTCAAAGGAAGGCCACAATGTAGTATATATACCCGCCCACTCTCCATTCTGCCCCCGCATATACAGATTTGCTTGCTCAAAGGAAGGCCACAATGTAGTATATATAACCGCCCACTCTCCATTCTGACCCCGCATAAAGATTTCATGCTTGTACACTTGGCGGCCTCCGGTCCATTCTCCCTCCAAGGGCCTCAAGAAGCTCCACAAAATTATCCCAAAACCTTTTTTTAAACTTTATTTTGCAACTCCCCATTCCTTGCTAATTGCGTTGAGAGGCGGAAGTGAAAAATAGACCCGGTGGCCTCTACACCAAGACTATGCACAATGGCCTCATCATGGGAGGTACACGATAGGGGCACCACCTAGCAAGATATGCGGCTAGGACGCATACACATACACAATGAAAAATGTCATGGAAAACAATTTCAAGATCCACGTCCAAATGTGGAATGGGGTGGTCGGAGAATAAGGTGAGAGGAGTGGTTAGTGAGTGAGAATGGGCTTGCTACTCGTGCATGTAGTAAAGAAGATAATGAGGTCAGGGAAACATGCAAGTATGCTCACTTCTAATACAAGAGGTGGCGAATCCGCACACCTCAAGATGTAAGTAGCAAGATGCTAGAAATATGAGAGGGAGAGAGTGTGTGTATGGTGGCGAATCCGCACACCTTAACATAAGAAAAAATAAAAATAAAAATGGCAAGGAACACGCGTATACCATACTCACAATGAAATGTATCCAAAGAGACACAAGGTATGGCACCAAGATGGAGTGTGTTGATTGCTTGCAAAAGATGAATACAATAGGTAGCCTATGGCAAGAAGATGAGAAGGGAACAAGACTGTAGGAGGCATAATGGAGAGATGGGAGTTGATGGCGAGGAATATCATGAGTGTGTCCACCCTTATTTTTCTTGAAATTGTGTCTTCAACCCTTAATTACAAGTGGTGTGGAGGTATGGTGCTCATTTTTTGTGCATGGTGACGGTGATGGTGATGGTGTTGTGATTATGTGATTAGGGTTCATGCTACAAGCATGTAGCACAAGGGTGTGTATCGATAGGGGTGTGTGTGTGTGTGTGTGTGTGTGTGTGTGTGTGTGTATCTCCCCCCCTAGTGAGCTCTCATGGCCTCCTTATATAGGGAAGGAGGGGAGGATTTAGCAATATTTCTAATTGAGGTGAGTGTCCCACTCTGGTGACTAGAAAATGGGGTGCATGTGACTGTGGCTCCCATCTTGTCTCCTCATTATTTAAAATACGAGAGTCAATAGAGAGAGAAGAAGAGAGAATGTGGGTAGGATGTAGAGGATAGGAGATATTTACAATAGTCTAGCTTTGGCTAGACATAAGCTTATTAGGGAGAGAAGAGAGAGGTAAGAAATTTACAAGAGAGGTTGTTGAAGGTGGATAGTTGTTGATGAGGATGGATCCTCCAAAAATGGTGATAGAATCACTCTAGAATTGCCAAGAACTCATTAAAAGAGCCTTGTCTCTTGTAATCATGCTTGAAGACTTGTAGAACCATAGCCATTCTAGAGGGAAGAAAACTAGGGATGGCCTGTGTCACCATTACACGAGAAAACTGGGATCCACCACAAAAATCATAGCTCCACATTCATAACTCCGAAAATTTTGAAAAATTTTGAGCTAAAAGTTGAGCTCATGAGCTACAACTTTCATGTTGAACAATTCTTCAGATTCGGGATTCTTCTCTATGCAAAAAATTTCAGCCAAATAATGTATTATTTGTGGCTGTCAAGGTCTTTTGGTGGTCCCCTTTGAGTGGACTTCTCTCTTGCCTTCAAGTGTAAGCTCCTTCATGTGTATGAAAACATGACCTAGAGTGTTGAAAAGATTGGCAATCATCTAGATGGAGGTATTATTGAATTTTGAATGTGGGGTTGAGGTTTGAAAATGAAAACTAGTGAATAAAATATTTGGTAGGGTGGAATAATATATATACATGAAAAATATATTAGAAAATACTAAATATACATAATGCAATTTAGAATATATATATTTAATGCTTAAGGTCAAAAGAGAGATCAACAAAGAAAGCTCACTTATTTATGCTACATCGTGATTGATTAGCATAAGTCTTATTTATTTAATAAAGACTAAAACGTTTGTGAAAAAGGGAAGAAAAATCAAAAGTAACTTATATAATAATAAATATTTTTTGGTAAAGGGGCAAAAAATATATGGGGGGTTCCCATGCATGGAAAAGCTTGCCTCATTAGCCCTCCCCCTAAGGCTAGAGGTATTCATGCCTCTAGCTCTGTACTTGATTCTTCTTCAATTGAGGTAGAGGAGTCTCCCTCCTCAGGGATTTCCATCATAGGTGCTTGATCAAATGTCAAAAAGTACTGCTTCAACCTCCAACCATTGACACGTGTTTTGTGGAGCCTACCATCTGCATCCATCAATCGGTAACTTCCATAGGCGTAGCGCTTTCTAATGACAAATGGCCCTTACCATCTGGGTGCAAATTTTTTATCCTTCCTAGTGTCAAACCTGTTATCATACCGTAGGACCAACATACCTTTCTTGAGACCTTTTTCCCTAAGTCCCTTGTTGAAGGTAAGTCGACGTTGCTCTGCCTTTGCTGCATAATAGTTGATAGCATCTTCTCTGTCTAGTTAAAGCCTCTCTAGATCAAGAATGTGGTTGTGGAGATGAGCATTAGGACGTTCCACATGCCCAGCTAGCACCCTGAGACTAGCCAATTGTACTTCAATGGGTAAAATGGCTTTCTTACCATACACCAAGTGATATGGTGTGAATCCAAGGGATATGCGAAACAAGTGCGATAAGCCCAAAGTGAAGCCATAAGATGCTTGTCCCAATCACTTTTGTGATTGTTTACACGTTTAGTGATGATGTTGCAGATCATACCATTTACCTTTTCCACCAAACCATTTCATTGTGGGTAGTAGGAAGTTGAGTGTCGTCGTGAGATACCCAGCTTCTCCATCAGCTCTCCTACAAGGTCTCCTCTAAAACCTGGTCCCCTGTCCGAAATTATTTCAAGAGGAGTGCCAAAACGGCAACAAATGTTTTCAAATACGAACTTAGCCACTTCCTTAGCTGTAATCCGGGTGGTGGCAATTGCTTTAGCCCACCTGGTCATGTAGTCCACACCCATGATGATATACAATTTACCTGATTGGCTCCTTGGCAAAGGCCCAATAGCATCAATTCCCCATTTCTCAAATGGTCCATATGAGATTATAGGAGTCTATGGCTCATATGTGAGCCTCCTATCGCCTGCCTTTTGAAATTCCTTGCATGTTTTACACCAATGATGCACATCCGTATGTAGACTAGGCCATACAAACCCGGCTTATTGAATCTTTCTACTAGTGTTGTCAAGTGCAAAGTGTCCTCCGCAAACACCATCATGGCAACTTGAAATGAATTCAGTGATCTCTCTAGAGAGAGGTACATGCCTAAGAATTTGATCCTTACCCTTGCAGTAGAGGTCGTCATTGATAAGGCGGTATTTTGTTGTCTTGCGCACAAGCCACTGCTTTTGGCCCTTAGTAAGATCTTTAGGACACTCTCTTGTGTCCAAGAAACTCATGATGTTAGGCATAGCATCGCTACCTTGGAAGAGAGGCAGCTTCAACTTGATAGCACCCACCACTGAAACATCTTGCAGCTTCTCTCTAGCTAGAGCATCTGCTTCTTGATTTTCTACTTGAGGGACATGATGTAATTGTACAACTTGAAATTTCCGTAAAAGTTCCTTAACTTTGCGCAAATGGCCTAGCAAGCTATGATTTTTACAAGCCCAAGTTCCTTGTATTTGTTTTATTAAAAGCCTGGCATCACCAAATACATTTAACCGTTGAATGCCCTGTGTCACACACCACTCTAACCCAAGAGGTAAGGCTGCATATTCTGCCTCATTGTTAGAGTGAGAATCCAAGAGATTCCCAATGGAGAAAACCTTATCCCCTTGCTCGTTGAAGATGATAATGCCTGCTGCAGCTTTGTCCACTTTCCTCTTGTAGACTCCATCAAAGAAAAGAGAGTGAGCCTCCTCTACCTTAGGGACTTCCAGCACAAGTGTAATCTCTTGATCATTTGGCTTTATCTTTAGCTTCTTTTCATAGTGGCGATGAGTGAGAATACCTCCTAGACTGGCCCTTGTGGAGTTCTCCACTTGCACTGTGTAGTCAAACTCTTGCAGCCTTGTGAGCCATTTGGAAATCCTAGAAGAAACATCCATGTGCTGCATTACATAAGGAAATACGTCTTCCATTGTTAAGATTATGAATGGTCTAGACAATAAATAAGAGCGAAATTTTGTGGTAGCAAACATTAATGCAAGCACCATGTGCTCCGTTCGTGTATCCCTTTTCTGATGGAGTCATCATTCGACTAGAGAAGTAGATAGGATGCATGAAAGAAGTTTGAGGATCCTTTTGCATCAATATAGCCCCAAGTGTGTCATTGCCCACACTAGGGTTTACATAAAATGGCTCGTCCCACTTTGGAGGTGCTATGGTGGGAAGTGAAGCTAGAATTTGTTTTACCTCATTGAATAGTTGTTCATTTTCTTCACTCCAAGTGAAGATCTCTTGACGGGTAACTTGTTGTAAAGGGAGAACCACTTGGGAGAGCAAGTGAATGAACCTACTCAAATACCTCACCTTTTGAAGAAAAGAGACCAATTGCTTTGTTGTGGTGGGAGAGGTCAAAGCCACCAAAGCTTGAACCTTGCTTGGGTCAGCTTGAATACCTTTGGCCGAGATCACATGGCCAAGAAGAGTAACCTTGCTTTCACCAATGTGGCATTTCTCCACATTGAGTTGGCCACCCAAAGCTTGTAGCCTAGCTAGACCTTCATAAACTTTCTCCAAATGAAGAGAGCGAGAGCTATAGATACAAAAGTCATCAATAAAAACACGGATTGATTTTCCAAAGAATGGCTGAAAAACAAATGTCACATATCGCTGAAAAGTGGTTGGAGCATTAGTGAGACCAAAGGCATAACTCTATAAGCAAAAGATCCCCATGGTCTGATGAAGGTTGTCTTATTTTGATCTTCTTCAGTGATGCTAATTTGGAAGTAGCCTGAGTAGCCATCACATACCGTGTAGCGCCATGTCCTGCTACCTCATTGAGAATTTCGTCTTGAAAAGGAAGAGGAAAATGGTCCCTCTTTGTGGCTGCATTAAGAGGCTTGTAATCAACACAAACCCTCCACTTACCATTCTTCTTTGGTGTGACTACCATTGGAGAAACCCACTCCGAGTCTTCAACAGGATAGATAAAACCGGCTTCTAGCAATTTCCTCACCTCTTTGAGTAGGGCGTCTTGTTGAATTACTTCTAGCCGCCTGAGCTTCTGCACTACAGGTTTACTTCCCTCCTTGAGCTTAATGTGATATTGAACTACTGTGATGCCAATGATTTTATCATATTCATCAATGAACAATGTGGTAAAATTACTTAGCATCAAAACATAATCTTCACGCTCCTTCCCACACAACTCACTAGAGAGCATTTGCTGTAGCTTACTTGCTTCTACTAGAGGTTGTATACCTGGTGTCTCCCCTTGGTTTGATGATGAGGCATCAGGTTGATCCATCTTCTTAGGGTCCTTGAGAATGATCCCCATCACCTCAATGCTACTGTCACTTTCTTCACTCACTGTTGACTCCTCCTCTGAAGTGGTTGAAGAGTCACCACTAGAAAACTCATCCTCGGAGGTTTCTAGATCCATGTCGCGTTGCTGACCTATCTTCATGTCATAAAGTATTGGCCTTTCTTTTGCATCCTTCATCTGGATTATGCCGGTGTCCCAGTCCTGCTGAGCTCTCATAGCCATAAGCCAAGGCCTCCCTAGAATGATAGGGTAGCCCTCCCCTTTGTGTGGCATGACAAAGATGTCCACATCTACCTCGGTGTTGAATGCCTTTATCCTAACTGCATTTATAACACCAAAACATTGAAATTTTACATTATTTGTCATTTTGGCTCGGCATGGTTCTGGCCGACTCACCTCTAAACCCAAATGGTGCATCATTTTTTCACTCATGATGCATATTTGTGCGCCACCATCGATGTAGATATTGGAGATGTGTTGCCCTTTGCTGTGAGCATCCATCACTGATAGTATGTCATCTAGATTCCTAGAGATAGCCCAAGCTATCTTTGGCTTTGGTCGTCTAATGCTAACCATCTTTGTCCATTGTCTCCTCACCCTAGGTGCTAGGTGGAGTAACTGGGGCCAGGTGATTTTTGGGCCCTGCACAGAAACATGTTGAACCAAATCATTTGGTTTAGAACATTCACCCAAAGAGAAATCTACAATGTCAATTTTACGTCGTGACTTGGACGGCTTTTTGCTAGATTCCCCTTTAGTCTTCATCTTTTCTTCCTTTTGGGAAGATTCACCATACCTAGCACGCTTTACCCCCATGGCATCTACTCCTTTAAAATTGGTCTTACCTTTTGCCACTCCCTTGATATCCTCCTCCACTTTCTTCTTTCCCTTACCTTCAAGACTGATGACGCTTACTGTTTGATTGCCAACTGGTGGGGGGGGGGGGGGGGGGGTAAGGGTGGAATGAGAGGTTGTGGTGGTGGATGTGGTTGAATGGGTGGTTGTAGGATTTGCACGGGTGGTGCTTGTTGTGGTGCCCTCGGTGGTGGTGGTCTTGCTCTCGGTGGTGAAACCTGGCTTTGTCTGGCTCCTCTGTTGAAATTCTGCCTCCTTGGGTGTGAATAGTAGTACATGCCATGACCATCCTCCACAATTGTAGCAGTGGTATTCTTGGTTTTGCCTTCATTGTCCTCTCCCTTGCTCTTGGTTGCGATTGTGTGCATGCCCTTGTTGTATCACATAGACTGAGAGATTCTCAAGTTGATTGGTGATTCGGTTGAGCAGGTCTTGCTGATCTTCAATTGGTTCTTGTGGTTGAATCCTCTGGGCGGCTGTTGTAGGTGGTGCTAGAGGTGGTCGGGTCCTAACGGCTTCCTCTTCATTGATATTCCTGGCTTGTAAGCGCAACTTCTTGTTTTTAAGGCGGGCCACTTCAACTACTAGCTCATACGTAGCAGGAAACCTTCCCTTCACCTTCTCTTTAAGAGTTGGCCATAACCTAGCCACAAACCGATCCTTCTTTAGGAAATCAGGTGTCCCCTCATCCTCTCTTAGCGATGCAACCCATCGCCCCCATAAATCTACAAACTTTGACTCATATGATGCGTACTCTAGCATACTGCCCTACTTCAATTCGTCAACAATTGCCATAGCTTCTCTGATGTTGTGCCCTCTCCAAAACGCTTGACAAAGGCTGCTCTTAATAAGTCCCACCATTCCTTGGTTGCTTGTGCCAAGGCATTGTACCATGATCCTGCCTCCACCTTCATTAGAAGTGGAAAGATGCGCAAGCGCGAAGCATCATCATCTCTTGCAGAGATGACACATGCTATTTCCAAGTTGTTTAGAAAGTCTGCAGCATCCTCACCCACCTTACCAGTAAAGGTTGGAAATGCTACACTTGCCATTGTGAGAGTGAGAAAATTAACTCGACTTAGAAATCCCTTTTTTTTTTTAATAAATAGAGATTCAATACATGGGTGCTCGGTAGATGGAAAACATGCTATACAAGGATGAAAATAACTACATCAAAAGATACTTCATGATTAATCATAGGGAGGATAAAGGGTAGAGAAGAGGTGTTTATCTCTTACAGTCGTTCTCTACCAAACATGGTTGTAATGATCTGCTGATAAAACATCTTGCGGTCCAAGATTACTTTTATTGATTGAATTTGTTGTGGTGCATAAGTTTGGTTCCTTGCAAAAGGTTGATGTGCTGGGTCCATCACATGATAATTCGGAAAGGCTCTCTCCTTTGTGGTGGAAGGTTATAGTCGGAGGTGTAGAGCTCGTGGTAGTCAAGGTCAAATTTATAGTACCACAGGACAAGGTTGTCTTCGTCTTCTAGCTCTAGGACTGCCCCTCTAGCAAGCTCTTGGAAAATCTTGAACTCTCTCTCTTTGAGCAACTTCACTTTCCTGCAAGATAGAGTGCCATCTAGTGTATACATAGGTGTGATGAGGTAGGTGGTGAGTCTTACCACTTGTATTAATCCAAGTTGGATGGATACATAGCAAGCTATAAAGTTGTCATCATAGCCTTGATTCACAAGCAACACTCCTTGAAGGTGGAGGGTCTTGTCTTTCCGCCAAGCAAACCCTGTGTCAAAGACCTTGTCGATGACAAGCTCCGCCACTTCACTCGGTGGACGACGTAGAATCCATGCTGCTGTTTCTAGTTCCTGGCTCATGAGATGAGAGTGAGGTATAGAAAGACTTTGGAAGATTTACGCTTTTGTTTTGGAGACGGGGTGATTGTCAACGCTGTAAAACCCTTGAATCTTTTGGTGCAAGGGAGAGGGAGGGACCACGTGTTCGTAGTATCTTCCTCAAGTTGTGAAGGCTTGTTGTGGGCATAGGTGGAATAGGTGGCAAAGATGGGGACGTAGATGTAGAGAAGCCTGGTGCTACTTGAAAGCCTACCGATGTGAGAACGCCTGTGCGGATGTCGAGGGAGAAAATGATGGCCTTTTCTTCACTTTGGGTTGCACTCATGTCAAAGGTGCGGTTTTTGGCTACAATGTGAGCATGATGGGGCTTGTGCCTTGATTTTACGCTTGCGGGGATGATGAGAAATGTAAACAATTTGAGTAGGAAAAGAGGGTCTTACCACCTCTTCTATGCTAACAATACAACACCCTGGCAAGAGTGTCTTGATGACTTGCGTCAAACCTTCTTGAAGTACTCCTCTTCAGTGGTCCAATTAGAGAATTCAAGAAGCCACTCGTCCATGAAGAGAAGTAAACATGTCAGCCTTGTAAACTGAAGGTTTCAAGAGCCCTCCTCCGTGGGGGCACCAAATGAGAGGCGGAAGTGAAAAATAGACCCGGTGGCCTCTACACCAAGACTATGCACAATGGCCTCATCATGGGAGGTACACAATAGGGGCACCACCTAGCAAGATATGCGGCTAGGACTCATACATATACACAATGAAAAATGTTATGGAAAACAATTTCAAGATCCACGCCCAAATGTGGAATGGGGTGGTCAGAGAATAAGGTGAGAGGAGTGGTGAGTGAGTGAGAATGGGCTTGCTACTCGTGCATGTAGTAAGGAAGATAATGAGGTCAGGGAAACATGCAAGTATGCTCACTTCTCATACAAGAGGTGGCGAATCCGCACACCTCAAGATGCAAGTAGCAAGATGATAGAAATATGAGAGGGAGAGAGAGTGTGTGTGTATGGTGGTGAATCCGCACACCTTAACATAAGCAAAAAAGAAAAATAAAAATGGCAAGGAACAAGCATATACCATACTCACAATGAAATGTATCCAAAGCGACACAAGGGATGGCACCAACATGGAGTGTGTTGATTGCTTGCAAAAGATGAATACAATAGGTAGCCTATGGCAAGAAGATGAGAAGGGAACAAGATCGTAGGAAGCATAATGGAGAGATGGGAGTTGATGGCGAGGAATATCATGAGTGTGTCCACCCTTCTTTTTCTTGAAATTGTGTCTTCAACCCTTAATTACAAGTGGTGTGGAGGTATGGTGCTCATTTTTTGTGCATCGTGATGGTGATGTGATTATGTGATTAGGGTTCATGCTACAAGCATGTAGCACAAGGGTGTGTATCGATAGGTGTGTGTGTGTGTGTGTGTGTGTGTGTGTGTGTGTGTATCTCCCCCCCTAGTGAGCTCTCATGGCCTCCTTATATAGGGAAGGAGGGGAGAATTTAGCAATATTTCTAATTGAGGTGAGTGTCCCACTCTAGTGACTAGGAAAATGGGGTGCATGTGATTGTGGCTCCCATCTTGTCTCCTCATTATTTAAAATACCAGAGTCAATAGAGAGAGAAGAAGAGAGAATGTGGGTAGGATGTAGAGGATAGGAGATATTTACAATAGTCTAGCTTTGGCTAAACATAAGCTTATTAGGGAGAGAAGAGAGAGGTAAGAAATTTACAAAAGAGGTTGTCGAAGGTGGATAGTTGTTGATGAGGATGGATCCTCCAAAAATGGTGATAGAATCACTCTAGACTTGCCAAGACCTCATTAAAAGAGCCTTGTCTCTTGTAATCATGCTTGAAAACTTGTAGAACCATAGCCATTCTAGAGGGAAGAAAACTGGGGATGGCTTGTGTCACCATTACACGAGAAAATTGGGATCCACCACAAAAATCATAGCTCCACATTCATAACTCCAAAAATTTTGAAAAATTTGGAGCTAAAAGTTGAGCTCATAAGCTACAACTTTCATGTTGAACAATTCTTCAGATTCATGATTCTTCTCTATGCAAAAAATTCAGCCAAATAATGTATTATTTGTAGCTGCGAAGGTCTTTTGGTGGTGCCCTTTGAGTGGACTTCTCTCTTGCCTTCAAGTGTAAGCTCCTTCATGTGTATGAAAACATGACCTAGAGTGTTGAAAAGATTGGCAATCATTTAGATGGAGGTATTATTGAAATTTGAAAGTGGGGTTGAGGTTTGAAAATGAAAACTAGTGAATAAAATATTTGGTAGGGTGGAATAATATATATACATGAAAAATATATTAGAAAATACTAAATATACATAATGTAATTTAGAATATATATATTTAATGCTTAAGGTCAAAAGAGAGATCAACAAAGAAAGCTCACTTATTTATGCTACATCGTGATTGATTAGCATAAGTCTTATTTATTTAATAAAGGCTAAAACGTTTGTGAGAAAGGGAAGAAAAATCAAAAGTAACTTATATAATAGGAAATATTTTTTGGTATAAGGGCAAAAAATATATGGGGGGTTCCCATGCATGGAAAAGCTTGCCTCAGCGTCAGTGTCCATTCTACAAAATCTTGCCAATAGCCCACATTGCTAGCTTTGATCACCAAAGCATTTGCTCCCTTCCGACTCTCTATGACCTCCAACTATGCACCCGAAGATTTCAAAAACCATTTGCCAACTTCATGTCACCTGCAAACTGACACCAACTTTCATCGACCATATTTTCTTACTCTAAAATCCAGTTGATGCCTTGTAGCTTCTTGTGGCCTTCTCATGCCGCATATTATCCAGGCAAAACCTGGTAAACTTCAAAATTTCCCTAATGGAATATCTATTGTGGTGGTTAACCTGGCATATAGCTGGCTTCCGATGAAACTTCAACTACTCGTAACTTGGCCGTTTGAACTCCCATTGCCAATCCAAAAGGACCGATATGCATTGTAAGACGAGCACTTTGGACCCATGCATTCACATCCGTCTTGATCCACCACTTGCTACTGCCCACTCCAACAAGGATCTGCAAACCATCTTAAACTTCAAATTGCCATAGCTTGCAGTTCGTAGCTCTGATTAAGGAGCCTTCTAGATCTGGTTGTAGACTACATTGAGGGACACCTTTAGCACTTCCATTCCTACACTCTGCACACTTTGGCCAGGCACATTTGATGGCACCATAACAGAGCACTCTAGCCCAAAAGACCACATAAAGAATACATATCCGCTGCCCTTTGCCTACACTTGGCTTTCAAACTGGCTAACCACTTTGGCATGCTCTTGTGAGTACACATAGCCCTACATTGCACTCCCTATAGTGTCGATCATCTTTAGCTGCACCAATGGATACACACGGCCATCTCTCATGAGATATGGAAAGCCATTTTGGCCTATAAAAGGAGGTCTCTTCTACTACACAAAACGAAATTATGGTGGAAAGTGTGTGAGGTGGAGTAAGAGAGTGAAGCATGAGGCAGGAGTTCCATTAAGGGTTGCAGATACCTTTGTATTACTTCTAATTTGAAGTGCAAATCCATTGATGAGTGGCTGCTTTCTTGTGGATGTAGCCCACACTTGTGTGAACCATGTATATCGTGCTCTCTCTCTCTCTCTCTCTCTCTCTCTCTCTCTCTCTCTCTCTCTCTCTCTCTCTCTTCTCTATTATCTCTCTTGTGTGTGAAGATTATATCTCTCCTTAATTAAACCACTCTAATATCTATTTAGCTGCACCTTAATTCCTAACAACAAGTATCAAGCCAAGTTTTCTCGTGGCTAGAATATCTTTAGGAAAGATTTCCTTGAATTGAGAGGGAGTGATGGCAGAAGAAGGTAAGCATAAGATCAATAAATTCAATGAAAAAAACTACCAACAATGGAAGATGCAGATTGAAGCATGGATCATCCTTGATCGAAAGGCATTGGGAACAATCCGTCTAGGTTTGGCAAAAACTACCAACAATGGAAGATGCAGATTGAAGCATGGATCATCCTTGATCAAAAGGCATTGGGAACAATCCGTCTAGGTTTGGCATCAATGGTGGACTTTAATGTTTTGGAGATGAAGACCAAGCAGGACTTGATGAATTTGTTTGACAACCTCTACCAGAAACAGTCGGCATCCAATAAGGTATTTCTCATGAAGCAATTGTTCAATATAAAAATGGGAGAGAGTGGTTTGGCTGCAGAACACATAAATGACATCAACACTAACATAAGTTAGCTTTGATTGGTGAAGGTCAACTTTCACAAATGAAATGCAAGCTCTCCTAATACTATCATCTTCACCGAATAGTTGGGACAACTTTGTAATGGAAATAAGTAACACTATCTCGAGTACAAATACAATCAAATTTGATGATATTGTGGATATTCTCTCAAGCAAGGAAATATGAAGGAGAAGCACATGTGAATCATCAAGTTCTGCATTACCAACAATGGAAACAAGAGGAAGACCTTCAAGAATCAAAGGGGTCATGATTGCTTAAGTTGAAGCAAGTCACGCACAAAGTCAGTTCTTGAGTGTTGGAACTGTGGCAAGAAGGGCCACTTCAAAAAGGATTGCTAGTCTAAGAAGAAGAAGAAGAAGTCGGAGTCTCAAGCCAAGAAGCCAACATCAGAGACCAATTTGGCGGGTAAAGTAGAGCAAGATGCTCTTATTCTATCATTAAAAAATGTTTCCAATTCTTGGATAGTAGACTTCAGGGCTTCATTCCATGCGACACTCCACAAATAGCAATTCCAAGATTACACCAAAGGTAATTTTGGGAATGTATATGTAGCAGACGATGTTCAAAGATTGTGAAATTATCGACAAAGGTATAATTTCTGTCAAAATTGCGAATGGAAATGAATGGAAGCATAAAGATGTTAGGCATATTCCCTCTCTTTGCAACTACATGTCAATTGGACAATGAAGGTCACAACATTGAATTTGAAAACCAACGTTAGAAGATCTCAAAAGGATTTTTGGTGGTTACAAAAGGAGAAAAAGTGGGTACACTCTACTTGTGTACGATGAGCACGTAATCTTCAATTTATGCAACATCAAAAGAAGTTGATGGTGTAGTGTGGTACTATCAACTTGGGCATATGAGTGCATAAAGAATGCAAATCCTTCAATCAAAGAAGCTTCTACTAGGTTTGAATGAAGTGGCTTTGGACTTTTGTTGAGGATTGTGTTTACGGTAAACAAAATGGAGTAAAATTCCTAAAGTAAAAGATAAAAGAAAAACCAAAAGGCTTGAATTGGTTCATTATGATGTATGGGGCCCTACGAGCACACCATCCCTTGGTGGGTCGTTGTATTATGTAAGATTCATGAATAATGTTACTAGGAAAACATGGGTTTATGCAATGAAGAATAAATTTGATGTGTTTTTCATATTTCAAAGGTGGAAAGCCTTTGTGGAAAATGAAGCAAGTATCAATCTTAGATACTTCAGATCTGACAATGGAGGCAAGTATTGCAGCCAATCTTTTGAAAGCTTCTGTGCTAGCAATGGCATTTGGAGATAGAAGACAACCCCAAGGAATTCCCAACAAAATGTAGTTTTGAAAAGGATGAACATAACAATTATGGAGAGAGCACGAAGCATGCAACTATATGCAATCTTGGCACTTGAGCTTTGGGCGAAAGGAGTAAGTACATGTGTGTACTTGATAAGTCGATCGCCCTCAGCGACATTGGATGAACGAATTCCAAAAGAGGCATGGACACGTAAACCGGTGAATTATGCATTTTTGAAAGTGTTTGGATACGAGGCTTTTATGCATATAGATAGAAGTCTAAGGTCAAAGCTAGATGAAAAGTCTAGGAAGTGTTTCTTCATTGCCACAGGGATTTCAAAATGACGTGATCACACTATAATTTCAGGTTAATAACAATAGAAATGCAAAATAACAAATATTATGTTAATTGACATTCATCTTTTTTGACCTCCAGGGAGACCTGGAGACCGGCTCGTAGCCCGTCGGGTAAAGCTATTTACCCGCCGGGCCCGTCGTGGCTATATAAAGGCGACGCCGGTGCTTGTCTTTTTCACAAAAGAGGTACATTGAAAAGTCTTCACCAAACTTTCTGACAGCTTTCCACATTCTCAAAGCAGTGTAGCAGTAATTTTTTAAACCCTTCCTTATTTTATTGATGTTTTTTTGAGTTTTTTGCGTTAAAACTTAAAGGTATAAATTTCTTTTATCAAATCATCGTACGTGGATGCACTGGCACATGGTTGCAATTGCGGCTAGGTGTGTCATTGCAAAAGCATACGATGATTATGTTTTATATTGCACCCAATCATTCATGCTTCGGCACATGGTTGCAATTGCGACTAGGTGTGTTGCAGCTAGAATGATAGGATAATTTGTTTGAAAGAAGTAACCGTGCGTGAATGCACTGGCACATGGTTGCAATTGCGGTTAGGTGTGTCATTGAAAAAGCGTAGGGTGATTATGTTTTATGTTGCTCCCAGTCATTCATACTTCGGCACATGGTTGCAATTGCGACTAGGTGTGTTGCTACTAGAATGATAGGAGCATCTGTTTGAAAGAAGTCACCGTGTGTGGATGCATTGACACATGGTTGCAATTGCGGCTAGGTGTGTCATTGCAAAAACGCAAGATGACTACGTTTTATGTTGCTTCCCGTCATTCATGCTTCGGCACATGGTTGCAATTGCGACTAGGTGTGTTGCTGCTAGAATGACAGGAGCATCTGTTTGTAAGTTGTCGTACGGTGAGGCATTGGCACATGGTTGCAACTGCGATTAGGTGTGTCACTGCAAAAGCGTACGAGATCTATGGTCTATACTGCACTTTTTCTTTCACGTAGAAAAGATCCAAATGCAGTGGCACATAGTTATATTTCACAATGTGTTGTTGGCAATAATACCATTGTAGGCAAAATGGATCCTTCTGCTACTTCAATGATAGAGTTTAAAAAGAAAACTAGACAATTGTTGATTACGATCGTCAGTGCACTAGATCCCGACGATATAGCGCAGATTGTTGCAGATGAGTCTAGATTGCAATCATTATATAGTGAGATTGCCCGCAAAATGTTGTTGTTATATCCAGACAAAACAACCGAATCAATAATCTCATTACTGAGCAGTTGGGTGGGAAATTTGCCCAAGGTGGCCTCTGATTTGAAAGAGGAATGCCCTCAAGAAGTAGACAAGGGTAAGCTAGAGCATTGGAACACTAGATGGAGAGCTAAAAAGGAGAGGTCAAGGCGAGCATCCCACATAGACACACAGTTTGGCCTAAGCAAGAAAATGAGAATGGCTATCACCAGAGTTATGGGGAGCAACCATGTTGGAGAACCGTTTATTGAGGAGGCTGCCATTGAGGGAACATCGGGTTCTACTGCTTTTGCCAGTCACCTGGAGAGCAGTATATACAATTGTGAATGTAGTATAACTCTGGGCATTCCAAATAAGTCCATTAAGAAGATCAAGATACTTGGGTCAGGGGCTTATGGCACAGGGTGGCAAGTTCAAATCAAAGGGATTAGTTTCCTTCCTGCAATGAATACTTATTGTGCCAAGGAGTTCAAAGGACAGGCCAAGCATCAGTGGAAAAGCTTTGCATCAGAAAGTGGGGTAGATCTCAACCATAGAGGGATTGTGAGGATTATTTCCAACTCTGTAACGTTGCCATGGTTTATGATATTCCCCTACTTCAATGGGGGAACTTTAGGTGATCTTATGGAGACAGTGCCCCTTCCACATGGCTCTTTCATGACGCTTGTAGCGCATCAAGAGGGGAAAGGAAAGATCCCTGAAGACTTTAAATGGGAGAAGCCCTTTGAAGACAAGAAAACACGTATCAAGAGCCTGTGCAATCATGCTCCCTCGTTGATCCATGCCTTGGTGAAGGCATTGTGATTCGCATATGACGAGGGAGTGATCCACAATGATCTCCATCCATGGAACATCATGTTGGACTTTACCAAGGATCTCACTCCCCGTATTGGAATAATTGATTGGGGATTGGCTCTGCGTGTTGGCTTAGAGACACAAAAGACCAACAATACCGATGAAAACTGGCAAAAGCTTCATCCTTGGCGAGCTCCTGAGTTACTAGATGGCAATCACCCGTGCCCATGGACCAAGGCCACAGATGTGTACGCCATAGGATGGGTCATATGGCAATTTTGTAAGTTTTGTGGAGATTTCTCTGACTACTACAACACAGATTGGTTCAAACATAAGGTTTCAGTGGAGGTACAAGCCATATCTAGGATTGTTGTGGAAGGTTGGGTGAGGAAGAAATCCACAGACAAAAAGACCTTGGCACTTTTGGACGAAGAATTAGAAAGATTTGAGGCCCCAGCCAGAACGATGCTTACGCCCTCCCTCTGAAATGAGTGTAGCTTTTTTTTGATGGATATATGATGTACATTATGAATCAGGGTTTTCTATGACTTTTGACTTATAAAAGCACTTTTAAAAATTGGGTTTTATGCGCCGTGGATGATGTATGAGTAATAAAAACACTTTGTTATATCTCAATAGACAACAAATTTTCTATGAGTTTTGTTTTTTCTCTTAAGTTTCAAGCAATAAGCCACGTGGAATCACTGATTGTCATTCATTGATTTAAAAAATGGTGGTTACTCTTATATCAATTGATTATCGTAAGATGGTGGTTATTCTAATATCAATTGATTGTCGTAAAATGGTGGTTATTCTTATAGCAATTGATTATCATTAAGTTTGTATGTCGTAACTGAAGTATAGTGTTTAATCAGGATATGGTTAATGATAATCAAAGGGCTGAGCGCGCTTTTGAGCGTCTCAGATTCATGTGTCAAGGCGGTGGAGTGAACGACACCGCTTGAATTGCAACTCGTTGCTCCCAGTGGGCCAACCCAGTGGGTACACAATGGAAAGAGGTGAACACTAGGATTGATCGAGAAATGGTCAAATCTATATGGCCAGGCGTTGCAGATGACAACATCAAGAAAGGCCAACTCAAGCTATCACAATGCATTAATGCAGACATATGAGACAATGGAGAGAACATATATCTCGATGTTATGGGTCATCCTATGCATCATATGGATTGTCCATTGTGGTTTGGCAAGATTCTATACATGCATTATGTCTTGGGTGAAGCAGTGGACTTTAGCTCAAGGACACCTCACATGACGGTTCAGGACATTCGCAGTAGTGCAATCACCGTCACACGGCAAGAGATGTCATTGGCACTAGAAGGTGCATCAATGGAAGTGCACCAAGTTAAGGAGGAGCTTCAAACTCAACTGAGGCAAGAATCACAAGCTACACAAGGCTCTCATGCAAAAGCAACCCTAACTAGAGACTTGCAAAGGGAGGTTAAGATGCTATCTCACCACGTCAAAGAGTTAGAGGCGACTAAAAAAAAAAAATGCTGCCACATTGATTGAGCACCCAACATCTATTGAGGCCCCTCTAGCTTCTGGTGAGCACGGTGGTCCTTGCCCCATATATAGATCATTCTTTCATGAGTGGTGTGGTCACTTCAGCTTGCCATGCGGACATATGTACCATATATCATGCTTGATGCAAAGCATGATGAATAACTTTCATTGTGCTATATGTGAGTATGAGATATCCAAAAAGCTATATGCAATGTTCAAAATGCCTGAAGACTATAATAAGCTTAAAGGTCAGCGTGAATAGGAGAATGAAGATATTCTCACAAATATTTCACTATCACTTGGATAGTTTTTGTAACATTTGAAAACATTTACTCGTTGTCTTACGAGAATTTATTAGTGAATTGTGAATTGTCCTCACTTCAGCTTCAATTATGATATGTGATAATGCAAAGATTTGTTAGGGATTTGTATATTATGAAGCTTTAATAGTGATTTGTGGCTTTGTAAAGTTTTTTAAGGGCTTCGTTTATTATTAAGCATATGTCTAAACCTTAAACTAAATATAAAAAAAAGCTTATAAGATAAATAGTTTCTGAACTTAAACAGAAGTCACTCAATGGATTCGATAATCTATTAATTAAACCACCGTCGCTTGCTGCGACGGGTCAAAGGTTGTTCAATTTCCAAATTCTCTTCAATCTCTTCTAAAGTACATGTAGTTTCTACTTCATGAGATTCTCCTTGCAGCTCATTGTCTTCGTCCACCTCATCATTGGTTACATCATAAGTCCAGCACGGCATCTCCTCTTTGTAGTTCTCAACTTGCACTCTTGCCAATAGCCGATGGTTGCAGTACATATACACCAATTTTTCAGCTCTTGAATTTAGAAGGCGGTTTCTGATGGTGGAATGTACATATTTATATGTACTCCAGTTTCTCTCAGAACTTGAATTGGATGCACATTGGGCTAGGATTCTAACAACTAGGCGTTTAAGGGTGGGTGCACTACCACCATTCATCATCCACCACTTCCACGCTGGTTGCTCCGTGGCAAGTTTCTGCACAAATTCTGTACCAAACTTACCCTCTTTGAGTTTAAACTTTGTAAGATCAGTAACAGCTGATGCATGCTCATCACGATCATCATAAAACGTGCCTATCACATCATAAAAGTCTTCCAGCACCTCCTCATCAAGTTTGTCTATTTCCATTGCCCAATACTCTGGATCTAATAAGAAAGCTATGCTGTGTAGTGGACTATGTGCTCCAACCCATCGACCATGCACATACTTTCTCAAAATTTACCTCCTCTTTTGAGTGAACGGTGTCTTCCAAGGCTTCACAATTGGCTCCTGGGGCTCCTCTGGATTTGCAAGGCTTTCTTGAACAGTCCACCAAGCCATCCACACCTTACCTATGTTAGGCAAGGCAGAATCCAGTTGGCGTAATGCAAGCATAATTGACATCATGACATTGTGCACATCCACCACATCATCCGAGAAGTGGCGATCAGCTAGTAGATCTCTGATCACCCCTATTTTGCTTTTTATCTTCTCCCTTTGACCGGCCTCCCATTCTGAAAAAGTGGCACAAACAAATGTCTCCATCACAGCATTCTTATTTTTTATTAGTGATTCTATCGTATAGTAGTTGGTGCAAAATCTAGTTTCGCACGACAGTTTTAACATAGTAGACATCCTCTGACGGTACATGTCAAGAACCCTCTGACGCTTCAAAACAAACTTGACCATTCAACGAGCATTGTCTACTATCCATTTGAACCACTCTGTGTCCTCCCTCTTGTACCAATCTTGCAATACCAAGTTCAAGATGTGTGAACTGCAACCAGCACTATATAGGTGAGAGAAGCGACTTTCAAGTATCCTACCTGCAGCCCTACAATTTTTGGCATTGTCCAGATTACTTGGACAACATTTTCTTTTCCAAGTTCCTCAACTACGTCGCCAATGATGTCAGCTATAAAACTGCCAGACTTTATTTGACCAGAGCTATCCACAGCTTTGATAAAACATTCACCACAAGGACATACAAGCATGATGTTGATCAATGGCCGCCTTTGAACGTTGGACCAACCATCACTAACTATGGTGTATCTAGATTGCTCTGTTGCATCTAATATTACCCTTTGAATATCCTGTTGTGTGCTTGTGTAACATTTATCCAACAGTTGGTTTCCCATATGGTGATATGTTGGAGGGGTAAATCCAGCACCATACTCCCCAATGCATTTCCAAGCTGACTTCCATGCATCACGGGTGATAATGGCCAATGATCCCCCAGTGAAATAGACGGCTTTAGCTAGAGCAAGTTGTGCTTCTTCTAAGGCAAGCGTTTTGAAGCTCGTCTGTAAGCTAACCTGTCTACTTTTTGACGATCCTACCTGAAAGTCAGGAGATCCATGTTTGGAGGTGTAGTTCCATTGATATGAGAAGTTGGTTCCCTGCTTTGAGTGCTTCCATTGGTGGGCGTTACACCCAATGATCCCTCATACTGGTTTGATCTTATCGATACCGGGGTGTGATGGTCGAAAGTAGAGAGTTTTGATCTTTTTCTCGTGGAAATTAGCTTACCAATTAAAGCTTTCAAGCGCATAGCTGCTTCTTCTGCACCTAAGACCTTGCACTTTCCTCCTTGGATTCTGGTATTGCCACCTAGCAAATGATCCCTTATTCTTGGTGCTCCTCCAGATTTCTCTTCGCCAAAAAAGTTACATTTCCAATCTTGATACTTATTTAAATTTGTGGAAAAATTCCACTCGGATCTTGGTCTTTTTCCACCTGCCTTTTGCTTGCCCTGCGAAGTGGTGCCCTGCGAAGAAGGACCTGGCATCGAGGTAGGAGGTCTCCTCAAGGAAGCCAGGCTTGAGACACCAACATCACGGCTCACATTCCCGGTGGAAGACATACTTATTGGATGCCTGCAATACCAATAAACATAGCTCAGTATGCTATCACTTCTTTCAAGTATTATTCAAACCAAACATTAGTGTTATAATCAATATCACACACAAGTGTAGTAGTGAAGCCTGAAGGGAATAAACCTCAATCTACTCAAACATGAGCAAGCAAATACAATGGTGAATCAAATATGTGATCAGTCCATCCCAAAACTAGAGATATCGACACAAAGATTCACCTTCCTACCCCTTTCATGAATCAGTCCAGTCCAAAAAAGAACTAATGACCCATGTTGGAGCTCTAATCGAAATAGCAAGCAAATACAACAGTGAATCAAACATGTGATCAGTCCATCCCAAAAGTAGAGATATCGACCCAAAGATTCACCTTCCTACCTCCTTTCATGAATCAGTCCAGTCCAAAAAAGAACTAATGAATCAACAGTGAATCAAACATGTGATCAGTCCATCCCAAAAGTAGAGATATCGACCCAAAGATTCACCTTCCTACCTCCTTTCATGAATCAGTCCAGTCCAAAAAAGAACTAATGACCCATGATTGGAGCTCTAATTGGAATAGCAAGCAAATACAACGGTGAATCAAACATGTGATCAGTCCATCCCAAAAGTAGAGATATCGACCCAAAGATTCATCTTTCTACCTCCTTTCATGAATCGGTCCACTCCAAAAAAGAACTAATGACCCATGATTGGAGCTCTAATCGGAATAGCAAGCAAATACAACGGTGAATCAAACATGTGATCAGTCCATCCCAAAAGTAGAGATATCGACCCAAAGATTCATCTTTCTACCTCCTTTCATGAATCGGTCCACTCCAAAAAAGAACTAATGACCCATGATTGGAGCTCTAATCGGAATAGCAAGCAAATACAACGGTGAATCAAACATGTGATCAGTCCATCCCAAAAGTAGAGATATCGACCCAAAGATTCACCTTTCTATCTCTTTTCAAGAATCAGTTCAGTCCAAAAAAGAACTAATGACCCATGATAGAAGTTCTAATCAATATAGCAATCAATTTAGCAAATATAACGGTGAACCAAACATGAGATTAGTCCATCCCAAATGTAGAGATACCGACCCAAAGATTCACCTTTCTACCTCCTTTCAAGAATCAGTTCAGTCCAAAAAAGAACTAATGATCCATGATCAGAGTTACATTAAGTTTTAATTTTTTTTAAAGACTATTCATTTTTTTACCTTTAGTTTTTCTTCTAAATTTTAAAGGATGACCAAATTTAGAGGAAAAGGTGATGTGATGTGATGTCTACTACAGGGTTATATAGAGCCGCCAAATATGGAGGGGGTACATGATGGGTCCAGCGGGTTTCTTGCTTGTCCCACCGGGTTTCATGTTAAACCCGCCGAGCCTGTCGGGATTGTTGGTTGTCCCGCCGGTTCTACGTTTTCTACCGGTTTTCGTAGGTCATGACATTAGATATGTTATTAACATGAAAAAAATAGTGATAATAATAACAATAATTAACATTTAACAAAATGCGTCATCGCGTAATTAAAATCCCTGTTCATTGGCTATGGAGAAGCGGACTTTCGGTATCGTCCATGGGATCCTGAAGATGGTAAAATCTTTAGGAGTAGGGATGTCATTTTCAACGAAGAAAATATGTACAAATAATACTTGAAAAGAAAAAAAAAGGTAGAGGTGATGAGTACATGGAGCTTGAGGACTATGAAGACTTAAGGAGTGCAAATGGTGACAACTTGCAGCTATATGCAAGGAAAGGTATTGACTTCAATGAAATATTTTCTCATGTTGTAAAAATGAATTCCATTAGGTTTGTCTAAAGCCTTGTGGTTATTCATGACTTGAATCTTGACAAAATGGATGTAAATAGGATGTTTCCACATGGAGACTTGGAGGAGGAGATTTACGTGCTTCAACCAAAGGGGTATGAAGAAAAGGGCAAGGAGAAAATGGTATGCATGTTAAAGAAGAGCTTGTATGGTCTAAAGCAAGCATCAAGATAGTGGTACCTAAAGGTCAACCAATGGTGGATACTTGATCAACGATTCAGAAGATGCAACTCAGATCAGCGTGTGTACACGAAGAATTTTGGAGATGGGAAGTTCATCATCCTAATGTTATATGTTGATGACATGTTGATTACAAGTACTAATATGCAGGATACCTAAAAGAGGAGTTGTGTAAATCTTTTTCAATGAAAGGTTTAAGTGCTGCAAAGTGAATACTTGGTATGAAATACCAAAGGACATGATGAAGAAGACATTAAAACTATCTTAGGAAGATTACATCAAGAAAGTACTAGAAATGTTGAAATGAAAAATCACTTTCTACACCTTTGGCTAGTCACTTTAAAATAACTAAGTTTATGTCTCTGAAGACACAAGAGGAGATAGACTACACGTCTAAAGTTTTATATGATGCATCGGTAGATTCTCTAATATATGCCATGGTATTGACAAGTCTAGATATTACACATGCAGTGGGAGTTGTGAGTAGGTTCATGGATAATCCAGGTAAAGAGCATTGGCAAGCTGTGAAGTGGATATTAGGTATCTGAAGGCGACAACAACGAATTCTTTGTGTTTTGGAGGCATTGACATTTTCTTGCAAGGGTATGTTGATGCAGATATGGTAGGTGACAAAGAGACTCGAAGGAGCACTAATGGCTATGTCTTCACAGTAGGAGACACATCAGTAAGTTGGGCTTCAAAGACGCAGAAAGTGATCTCACTTTCTATTGCACAAGTGGAATATGTAGTTCTTGTGAGACCAATAAAGAAGTTTTATGGCTTCAAAGATTCTTGAAGGAGCTTGGATACAAGCAAGATAATTGTGTCTTATACAGTGACATTCAAAGTGCCACTCATCTTGCAAAGACTTCAGTCTTTCACTCAATAATGAAGCATTTAGGGGTGAGATATCACTTCAGACGTACACTTTTGGAAGAAGGATAGCTAAAGATGGAAAAAGTGCACACAAGCAAGAATTGTGCAGACATCTTAGCAAAGGTGATTAACAAGGAGAGGTTGAGCTTTTGCTCATCTTCAATCGGCATTCAAGGAGAAGAAGCCAGAACAAAAAGTAGTCATAGTTTTGGTGTGGAGATTAGTCTCCAAGTAGGAGATTGTTGAGTATGAAGCCTGATTCACCTCGTGTAATTTTTATTCTAAAACCCCACATTTATAAGGCCCCAATTATGAGAAAAATCCATTGTGCCTGAAAGAAAAACTCTTGCCAAAAAACCATAAATTCATATTCTTTTTCACCAGAATATCTTGGATGACGGAAAGTGATCGAAAAATGGTCGGCTGATGATTGGTTGGTTGATAGTCAATGTCCAACTAGTCGGTGGTCAATAGTCAATGATCGATTGGCTGGTAGTCAATGGTCGGTAAGCCGATGGTCAATAGTCAATGGTCGATAGCCAATGGTCAATGGCCGCCGCTGGCCCACTTCCACTTGTCTACACAAAGGTGTCTACACATGGGTGCATGGAAAAGTTAAACTTGGACTTGTCTTTATAAGAGTGTCTACACATGACTGTCTCTCATAAGATAGGGTAACCCATTTTGGTCTATAAAAGGAGACCCCTTCTACACACAAAATGGAATTATGGTGGAAAGTGTGTGAGGTGGAGTAAGAGAGTGAAGCAAGGTGGGAGTTTCATTAAGGGTTGTTAATCCTTTTGTAATTACTTCTAGTTTGAAGTGAAAAGCCGTTGACTGCTTTTTCGTAGACAATTGGGTGAACTACGTATATCGTGTGCTCTCTCTCTCTCTCCCCCCCCTCCCAATCAAGTAGATCACTCTAATATCTATATAGCTACACCTTAATTCCTAACACTATTGATCAGTTGCCCCCAACCTCCCCTCAAATCATATTGGATAGCCATAGAGGTGGACCAATGAGAATTAGGCTAGAGTAAATGTAGTTTAATCAATTTAAAAGTGCTTGATAAAAGAACCAATAGAAATTAAGCTCCCTAGAAGGCTATTGGACAATCTACCAAGGGGTCCAATGAGCATTCAGCAGCCCAATGGCTTTCCTGATTCCTATTGCCAGAAGACTAAAAGGTCCAATGAGAGTTTAGTTGAATTTTTTCATCACAAAAGGGGAAAGGGGGACACATGTCACGAGGCTAGCAATTATGCTTCTAATTTGTCATTGGCTAAGCTTTGTAGGAGCCAATAGGATGCCAGCATGAGCAAATAGCAAGAGGGGTCGACCAAGATGAGAGAGGAGGCTTCATTTTACTCTAACTCATTGCCACACACACACACACGTGCGCGCACACACACACACACACACACACACAACTCATGTGTGCAAGAAGAACTCCATTTCCTTCTCCAAGCATTGAGAAGTGGAGGCCTACACCAACAACTCTTGGCTATGGAATGCAAATCCAACCAAGAGCCAAGCTTCGATGGCATACTCATCTCCTCTACCATGCTCATTACTAAGCTAAGCTATGCTATTAGAGTGATTATGTGAGGAAAATACTTATTTCTTGTAAGATACCTCTTCTTCCTCTCAATCTATCCTCATTCCTTGCTAGATCTCACCATTCTTTAAGGTGTGTGACGTCTTGCGACTGAGGCTAGGGCTACTAGGTGTGTTTTCCAAGCATAATTTGGTGCATGAAGCTTCCATATTCATTGCACCAACAAGTTTTGTCAAGTAACACAAGAGTTGTATTGTACAAAAGTTTCCTTTGATGGGAGAAGCTATAATACAAAGCCTTTATGGAGGGAGACTGGCTCCAAGTAAATCCGGTCCTCAACTATTGTTAATTGTTCTATTTCTCTCTCTTTTCAAGTATTGTCATGCCAAATTATCTAGGTGTAAGTTGGTATGTTGCTTTCTCAAATTAAATACTCTCTATATGCTCATTAGGAACTTGTTCTTAATGAAATGCTCACTATGTTATCGATTTCCGCTACACACAAGTTACTAGTGCATGAAATGTTACATGCATCCACTTGACAAAGGCTATAGCCCTTGCGAGTGTAGTCACACTAGAAAACTTATTATTGTCTTCCCTTTGTCATTATCATTGCTTTCCTAATCATGCTTTCGCTTGTCTTTGCCTTTGTCCTTTGTAGAGCTCTTATCTTTGTCTTTGGATCTGCAATCTTTAGACATATGACCACCCTTCCCACAATTATAACAATGGCTAGCTGACTTCTTTCTAGAATCCGATGCAGCAAGTGCTTCACCACCTTTTTAAAAAAGACTCGAATTTTTCCTTTAGTAGTTAACATAGCTTCCTCCTCAATGAGAAAAGAGCTAAGATCATCAAAGTTCAGCTTTTCCTTTATCCTACACATCTTTTCATACTCCTCATGCAATTTTGTGAGTACCAAAGTAGCTAATTGAGTATTGGTCAATGCACTTTCGTAACCGATCTAGTTGATATGAATAACCTTAGCCTTCATAAGAAAAGACTGCATGGAACTTCCAATTGGAAACTTGACGGCACTGTCCAAGAAGGGTGACTGCTTGCATCATAGAATCTCGATCAAACATTTCGACGAGCTTGAACCACATATCATTGGAAATATTCAAAAGTCTGTATGGATGGAGAAATTTCCTTTGCCAGAGATTTTGCTACGGCTAACATTGCCTTCACATTGCTTGCATCCCAATCAACACATAAGTTTTGATGCCCCTCATCCTGAAGGCAAGTGTACCTATTGTTGGGATCCCTCGTAGGACATAGCTCTGAGACGTCGACTACATCCCATAAGCCTTCACGTGAACCAAAATTGCATGATTAAATTCCAAGAGCATAATTATCGCCGTTCAGTTTGTCGTTGCCGCGGCTCGAGCAAAGGGGGCTCATGTTGCAAGTACAAGATCTGGAAACAAAGGGTAGCTTCTTCTCGTACTTCAGAAGGCCTCTAAGATTCCCAAGCTGCTCCATTAAACTCTACACAAAAGGAGCTCCAAAATTCATTCCTTCCAATCCACAAAGGGTTGAAAGCATGGTTTGGTGGTACAATATGCACTGTCAAGGACGCTACTTTTTTTGGGTAGAAAATTATCCTTTTTTGGGGGAGTATTTTTTATCCACTTTATTGGGAAATTCGTTTTTATCTTTTTTTAGGGAATTCTTTTATGTAAAAAAAAATGTTTGGTTTGTAACAACATAGTTCTGTGTAATGTTTATAGACGAGTCATGGTCTCTCTCTCTCTCTCTCTCTCTCTCTCTCTCTCTCTCTCTCCCCCCTGTCTTTCTTCCTCTGTGTTCACAACATAGCCTATTTTGTAGTTGTAGCTCTTTACTTATCTACACTACCCACACTCTTTCCATCATGGAATTCCTAGATTGACTAGAGGATACAACTGGTTATCCTAGCATGGAGAATATGCAGGGCTGCGTAAACATGGATAATTGTCAAGGCATGGAATTCACAACTACTTCTCATGGCATGGTGAATGAGCAAGGCTATCCAAACAAGGATTGGACTATTGTAGAAGGTTGCCTAAATAGGGATTGGACTATGGAGAGGAATGCGTTCACAACATGGACACCGCTTCTATGCATGAGTATTGGGCTGTTAAGAAACAAGAACAGAGAAGGAAAGAAAAAGAGAGCAGTAGGTTGCAAGATCCACTTTAATGGATGAAGCCAAATCAAAAAAGAAAATTTGTTCAGCTATGGAAAAGTTTGGTGCACGTAGACACTAGGGCTTACAAGAAGTATCCAGACAGAGTTATTCCAACAACTCTTGTTTTATCTTACTTTTAAGGATCTGCAAACATCAACAACTATTGTTGAAAGCACTCTTCTATCTAACATCTGTAACACCCTCAACCAGCTCAAGGTGCCCCGCTCAAGAGATGAGCTCTTCTTGAAGAGATCTTCTTTGACGATGGTAATGAATAATACAAATGGCACAACACAAATGAACCATACAAGGATAGCAGGTATTTTGGGTGTTCATCGGAGAAACATTGCTGAGCCAGTTATCATATTGAGATTAAACATGATGAGGAAGTTTTACCATTGAGTGCTTGTCAAAGACAATTGCCTCAAGGTAACATTGTCACATGTGAAGTAAGAGATCTAATTTATGCCTTTTGGACCTCAGTGATTCAAGTTTTTCCCAACAAAAAGGACATATGTCGGAAGAGGATTGGAAGAAAAAGTGTTGTCAAACATCCAATGCATATTCTCGATGACTCTTAAGTAAATTCAAACCGTCGCTAATGTCTTTTGTGCCCCTCTGTTTTCTCAGGTGTAATGTACTCTACTTATAGTACTTGAAGGTATTCCGTTTGTTTTACCTCATAGAGCTGTAGTAACTTGCTGAAGGTATATCATTTGGTGCATGTAGCAACCTAAGGTATAATAGTAGCTATATTAATAAGAAGGTACTCCATTGTTATACCTTATAATGCCCTATGCTTCCATGCTAGGTACTCAATAGAACTTTTCATGTGATTGGAGTATCCTATAATAATGTTCATAGGTCCTTCATCTACCCTATACTACCATATAAGGTACACCATAGTACATTCCATCTGATTGGAGTACTCTATAGAACCTTGTGATGTAGGCCAAAGTACATTTATCTACCATATAGTAGCATGTTATATAGAGCACCCTAAAATGTACTAAAGAGTACCCTATAATGCCATGTTATGTACTACATAATATCCCCATCCACCCTATAGCATTACTCAAGGTACTATATAGTACATTTCCTAGTACAAAACAAAAATATCTTTCATTGATAAGTCTTATAGTACCAAAATTGGTACTATACACCACCAAATTGGTACTTAATGGCATCCACCCTGTACCACCATTTAAGGTACTCTTTAAGACATTTTCAAACTAGTTTCAAACTTGGTACCGAACAATGCCAAATTGGTACTCTACTGCACCAAATGGTAAAGTAGCAAATAGCTAAAGTCTTACTATACCAAATCTGGTACTGTACAAATCCAATTGCTACTGTACTCTACCAAATGTACCAAAATTGGTACTATATAATACCAAAAATTGGTACTATATAGGACCAAATGGTACTGTACAAAATGGCTAATATTTTACAGCCCTACATTTGGTATATTACAGCCCCACATTTTCTATTGTACTGTACCAAATGGTACTATACAAAATGGCTAATATTTTACTTTCATAAGCTGTTTTGTTTTAATGTCACAGGTTGAGTTGTACCAAAGATTCAAGAGGGCCCATCCAGAAGTGGAAATTTCTCTTAGATGTTTTGAGACTTTAAAGCCTTATTTTGTCCGAAAATTGAAGAAGTGATATACATGTTGCTCTGTATATCATGTCCAAATGATATATTTTAAAGAGGCATTTATTTAGATGCGACAAAACAAGTATGGGCATCATGGAAAGGATCATGCCTGCGCATGTTCGTTTGTTGTAGTGATGATTTAGGTAAGTGTATTGCAAACCAATCAGTGTGTCATAGCATCACTGATATGTGGGGATCACTTGTATGTCTAAAGGCTCATGATGCAGAATACTATGCAAAATAATGTTTGTTTGGGGATTGCTTTGGATGTGTCATAAACAGGTTGACATTGTGTCCTGATGAGATTTCAGTGGATAGTGGGGAGGTCCCTGTGAAGGTCTTCACAGATGTTTCAACTGGGCAAGTTGATGCAGGTGGGTCTGAGAAGGAAAGATAGGGTTTGGTAGTGCAACGAATAAGAAGCTCTACTTTTATTGACCTATTCTCATCTCATCTTAAGAGCTTCATCAAGCATAACTACATTTTTCGATGGCAGTAGGCACAAAAATCTAAAGAGTGCTTACTCAAGTTTCCATCAGATGTTGTTGTTTCGGTTTAAAATACAAAATGAGATACAGTCCATTCATTGGTGGTCTAATCAGGTTATGATACTTGTTCACATTACTTATGTGACAAACTCAGGAGGTGGAGTTGAAAAGACACTCCATTTTTACATGTTTGATGATATGTTGCATGACACTCTATTTGTACAACATGTTTTCTTCTTCATGACAAGTAATTGAAACAGAAAGGCCATTCTTTACGACTTCATTGGGTGTGGTCAGATGGTGCAATGTCTTAGTTTAAAGCATGAAGACCTTTCTACTTTGTGGCTAGGTATTATCAATTGACAGGTCTGTAGACAATGCATAACTTTTCAACATCAGGACAACGAAAAGGCGAGCACAATGGAGCAAGGGCTATCATAAAGAGAACCCTCACTCATGAGGAGTTGAAACTAGATGGCTGGCCTATGAAATCTTCAGGTGATGTAGTCAACTATCTAAATGAAACATTTCAGCATAGATCCAGCACACAAAGATTTTTTTGGCTAGTTTCCAAGAATGATGTGCGACGCAATGTCCAATGGGATTGTTAGCGTATTACAAGCTCACGAGAATTTCATTGCATTGATGGATATTCACAGGATAATCCATGCGCTCTGCAATATCGGACACTCTCATGTTTTTGTGATTCATGTATCTATGGGCAATGGAGAAGATGCAAGAACAGACAACATGTAGAAGAATGAAAATATCTTATAGTCCAACCATTACTGGAATTAGACGATCCTTGCAGTGATGAAGACGATGATGCCAAAGAAAATAACAGTTCTGATTTCAATTTGCCAATGCATAATGTCTCTAACCTCCCCATGTATGAAGGGAACCCTGACTGTTTGTGTAAATTGTTGTCAATTGGGGAAAACTTTGTAGTCAAGGCAACAGAGAAAGGACATGATTACTATCTGCTCTGCTGATCAAATGCACCAAAAAGATGTACCAGACAGTGAAGGCACAAAAGGATGCATGTCACAAAAAAATTGTTAGAGGGGGGAAAGTAGTTGAAGGCTTGTACTATGTCCAAGTTGAAGGAAGTTCTGATACATATAGCCTTCTAGATCATACACCTCTAGTTATGATCTAGTCACACCTTGTAAGAGCAATACAGTTTCCCATGGAGCCTATCCCTAGATGCCAAAATAGATTGAAGTTATCTACTGAAATTTATAAAAACATATACATAGCATGCCATATGATGATGAGAGTGATCAAGATGCACTAATTATGTAACAAAAAATTACCAAACACAGAGGCAAAAAGTACCAATAGATTTCTATTACGATCTCTGACAGTACTTGGGTTAATTACCCTATCCTAATAACTTAGAATAATTACCAAAAAACCAACCATGTTCCTTTCATTGCCTAATATATAGTTTCAAACGTGGCATTGTATAGTACCAAAATTGGTACTATACAATATATAGTTTCAAACATGGCATTGTATAGTACCAAAATCGGTACTGTACAATCCCAAATAATTACTGAACCAAATGTTGCAGTACCAAAGATGAATAGTACCTAGTACCAAAACTAGTACTACACCAACTGTAACCCACCTGCATGATATTTTAGTGCATCCTCTCTTGATGGCTAATGTCCATAGGACCAAAATTGGTACTATGAAGTATCAAAATTGGTACTGTATATTGCTACTATACAATATCAAATAGTTACTGAACCAAATGTTGCAGTGCCTAATATGTATAGTACCAAAATAGTACCCAAGAAGACCAAATTAGAGTTAATAGGTTAAAAAATACACATTGCAAGTAGTTGGAAATAACAAAATTACCATAAATGGTAGTAATATTAACATCTGGATATTGAACATTAGTAGCCAATTGGGATACATCATATATTTGGGGGGTCAAACCGATACGAATAGCCTTCCATCTCTACAAAATAATCAACAAAACCAGTGGGGACAAATCATCTTCAACATCAAACAATGGGTGTTTCCTACAATAGGCAAGTTGGCAGGGATCTCTGATCCACTCAACTAACCAAGGCTCTATTATATCTGTGAGATACGAGGAACCCTCGGGTTCCACTCTTGGCTCAAAAGAATGGATTGACAAGCAATTTTCATAATCATTCTTGAGAGACTTGTAGCGAGTGTCTTCGAGAAGTATCGTGTTGCTAGCGTTGAATTGTGGGTGTTTTTCCCACACTATTCGCAACTTCTTCAGGAAAATAGGCTTCTGTCATAATTTCTAGTCAATGTATAGAACACATTTAAAACTATCCCGCCAAATCTCACAATCCTCCTATATCATAAAATATAATATCTAACTTTACCAAATGATCTTCTCATATCAAACTCATCATTTGATATGGGAAGATAAAAGGGGAACAAGAGTTAGGATATAGATATGTGCTTCTAGACCTATCTCAACAAGGGACCAAAAGAAGAAATGGTTGCATCTCAATAGGGGTCCAAAAGGAGACAGTCTACCAAAGAGCAATGTGTAATAAGTGCTTCTTGATTTACCTCAGCAAGGGACCAAGAGAAGAGATGGCTACATCTCACTAGGGGTCCAAAAGGAGGTGGTCTATCAAAGAGCAACGTGCATATAATGGAGCTTAAAATACCTTAGGGTTAGCTTCATTAAAGACCTCCAAAAGTTAGCGTTAAAAATTCCTTTGACCTTATGCAAGCTAGGACTGACCTTGAGGTGGGAATCCTACCCAAGCATGAGGTGCTTGTCGGCTTGCTAAGTGTTAGTGGGAACCTTGCGCAAAAGCTTGAGGTGCTTCTCACATGCTTAAATGACTAAGGTTCTTGAAGTGTTCAATTCAAAGATAAAATCTCAAGAGGCATCAACGTTTCCATGCTTGATTGACTAAGTGCTTGAAGAATTCATCAATTCAAACCAAATGACTTAATAAGCATAAAAAACACATCTTCAAATGATCCTCCACATGTGGCCCGCATGATGTGCTTGAATACTATTGGATAGGTTTTTAAGGGGTCCAATGAGAATTTAGATACATAAAAATAAATAATTAATTTCTTTCTCTCAAAGAGGAAAAAGAGAACACATGTCCAAATGAAATAATTAAATAATACGAGAGAGAGAGAGAGAGAGAGAGAGAGAGAGAGAGAGAGAGAGAGAGAGAGAGAGAGAGAGAGAGAGGTGGATCAAGCAAGGGAGTATACTCTGTCACATACACACACACACACACACACATTCTCTCGTGTGGAGTGCAAAGTGCAAGACCTCCATCTCCTTCTCCGAGTTTGTTGCTCCAAGTTTGTTGAGAAGTGGAGAGATATACCAACACTCTTGGCTATGGAATGCAAATCCAACCAAGAGCCATGCTTCAATGCTTAAGCTTTCCATCTTCTTCATCTTTATTACTATGCTATGAAACTATGGTAAGCAAGAAGAGTGATGATACGTGAGGAACTATTTCTTTCTCCTATGGACGATTCTTCTTCCTCTTCCCTACCCTCATTCCCCGCTAGCTCTCTCCACCTTCGAAGGTGTTCGAGGCCTTGGGATTGAGGCTTGGGATAGTTAATGATTTTTGAAAAGTTTATGCTATGCTCATGATGCATGAAGCTAAAATCTATAATACAAAGGCCTTTTGGAGTGGGGACCGTGGAGGGGGGATTGGAGGGGGGACCGGCTCCAAGTAAATCCGGTCCTCAACTATTGTCATGTTCTCTAATTCTCTCTTCTTGCAAAAGTATTTCTCATGCCAACTTAAATTAAGTACTATGTTCATGTTGCTACCATCAATTAAGTTCACCCTCTATGTTCTCAAAGTAACCTCACAAAAATGCTCTCTCTATTTCTCTTAATTCGACTATTCTCAAAGTTCATAGGCCATTTCCATTACATTGGTATTAGAGCATTTGGTTTCTCTTTTCTTGCTTAAGAAGAGAGGTCCTTAAGTAACCTATTAATGGTTGATTGTGTTAATTATATTAGGGTAAGTGAGACTGGATCTATTATCGATTTTGTTGAGCCCACTATGTGGAATATGGTACACACCTCGAGAGCTTTGGTCTTAATAATGGGGTCTTTTTAGACTTGCCTATGGCTTTACCATTATTGAGCCATAAGAAGTCCGAAAGGAGCTATCCCCCGACAATTTTGCTATGTTAGACCCACCCCACTACTCTCTATAATTAACCAATTCAAGCCGTGGGTGTAGATACTTAAATGCTTATTTCCAAAGGCTAAGAGGAGTAGCAACTAAGGTTTTGAATTGCCAAAGAATACACTAAGTAAGCACATAGGTATAATTAGCATGGCTGACAATAACCAAGAGAGTAGAATGAACATTGATAACTTTGAGTTTGCACATGCACATAAGTATAATTAGCATGGCTGACAATAACCAAGAGAGTAGAATGAACATTGGTAACTTTGATTTTGGTGCTAATGATGATGCCCCCATGTTTATCAATTATCTTGTTACTAGGCTTCATCAAGCTATGTGCAGCCCTACTTTGCAAGCCAAAGTTACTCAACAACTTCTTGCTTATGGGATTTCCCTTCCTCTCCAAGAGGAGAGAGAGCTTAGGAGGCCTCTTGATAAGACCCCCAAAAGAAGACTCTCTCCCATACGAGAGGAGGAATCCAAATAACAAGAAAGTAATGAATCCCTAAGTTCCTCTGAAGATGTGGCTCCACGAAGACGACGGTCCAGACGATTGCCAACTCCTGCCAAGAGGAAACCGTCAACACACAGTCCTTCTCCTCGTCACTGCGAAAGGGAAGAGAGGAAACAAAGGAAGAAAAATTCAAGAAAGAGGTCACTCTCTTCTCCTTCTTCTTCACATTCCTCCTCTCCCGACGAAAGCTATGGATATTCTCCTAGAGAATACAAGAGGGGAGAACATCGCAAATCATACCCTACATGGCGGGGATCACAAAAGCTCAAGAAGTTCAAAGAGGGAGGAAAGAGTATCTCTTTTCTCACCCATGATGGCACCTTTGGTGCCACAGACAAAGTATTGACCTTCATCCAGCAATTTGATGTGGCCTTTGGAGACGAGGGCTTCACGGTGTCCTCCAAGCTATGCCATGTAGTTATGTACTTCCAAAAATCGGCTTATCAATGGTGGGCTAGTCTTCATGGAAACGGTGAAGCCCCAAAGACATGGAAAACTCTACGAGTTTCCATCATGAATCAATTCCTTGCAAGCGATGCAAAGGACAAAGTACTTACCAAATGGTGCAGTTTGAAGCTTCTCTCACATGACTCTATTCACAAATATGTGGATAAGTTTTGGGATTTACATCTCAAGGCTACTATTTTCCAAAAGATAGACTTTACTGAGCAAAATCAACAATTTTTTGCGGTATTACATGAAGAAATGGCCGAGTATGTGAACTAACAACGGCCTAGCACTATCACCGAAGTCATCCACCACACTATGGTTGCTTCAAGGATGATCAATTTTCAACAAGGGGAGAGAAGAAATTTCAAGCTCATGGAAAACAAGGATAAAAAATGAAGTTAAATGGAAGAGCAATGCTCAAAACTCTTCCCAAGGCAACACCACCAACAACAACAACAAGGCCAAGGAGAAAGGAGCTTACAAAGGTAAAAATAAGCTCTCTTCCAAAGAATTAGAGGCTTTTTGTAAAGACCATAAATGATTTAGTGTGGGGAGCAAGGACATGACTATCGTTCTTGCCCCAAAATAAATGTATGCAATGACACGCCTAGAGCTTCCACCATCGAAGCTCCAAAAGAGGATGTTCATTGCAAAGGATCATCTCTCTCCTATTCTTGGGGAAAGGTAAGGGAGCATGATGCCTTCATCTTGTTTGACCCTGGATCTACTCACAAATTCATATCAATGGAGTTGGCCACTAGGTTGGACATTCAAGCTTTTGAGATGGGAGATACTGTAGTTGCCAATGGAGATTTCAAGGGATAGAAAGCCTCCATTACTCCCTTGATTGGGAATTTGAGGCTTCATGTCCAAAGCTACATTGACAAAGAAGACTTTTTTATCTCTCCTCTCCAACATGAGGATGTTATCCTAAGGGCACCATGGTTCAACCGCATGGCTGCCAACATGAATTTCCTTGAAAGGAGAATCTACTTCACCGACAAGGAAAAGAACATGTACATAGATACTAATGAGTTAGGGAACACCATATCCCTGTAAATACGCTTGCTTTTGATAAGTCAATGAAAAGCTCTATTTTTGCGTATATAATTTTTGTTAGAGAATCTGTAAATGATTCTAATGTTTTTACAAGTAGCAATAAAGGGAATCAAGAGGAATTAGAGTTGTCTAATTTCAAATGGATTCCAAGATGTTTTCATTTATGACATCCCTAGAGAGCTACCTCCAAAACAAGGGGATAATGACCATGCAATAGATCTTCTACTAGGAAGCTCACTGCTTGATAAACCTCCTTATTGAGTTTCACAAGCTCAACAAGAGGAGATCATGTGGCAAGTGCATAAATTCGTGGAAAAAGGGATGGTGAGACCTAGCTCCTCTCCATTCTGTTCACAATACTTTTAGTGAACAATAAAAATAGCACATACCACATGTGTGTCGACTATAGAGCACTAAATAGGATCACTATAAAAAAAATTCCCGTGCCGCGGGTAGAAGACCTATTTGAAAAGTTACAAGTTTTTTTTTGACAAATGCTCCAGCCACATTCAAACTCATGATGCACAAAAATATTCAGGCCACTCAAATTCTCTTAAGGACTACAAGTGACACCTCCAGCTAATCTTTCAAGTTGTGAGAGAGAATAAGCTTTTCATTAATCAAAGTAAAAGTGAATTTTTTCTACAAGAGATTCAATATTCAGGTCACATTATCTCTCAAGATGGTATCCGTATGGATCCATCAAAGTTGGAGGTAATAAAAGCATTGCCTAATCCAAGGAATCTACATGAGCTAAGAAGCTTTATTGGTATGCGTGAATACTATAGATGCTTCATAGCAAAATTCTCTCAAATAGCAGGACCATTGCATGACTTAACAAAGAAGAACGTTAAGTACTCATGGAATGCTAAAAAAATATATGCTTTTGACAAGCTCAAAGAGAAGCTTATCTCTCAACCATTCCTCATGCTTCTGGATCTCTCAAAGCCATTTGAGGTCCAATGTGATGCTTGTGGTGATTGTCTTGGAGCAGTCTTGCTTCAAGAAGAGCATGCCATAGCATATGAGAGCCGCAGGCTCAATGCTAATGAACAGGTCTTGGGCATATACAAAAAAGAGCTTTTAACTGTTCTACATGCCCTAGACACATGGAAGCACTCTCTCTTGGGCACTCCATTCATCCTACAAATGGATCACAAAGTCTCAAGTACTTCATGATGCAAACCAAGCTTTCCAACAAAAAAATGACACGAGCAAATTTTCTTTCGCAATTAAATTTCATCTTTCTCACATTGCTGGCAAGCACAATCAAGTGGTTGATGCACTTTCACAACAGCCAAGGGTAAATGTGGTGCCTATAGCAACTCACAATGATCTATCTTATATAATAGATGAGTATGCTACTGACCGAGACTTTAACTACGTAATTACAACCTTTGCATTAGGGAAGAAAAAAAAAAGAAACATTCACCTTGAAAGATATTTATTTTCCAAACGGCAATAGGCTATGTGTTACTCACCCATACAATAAGACAGTCATGTATGAATCCCATGCTTCTCATTATGCGGGGCAAAGAAGGATTCCATAATCTACTCTTCGAGGAGTAGAAATGTATTACTGTTGGTCTACCATGAAAAGTAAACATACAAGAGTATGTTTCAAAATGTGTGGGTACACCAAAAACTGAAATTTAATCAAAGGAAGCAACTTGGATTGTTTCAATCAACAGGCTTAGCAAGAAAACACACTCTATGCCTGTCAAAAATACTATTAAGGCACATTAAATGGCAACCCTCTTTAGATCTCAAATTTTCAAGTATCATGGCTTGCCCACATCCATAGTGTCAGACAAAGATCCTAGAATGACCAGTAATTTCTAGAAGGGTCTCTTTGAGAATCTAGGAAGTAGATTAAATTTCTCTTTTAGCCTATCATCCACAAACGGATGACCAAAGTGAAATAACTAATCTAATGATTCTTGAATCTACTAAAAGTCTATGTCATGGAAGTAGATCAACGTTCTCAATGAGAGAAGTACCTACCTCTTATAGAGTATGCGTACAATGACATTGTACATACTTCTATGGGGAAAGCACCTTTTGAGGTTAAAGAGGGAGGATCCAAAAGTCCCTTACTACTTAAATTATATGGGAAGATCTTCGCTGCTAGATGAATATAGCCGAGACTTTAAAGATCATTTTTCAAAGATTAAAAGGTTATATCCATCTCATAGAAAACACAAAAAGGGTTACTGCTAATAAGCATAGAAGAGCCTTAGCCTTTAAGAAAAATGATTGGGTCTTGCTAAAGTTTCTCAAGGCTCGTTTAAGGCATACTACGGGCAAGAATCCTACGAGCCACCAAGAGTATTATGATAAACTAGAAAAAAGATACTATGGTCCTTTCTTTTAAAATTCTTAAGCCAATCAATGAGATGTCTTATCAATTGAAGTTGCCAAACCATTGGCTCATTAACAATGTTAACCATCATATGAGCCTACTCAAGCCTTACAAAGGAGAGCCACAAAAAGAATCAATAATTGAGGACCCGCCAAAGATCGAAGATCACAAAGAGGTGTTGCAACCCAAATCGATTCTTCGACACAAAGACAAGGCACGAAGAAATGGTAATGTTATCCAATGATATCTTGTTAAGTTTAATAATTATCCTTTTAAAGATGCTAGATGAATGTAAGGAACCTAACTTAAGGATAATATGAACCTTGTCAATGCTTACAATACTAAACTAGAGTAAGCAAATGAAAATGCATTTAAGTGAACAACGTCTTTGTCTTATAAGACTCATTCTCTTTCTTTTATTGTGCACAAAATTTAAGAAGTATGCATGCTTAGGATTATGTTTGTGGTGACGACGTCTCCCAAACACTAAGTAGAACTTGTCACTCTACTTTGAAAGTATGATATGGACTAAAGAGCAGACATGCTTGCGACAGCTAAGTCTCTCGAGCACCAAATGGATAAGTCATTTATTCTGGAATGATGTCGTAGGGTAAAAAGAGATCCTCTATCCACGAAAAAACATGGACTAATGACTCGTATTTATCTTCTCTACCTCATAGTCAAGGACGACTATGATTTCAAGAGAGAGGTAATGTCATAAAATACAATATCTAACTTTACCAAATGATTTTCTTATATTAAACTAATCATTTAATATGGAAAGATAAAAGGGGAACAAGAGTTAGGATATAGATATGTGCGCTTTTAGAGCTATCTTCACAAGGGACCAAAAGGAGAAATGGTTGCATCTCAATAGGGGTCCAAAAGGAAACGGTCTACCAAAGAGCAATGTGCAATAAGTGCTTCTAGATTTACCTCAGCAAGGGACCAAGAGGAGAGATGGTTACATCTCAATAGGGGTCCAAAAGGAGGTAGTCTATCAAAGAGCAACGTGCATCTAATCAAGCTTAAAAGACCTTAGGGTTAGCTTCATTAAAGACCTCCAAAATTTAGTGTTAAAAAGTCCTTTGACCCTAGGCAAGCTAGGGCTGACCTTGAAGTGGGAATCCTACCCAAGCATGAGGTGCTTGTTGGCTTGCTAAGTGTTAGTGGAAACCTTGCCCAAAATCTTGAGGTGTTTCTCACATGCAATGACTAAGGTTCTTGAAGTGTTCAATCAAAGATTAAATCTCAAGAGGCATCAGAGTTTCCATGCTTGATTGACTAAGTGTTTGAAGTATTCAATTCAAACCAAATGACTTAATAAGCATAAAAGACACATGTTCAAATGATCCTCCACATGTGGCCCTCATGATGTGCTTAAATGCTATTGGATAGGTTTTAAAGGGGTCCAATGAGAATTTAGATACATAAAAATAAATAATCAAATTATTTCTCTCAAAGAGGAAAAAGAAGATACATGTCCAAATGAAATAATTAAATAATACGAGAGAGAGAGAGAGAGAGAGAGAGAGAGAGAGAGAGAGAGAGAGAGAGTTGGACCAAACATGAGAGGGAGTATACTCTCCCACACACACACACACACACACATTCTCTCATTGTGTGGAGTGCAAAGTGCAAGAGCTCCATCTCCTTCTCCAAGCTTGTTGAGAAGTGGAGAGCCTACACCAACACTCTTGGCTGTGGAATGCAAATCCAACCAAGAGCCATGCTTCAATGCTTAAGCTTGCCATCTTCTTCATCTTCATTACTATGCTATTATGCCATGCTAAGAAAGAAGAGTGATGATAAGTGAGGAACTATTTCTTTTTCCTATGGATGATTCTTCTTCCTCTTTCCTACCCACATTTCCTGTCTGCTAGCTCTCTCCACCTTCGAAGGTGTTTGAGGCCTTGGGACTGAGGCTTGGGATAGTTAATGATTTTTGCAAAGTTTATGTTATGCTCGTGATGCATGAAGCTTTCCATCTTCATAGCATCACGAAGGTCACAAGGAACACAAAGATTGTATTGTAACAAGTCTCACTTGATGGGAAAATCTATAATACAAATGCCTTTTGGAGGGGGGACCGGCTGCAAGTAAATCCGATCCTCAACTATTGTCATGTTCTCTAATACTCCCTCTCTTGAAAAAGTATTGTTCATGCCAAGTTAATTAAGTATTATATTCATGATGCTACCATCAATTAAGTTTACCCTCTATGTTCTCAAAGTAATCTCACAAAAATGCTCACTCTAATTCTCTTAATTCCGCTATCCTCAAAGTTCATAGGCCATTTCCATTACATCATGAGAAAATATGTCTGCTCATACAAAAGAAATCATATAAGACTTAATCAAAACCAGGCTACACATCATCTTATTAGTGACTTACTCAAAGTTACATTACCTTTTATGAATTTTGGGTTCTTCATATGTAACATTTAATGGCCTAAAAACTTGTGTGTAGTGGAAATTAACATGAACATAGTGGGCATTTCATTAGAATAGATTCATAATGAGAATTACAAGAGTGCTTGGGTGGAGAGAGAAACAAAAAGCATAACATCTAGTTAGATAGCATCAACAATAATTTCAAAAGAGAGAGAAATTAAGCTATTGACAACAGTTGAGGACCGGATTTACATGGAACCAGTCCCCCCTCCAAAAGGCTTTGTATTATGGTTTCTCCCATCAAGAGAGACATTGTACAATACAATTCTTTGTCTTCCTTCAAGACTAGCTAGTGCAATGAAGATGAAAGTTTCATGCACTAAGCAAAACACTTAGCAAACATTACATCAATTATCCCCGGTCTTAGACCCAAGACCTCACAAACCTTCGAAGATGGTGAGAGCTAGCAGGGTATGAGAGTAGATTGAGAGGAAGAAGGAGTATTCTTACGAGAAAGATGTACATCTTCTCACATAATCACTCATATTAGCATAGCTTAGCTTAGTAATTAGCATGGTAGAGGAGATGAGCATCCATTGAAGCTTGGCTCTTGGTTGGATTTGCATCACAAAGCCAAGAGTTGTTGGTGTAGGCCTCCCTTCTCACAAGCTTGGAGTAGGTGGTAAGCTTTCCATTAAAGCTTGAGAAGGAGAGAGAGTCTTCTTTACTTCACACATGAGATTGTGTGAGTGTTTGTGTGATAATGCCTTGCAAAAATCAGCCCCCCCCCTCTCTTTTAGGCGAGCCCTCTTGCTATTTTCTCTTGTTGTCCTCTCATTGGACCTCCCTAGGGCTAGCCAATGACAATTAAGCAGCATAAGTGATAAACTTCTGATATGTGTCCCCCTTTCCCCTTTTGTGAGAGCTTTAGGTAATTTAATAATTCAACTAAACTCTCATTGGGCCCCTTTACCTCTTGGCCAATAGGAATCAAGCAAGCCATTGGGCTGCTGAATGCTCATTGGACCCCTTGGGAGACTGTCCAATAGTCTTCTAGAGGACTTAATTCTCATTGGTTCTTTTATTAAGGGTTTTTAAATTAATTAAACTAGATTTACTCTAGCCTCATTCTCATTGGTTCACCTCCAAGGCCATCCAATAGGAATTGGGTACACCTTGTGGGCATCTGGGCTAGGGAGCTGACATGTGTCCCTCATTCCCTTTGTGTAAAGGGAGCTTGTGTGTGTGTGTGTGACTTTCTCTCTCATCCCCTACTCCCAAGGCTCGCCCCCTCCTATGTAGGGGTTTGTAAAGACTTTTTGGGTCACACACAAAGCATCCAATTCCCCCCATGGTTGACCTTTGGACACAACCTTTGAATTTTGGAACCTTAGCATTTTGGAAGTCTTAATGGGCTGAACCTTAGGGTATTTTTAGCCCATTGTTGCACATGGATCTTTTGCAGATGGCCCCCCTTTGGATCCGTATTTTCCCTCCTTTGGATCCCTAATGTGGCCGGTCTGCTAGCTTAACCCATATTCTAGCTTTTTCTCTCCTGGCACTTCCCCATATTAAATGATCAATTTAACATGAGAAAATCATTTAGGAGAATTAGATATTGATTATTATGACATTACCTCTCTCTTGAAATCATAGTCGTCCTCGACTATGGTGTAGAGAAGATAAAGCATATTCATGAGTCCTTTTCTTAGCGGGTAGAGGATCCCTATGTTACCCTACGACATCATTCCACAATGGATGACTAGTCCATTTGGTGCTTGAGAGCCTGAGGCTGCCGCAAGCATGTCTGCACATGAGTCCTATCAATCTTCAATAGTAGAGTGACAAGCTCTACTTGGTGTATGGGAGACGTCGTCTCCGCAAACTTGATCTAAGCATGCATACTACTACATTTTTGTGCACAATATATAAAGAAAAAGAGAGTCTTATAAGACAAAAACTTTGTTCATTTTTAACATTTTGTACATTTGCTTACTCTTGGGAAGCATTGTAAGCATTGGAAAGGTTTAGGTTATCCTTTAATTGTATGCCTTGCATCCATCTAGCATCTTCAAAAGGATAATTCTTAAACTTAATAAGATATCGTCGGATAGTCTTACCGCCTCTTAGTACCTTGTCTCCATGTCGAAGAATGGACTCGGGCTGCAGCACCTCCTCTTGGTCCTCGATCTCCGGTGGGTCTTCAGTAGTTGGTTCTTGAGGTGGCTCTCCTTTGTAAGGCTTTAATAGGCTCACATGGAAAGCATTGTGTATGAGCCAATGATTGGGAAACTTGAGTTGATAGGCCATCTCATTGATTGGCCTAAGGATCTCAAAGGGACCATAGTACCTTTTTCTAGTTTAGCATAGTACTTTTGGTGTCCTGTAGGATTCTTGCCCGTCGTGTGCCTTAATCAAGCCTTGGGAACCTTTAATAAGACCCAATCATTTTCTTTAAAGGCTTGGGCTCTTCTGTGCTTGTCAGCAGCAGCCTTTTGCCTTTGTTGTGAGATAGAGATAGCATCCTTAATCTTTTGAAAAGATTCTTGTAGGTCTCGCCTATACTCATTTGCAGCGAAGATCTTCCCATGTACCTTAAGTAGCAAGGGACTTTTTGATCTCCCCTCAATTACCTCGAAAGGTGCTTTTTCCGTGGAAGTATGTACAATGTTATTGTAAGCATACTCCACTAAGGGTAAGTACTTCTCCCATTGGGATCTTTGATCTACTTCTGTTACATAGGCTTTTAGTAGATCGAGAATTGTTAGGTTAGCTATTTCACTTTGGCCATCCGTTTGTGGATGATAGGCCGAAGAGAAGTTTAGCCTTGTCCCTAAATTCTCAAAGACACCCTTTCAAAAATTACTGGTCATTCTAGGATCTCTATCCGACACTATGGACATTGGCAAGCCACGGTACTTGAAAATTTGTGAAATGAAGAGGGTTGCCATTTGATGGGCTTTGATAGTCTTTTTGACAGGTATAAAATGAGCTTGTTTACCGAACCTGTCTACTATCGTCCATATTCCCATATTCCCATGGATAGACTTAGACAATCCAAAGATAAAATCCATGGATATGCTCTCCCATGGTGAATTAGGGATTGGCAAGGGTTGAAGCAATCCAAGTTGCTTCCCTCTATCAAATTTTGTCTTTTGGCATACCACACATTTAGAAACATACTCTTGTATGTCACTTTCATGGTAGGCCAATAGAAATATGTTTCAATTCCCTTTAAGGTAGACTGAATCCCTCTATGCCCCGCATAAGGTGGAGCATGAGATTCATACATTACCTTCTCACGTAGTGAGTTAGTAACACATAGTCTATTGCCGTAGAGAAGATAACCATCTTGTAAAGTAAATGGTTCTTCTTTCTTCCCTAATGCAAGGGCTGAAATCACATTTCTAAAATCGGGATCACTAGCATACTCATCTATCATTGAAGATAGATCATTGTGAGTTGCTATGGAAACCGCATTCACTCTCGGCCGTCTTGAGAGTGCATCAGCTACTTGATTATGCTTGCCAGCAATGTGAGCAATATGAAAATGAAATTGTGAAAGGAAATTTTCCCACCTCATTTGTTTGTCGGAGAGCTTGCTCTGCGTCATGAAGTACTTAAGACTTTGGTGATCCGTCGCAAAATGAAAGGAGTCCCCAATAAATAGTGCTTCCATGAGTCTAAGACATGTAGAACTGCAAGGAGTTCCTTTTCATATATGCCTAGAGCTTGTTCAACAGGGTCGAGCCTTCGACTCTCATAGCCTATGGCGTGCCCTTCTTGGAGCAAAACAGCTCCAAGGCAATCACCACAAGCATCACATTGGACCTCAAATGGTTTTGAGAGATCCGGTAGTGTAAGCACAGGTTGAGAGATAAGCTTTTCGAAAGCATTGTTCTCCTTAGTAGACCATGTATACCTAACGCTTTTCTTTGTTAGGTCATGTAATGGTCTCGCAATTTGTGAGAACTTTTCTATGAAGCGTCTATAGTATGCACACATACCTATAAAGCTTCTTAGTTCATGAAGATTCCTTGGTTTAGGCCATCCTTTTATTACCTCTAACTTTGATGGATCCATTTGGATACCATCTTGAGAGATAATGTGACCTAAATACTGAATCTCTTGCAAGAAAAATTCACTTTTCTTTCGATTAACATAAAGTTTATTCTCTCTTAAAACTTGAAATATTACCTGGAGGTGTTGCTTGTGTTCGTCTAATGGATTAGAGTAGATGATGATATCATCAAAGAACGCTCCACTGAAGGTTCGATGAGGCCTGAACAGCTTTTTCATTAAGCGGTTGAATGTGGCTGGTGCATTGGTCAAGCCAAAAGGCATGACAATGTATTCGTAAAGACCAAATGTGGTGCAAAATGCGGTCTTTACAATGTCTTGATCAACTATCCTTATTTGATGATAGCCACTTTTTAGGTCAATCCTACTGAAGTAGGTCGATCCTTGTAGCTTATCAAATAGGTCTTCTACCCATGGAATGGGAAACCTATTCTTGATAGTGATCCTATTTAGTGCTCTATAGTCGACACACATACACTATGTGCCGTCTTTCTTTTGCACTAATAGCACAGGTGAGCAGAATGGAGATGAGCTAGGCCTAACCATGCCCTTCTCAACTAACTCATGCACTTAACGCATAATCTCCTCTTGTTGAGCTTGAGAAACTCTATAAGGAGGTTTGTTAGGCGGTGAACTTCCTGGCAGGAGTTCAATTGCATGGTCATCATTACCTCGTTTAGGAGGTAGCTCACGAGGGATGTCATCAATAAAAACATCTTGAAACCCCTTGAGAAAATTGGATAACTCTAATTCCTTTTGGTTGCTTTTATTTTCTTTTGCTAAAGCATTAGGTTCATTTTGAGAATCTTTAACAAAAATCATGTACACGGAAATAGAGCTCTTTATTGACTTGTTGAAAGCTGGTGTATGTACAATGGGGATAGTGTTACCCATTTCCTTAGCATCTATATACATGTCTTTTTCCCTGAACGTAAAGGAGATTCTCCTTTCAGGGAATTTAACATTGGCAGCCAGGCGATCAAACCATGGTGCCACTAGGATTACATCCTCATGCTTGAGAGGAGAGATAAAGAAGTCCTCTTTGTCCACATAGCTTTGGACATGAAGCCTCAATTTTTCGATTAAGGGAGTGACTGAAGCTTCTTGCCCCTTGAAAGCACTGTCTGTGGGTAGGACATCTCCCATCTCGTAGTCTTGTATGCCTAGCTTGGTGGCCAACTCTATAGATAGAAAATTGTGAGTAGAACCAGGGTCAAAGAGAATAAAAACATCATGTTCTCTTACCTTTCCCCAAGCATGGCATAGAGGAGATCCTTTGTGGTGAATTTGGTGAGTCTCCTCCTCTTGGATTTCAACCAAGGTAGCTCTAGGAGGATCTTGGCAGTTGTTCTTTTGGGGACAAGCGCGGTACGCATGCCCTTGTTCGCCGCACTTGAAACATCGGTTATCCTTGCGATAACGCTCAAGCTCTTCAGGAGAGAGTTTGTTTTTACCTTTGTAAACTCCCTTCTCTTTAGTTTTGTTGGAGTTGCCCTTAGGAGACTTTTGGAGATTGTCCTTCCCCTTAGGCTCATTGGAACCCTTGTTTTCCGGGGGCTTATTATTTCTTTTAGCCCCCGTTTGGAAATTGATCTGAGAGGCCACCATAGTATGGTGTATTACCGCCGATATGGTACGCGGCCTTTGGGAGTTGCCATACTCCGCCATTTCTTCGGTTAAGCCCGCACAAAATTGCTGCTTTTGCTCTCCAAAATCCAACTTTTTGAAGACAGTGGCTTTGAGTTGTAGGTCCCAAAACTTGTCTACATATTTGTGGATGGATTCATAGGGAGAGAGCTTTAAGCTTCGCCATTCGGTGAGTACTTTGTCTTTGGCATCGGTGGCCAAAAACTGCTTCATAATGGAAGCTCTTAAAGCTTCCATGTTCGCGGAGCTTCACCGTTGGCTCGTAGGCTAGACCACCATTGTCTGGCGGACTTTTGAAAGTGCATAGCTACATGGCATAGCTTAGAGGACTCCGTGAAGCCCTCATCTCCAAACGCCGCATCAAATTGTTGGATAAAGGCCAAGACTTTGTCCGTAGCACCAAAGGTGCCATCATAGGTAAGTAAAGAGATTCTCTTCCCTCCCTCTTTGAACTTCTTCAGCTTGGATGACCTCTTCCATGCGGCATATGATTTCCTATGGCCTCTTCTTTTTGATGGTTCAAAGGTTGCACCATCACTTTCTTCAGAAGGTGAAGAATTTGAGGAAGGTGGAGAAGAGGGTGACCTCTTTCTCGCCTTTTTCTTGTCTTGATCTTCGTCGTCTTCACCATCACTTTCATAAGAGGAAGAGGATGAAGAAGATGGAGAAGAGGGTGTCCTCTTTCTCGCCTTTTTCTTATCTTGCTTTTTATCATCCCTCTTTGAATTATGGTGTGGAGAAGGGTGCGATGGTCTTCTTCGCTTTGGTGGTGATGAAGAGCATTTAGCCCGCCGTCTTCGTGGAGCCATCTCCGCCGAGGTGGCGGGAGACTCATTTCTTTCTCGTTCCTTCGATGGAGGCTCTTGAGTTCTCCTTTGGGAAGGAGATACATCATCAAGAAGTAAATTCTTGAGCCCTTCATATGGATTCTCTTCTTCTTCCCGAATCGGAGAGAGACCTCTTTTGGAAGTCTCACAAGGAGGCTTCCTAGGTGTTCTCTCGTCATGGTGGTGAGCTCGGAGAATCCCGTGAGCCCGGAGCTGCCGTTGCACTTCACTTTGGAGAGATTGGTTGCCCATGGCTTGTTGAAGCCTAGAAACAAGATAGTTAGCAAGCATCGGAGCATCATTAGTAGCTTGCTCATTAGCAAAATAAAAGTTATCAACATTAATTTCACTCTCTTTACTATTGTCAGCCATTCTAACAACTTTTAGGTGTAAAATTTTTAGGTGTACTTTGGCACTTCAAGCCCTAGTTGCTACTCCTCTTTACCCCTTTAGAAAAAGCACTCAAGCTAAAGTACCTGTGGCTCGAATACCATTAATTGCAAGGAATAGAAGAGAGGGTCTTTCAACACCAAAACAACACCGGCTCCTGTCAAGCTTCTAATAGCTCAATAGTGGTTAAGCCGTAGGCAAGCCCCGTAGTACTCCACTATTAAGACCATAGCTCTCAATGGTGATGCCCCGTTAACTGCACGAAGGTAGGTGCACTGCAAGGCTGAAAAATCCCTATTCTACTTACGCACAGGCAATTGATAATACCAACCATTTATAGCTAGCTTGAGGACCTCCCTTCTTGAGCAAGAAAAGATAAACCTTGTGCTCTGATACCAATGTAACCGTTAATGGCCTAAAAACTTGTGTGTAGCGAAAATTAACATGAACATAGTGGGCATTTCATTAGAATAGATTCCTAATGAGAATTACAAGAGTGCTTGGGTGGAGAGAGCAACAAAAAGCATAACACCTAGTTAGATAGCATGAACAATACTTTCAAAAGAAAGAGAAATTAAGCTATTGACAACAGTTGAGGACCGGATTTACATGGAGCCGGTCCCCCCTCCAAAAGGCTTTGTATTATGGTTTCTTCCATCAAGAGAGACATTGTACAATACAATTCTTTGTGTTCCTTCAAGACTAGCTAGTGCAATTAAGAGGAAAGCTTCATGCACTAAGCAAAACACTTAGCAAACACAACATCAATTATCCCCGGTCTCAGACCCAAGACCTCACACACCTTCGAAGATGGTGAGAGCTAGCAGGGTATGAGAGTAGATTGAGAGGAAGAAGGAGCATTCTTATGAGAAAGATGTACATCTCCTCACATAATCACTCATATTAGCATAGCTTAGCTTAGTAATTAGCATGGTAGAGGAGATGAGCATGCATTGAAGCTTGGCTCTTGGTTGGATTTGCATCACAAAGCCAAGAGTTGTTGGTGTAGGCCTCCCTTCTCACAAGCTTGGAGTAGGTGGTAAGCTTTCCATTAAAGCTTGAGAAGGAGAGAGAGTCTTCTTTACTTCACACATGAGATTGTGTGAGTGTGTGTGTGATAATGCCTTGCAAAAATCAGCCCCCTCTCTCTCTCTCTTGGGCGAGCCCTCTTGCTATTTGCTCTTGCTGTCCTCTCATTGGACCTCCCTAGGGCTAGCCAATGACAATTAAGCAGCATAAGTGATAGCCTTCTAACATGTGTCCCCCTTTCCCCTTTTGTGAGAGCTTTAGGTAATTGAATAATTCAACTAAACTCTCATTGGACCCCTTTGCCTCCTGGCCAATAGGAATCAGGCAAGCCATTGGGCTGCTGAATGGTCATTAGACCCCTTGGGAGACTGTCCAATAGTCTTCTAGAGGACTTAATTCTCATTGGTTCTTTTATTAAGTGTTTTTAAATTAATTAAACTAGATTTACTCTAGCCTAATTCTCATTGGTTCACCTCCAAGGCCATCCAATAGGAATTGGGTACACCTTGTGGGCATCTGGGCTAGGGAGCTGACATGTGTCCCTCATTCCCTTTGTGTAAAGGGAGCTTGTGTGTGTGTGTGTGACTTTCTCTCTCATCCCCTACTCCCAAGGCTCGCCCCCTCCTATGTAGGGATTAGTATAGACTTTTTGGGTCACACACAAAGCATCCAATTCCCCCCATGGTTGACCTTTGGATACAACCTTTGAATTTTGGAACCTTAGCATTTTGGAAGTCTTAATGGGCTGAACCTTAGGGTCTTTTTAGACCATTGTTGCACATGGATCTTTTGCAGATGGCCCCCCCTTTGGATCCCTATTTTCCCTCCTTTGGATCCCTCCTGTGGCCGGTCTGCTAGCTTAACCAATATTCTAGCTTTTTCTCTCCTGGCACTTCCCCATATTAAATGATCAATTTAACATGAGAAAATCATTTAGGAGAATTAGATATTGATTATTATGACATCATAACTTTTGGGAAGCAAGTATTCAAGATTTGCATCAGCTTAGGCTTCATGCAACAACTCCAAATCATAACGCTTGCTCGAGCTACGAGTACTTCCAAGAAATCTTGGGTACCTGGTCTCAACTTACAAAAACATAAATTATTGACACATATTCCTTGTAATGCTTGCTTGAGTTCCCATTCATCTTTTGGTAACCTAGAACAACTCTTCAAGACCACCCCATTGACATCAAGAATAATCAGTCTGCCCTTTGATGCAGAAAGATCATTTGGAGCATTGTGCTCTATAAAAGTAGGCTGATCTAACGACCAAGATTTGAACCCTAACAAACAAGAATAGGCAAAAGAGACAAAAAACATATAATTGCTCATCAAACACTAGAAAGTAATATGCATATTTGGTTGAAATAAGGTCGGTAATACAATGTGGCACAACACATGCATTACATCTTGCACGCACAGGTCTTAGGCACACACACTCGAGAGAGCTTCTTTTATATATAAAATATATATGCTATAAGAGCGTCATCATCACCTGTTGTATGCTCATTAACATCAATCCCTATAGGGGGGTCCTTGTCTCCCAGAAACTGGGCCTTGTGCACTACATCATCAAGAGGTAAGCATTCCTCAAGGAGCTCCTTGCTAACACCAGTATCATCCACCTTTGGGTCCTCTCCCTTTAACACTTTATTCCCACCCCTGTCCACCTTTGGGTTCTCTATAATGGGATCCTTGTCTCCATCTTTCTTCTCCTGTAGCGACTTTTCATCATCTACTTTCCCCTTCTGGTCCTTGCCCCCATCCTACTGGTGGTCCTTGTCTCCATCCTGCTGGTCCTTGTCTATATCCTGTTGGTCCTTGTCAGGATGATCATTGTCTACATCCTGCTAGTCTAGTAGCACCTCATGGTCCACCGGCCCTTCCTTGCGGTCATTTACTCCCTCATGGGCCCTTGTGGTGATGTCCTTGTCTTCATCTAGCGTGTCTGATTGCACTTCATTAGACATGCCTTGAAATGTGCGTGTAGCTGCCTCGTGTATCTCCACATCATGGAACTTAACACCATCTACCATTTCCTCATCAAACATATGTCCAGCCTTGGAGTGCTTGTCTGCAACATGGTTGTCCGTATACTCCTCTATGACCTCGTATTCTACATAGTTCAACAACAAAAACACATTCTACGATAAGAAAAACCAGAATTGTGTTCAAAGAAAGAAGAAGGACATTTGCTTACTCTTCTGAACATGTCCATTGTGAGCCCAAGTCTTGACTACTTCGGAGATGCGCTCGTTGCATCCAACTTTCGCACAAATGTCTTTTTTCATTAGAGTGGCAACGAAATAGAGAGGGTGGTACTGGTGCCTGCAAGCAGCATGAAAGAACCAACCACATGGGTGGAGCCCAAGCACTCCCCACAAACAACACAAGATCCTAAAGCATAGATTGTGTTGTCTTCATCCTTGATATGGGGCCCTGGAAATAATGTGAATCTTCTTCCTTTGTTAATTTCTGCAATCATCATTCTAACAAATTCACTCTGGATATGAGCCTCTTCATACTCAGTCTCAAGGACATCTCATTCCCTCTGCAGATCACATATGGAAATGTCATGACAATGAATATTACCAAAGTAATGTCCTAGAGAAAAGTAAACAGTAGCAAATGTAAATGTCATGACAGTTACCAGCACTAAATAGCACACAGTACCAAATGTAACAAATAGTAAACTGTACCAAATGTTCAGAGTACCTAAAGGACCAACTAGTACCAAAGGACAATAATCTAATAAGCACTGAATAGTACCAAACAAAGAACAAGAACCAATATGGTAAGTAGCAAAACTAGAAGAAAATACCTAAAGTACCTGTTAAGTATATCATGCTCCTACCAGAGCACAAGAGTCTATTACACACTAAATAGTTCCAAATGTTAAGTACCAAACAATAAATAGTACCAATAATCAGTATAAAAAGTTCCAAAAAATAAAACTACCAGATGCTAAGTACCCAAAGCACAACAGTAAAAATCTAAAGTACCAAAAAGTACAAAATGAGGTCTCCCAAGTTTCCAAAAATATTGAAGTACCAAAAGTAAAGTATCTCCGGTCAAAACATGGTACTTAAAGACCTAATATGTATCACGATTCATAGCACACAGATACATATGATGCTCCTACAGAAAGTACGAAAAGGACTCCAAAGTACCCAAAAATATTGAATTTTTGAAGAAGTACCAAATGAAAGTACTCGTGGTCAAACCAAGGTACTTTGAAGCACCTAAGATATACATCTCAATACACAGATATAAATATTATGTTCCAATAGAAAGCACCAAATGTAAAGTACCAAAAGTACAAAATGTTCGTACAAGAAGTACCAAATGCTCTTACAAGATGTACCAAATGTACAAAGAAAGAAATATGCACGATGTACCAAAGGACACTTGAAGAACTAGCTATATATCAAAAGTACCAAAACAGCTCAAATAGTACCCAAGTTTGTTCATGACATTGTACAAAAGTATGAGATATAAACCAGGACAAGTAGCAAAAGTTCCTATCAAGAATATGGCACTACATACAAGTGCATACAACTACATGCAAGAATATGGCACTACATACAAGCACAATTAGAGAAAAATAACCTAAAGAACAAGAGGTATCATATGTAAAAATACCTGTTCAATTTTCATTTCTAGAGAAAGATTCTTCATCTCTGTAGTGCCTTCGAGTCGACGTAGCATGCGTTTTGACGCATTTATATGAGCTTCCACATCTTTTATCTCATCAACGTCACAAGGAACTTGCCGATGTAGTTCATCGAGGCGTTGCTCGAACAAAAGAATATCCTCCTTAATTTTCTTTGTGATAGCATTTGAGCCCTCAAACCTTAGTAAACTCTCTTTCTTTTGTTGGAGACTTACCCTCAACTCAAATAACCTGTTCAACTTCTACGTAGAGCTTGTCGAAACTCCACAAACAATGGCATCCAAACCAAAAATTAATCTACTACCACTGTCTCAAACTGGAAAACTTTTTCCTCTTCAATATTACACATATTGCTGGCACCCCGTGTGTACTGGCTCTTCTTGTTGGACCCTAATAGCCCACCATGAAATGCTCCATTAGCCATCTTCCAAATTTCCACCTTCCTCTCCAATCCTCCAAGTTTACTACTGCACATGCTCAACACACTCTCCCCAAACCTTGCCCATGCAATTTTATGTCTTGCTCGGTCATTTTTAGCAGCATGGCACTTCTCAAAAGCATAGCACCTAGCAAACTTATTTGTAATCTCCCCACATGATGGGGGACCTTGGTACACCTTATGAAAAAGAAGTCTGCAATCATCAATGAAAAAAGGCTGCAAATGGTGAAGGTAGACCTTTGCATTCTTCTGATACCGATGTTGGAGAACAGTAAGCCACTAATCATCTGGCAGATCATAGTCAGATAATTCCTTAGCAACCTTTCCTTCTAGACTCAAACCATACTCCTCATGTAATTCTTATGTAGTATATTCTCATGCAGTATAGCAGAATTTGTTGAGTATTGGGTACTCATCCATTCCGTTTTTCCTTAAAATACAGCAAGAGGAAACAATTAGACATGCCACTATAGTACCAAATGTATAGAGTATTTAACATGCAACCATATTCATGCAACCAACATGCAGATAATGTCTTACAATACCTTAATTAACATGCAACCAAACCAAATGGTACATTGCCAACCATGTAAAATAACAATACTTCTCTTCTTTGTTGTGGATATGCTATCTTGTGCAACAGAGGATTTTCCCATGCTCTCTATTATCTATGATTGATCAATGTTCTTCCTCTCTTTCGGGGCTGTAGTACCACTATTGCTGCGACGCTCGTTCTTGCTGATATGAGGCTCATTGCGATTGCTACGAGGAGTTTTGAATGAACTCCCCTTCATCCTAGACTACTTCTCTTTAGAAGCTTTGGGTGTGGCTCTAGGTGCACATTTGCGGACTGGTATCCTCATGTTGGCAGAGGGCAATGGAGGAAGGGAAGGTCACAAGGGGAGCTATGGAAAAGGTGTTTCTAAAAAACCTGCAAAGCGCTCTCGTGTGCGGTAGGGAGAGAGAGAGAGAGTTCAAATCAATTCCAAATGTGTGACCATGATCACGTACTATACCTTGCTAAACCATGATTACACTAGGTCTTATAATCTTTGAATTGTAAAAAGTGTGACCACGACCACGTACTATACCTTGCTAAACCATGATTACACTAGGTCTTATAATCTTTGAATTGTACCTGTTAAAATGTAAACTTTAAAAGTCCAAATGTAAGTTCCCTCCTCCAAGAACCCTACAAATACCAAACTGGCAAACAACCAAATGGGTACAATTTTTGCGCCACCAAACCCTGCTTTCAGCCAAAGGCATTGTCAATTTTCAACCTCCTCACTGCCCTAATGCGCACAAGACTTCACTTAAAATGCTAGGTGTAGTGGTCATCTTTAAAACTTCTCAATGCTAGCTCTTTTCCTCCAAAGCCTTGATATCAAGTCGAAATTGACGATGCGAAAGTGCTAGACCAAGGAGAGAAGCAAAAGAGAGAGAGAGAGAGAGAGAGAGAGAGAGAGAGAGAGAGAGAGAGAGATTTCTGAACCAATCAACCTTGGCAATAAACTAGTAAATCTTACAATGGCGGCTGTGTGCGCTTTATACTCACCTTAGCAAATTGCCCTATCCAAGATTTAAGTAAAATAAATACCCAAAGCCAAAATAAACATTGGGATCACATTGGGCTATTTATTTGAGATGCTATAAACTTTTAACACATTCTGATATAAGATGATCATGCTTATATCAATATGTCTAGGTCCATGTGGATAACTGTCAAAGTGCATGGGCCACCTCTACCTCCACCAGCATGCATATTTGCTTGCGTTCCCTAGCCTCAAAGCAAGTCTACTAAAAAAATGCTTAGGGTAAGGTAACAATCAATTGGCTCACTTCTCTTCACCAACTTGAAACTCATCGGTCAAGTAGGCTAAATCAGAGAACCATTGCAAGCTTCAACACCAGGAGAGACAAGAGTTGATGTCATACATCCCATATTGTAGATGCCAACATTGTCATGAAATCCATGTGACACTCTCCATGGGTTCAAACCTCGCTGAGCATTACATTCTGAATAGCATTATCGAAGTACAATCCAGTCCTCTCGCGCATATCAATTAGTCCTCTCACGTGTACATTGCAGATTGGAGTCCATTGCTGTCTGGTTTTCATAACAAGGAGCAAGGTTGATTGCAGAATGCCATAAAACATCATTATGACATGTGTGCTTCTGTATGTATATTTGGTAGAATGCCCACACTTGAGGGCAGTCTTCGCATGAAGGGCAAAAAGAGGCTTTCCTCTATGATTTTAGTGTGCATATTTACAGACCTTTTGCAAGCTTTTTGCTGATGTGTAGATGCTCTTCGGAGAGGCCAAAGCATGCAGCAAAAGACTCTGTACGGTAGGTACTATGTGCAAGTGGCAGTCTTCCTTCCCAAAGAGGAATGCCGTGCTGGAGGGAGCAACGCCAGCCCATAAGCGGCAGGAAGAGAGATGAGTTTCTTCCACTTCCCTACATAAGCCCGCTTCGTGAAGTTGTCATAATCATTTGCTTCGATCGCATCCAAAATCTGTCGATACAAGATCAATGATGCCCAAACCTGGAAATATTCCATGGCAATAGTGTATGAGTGCTTGAAATGCCAAACTCAATTTCACATTGAGTGCTTAACATGCCAATTATAAAAAAACGCAAAAATTTTCAAAGTTTCTGTCAGCATACCGGCCATCTGCTGTCTTTGTCCAGATGAGTGACACCCCTTTCAGCTTCATCAAAAAACATGCGAGCCCTCCTGATTTGATCCTTCATGAAAGCTCTCCAATTGTCTGTTACCTTTCCTGCAAATACATCGTTCTCCCTAAGCCCAAATTGTTCTAATTCATCCTTAGGGAGATAGATCCTCCCACGTCTAGCACTGCTCCAAAATCAAAGCATATTAGCTAACCCACACACAGAAATATTACATATGAAACATGATTTAAGACTTACTCTTCTCCAACATCGCGCAAAATGTTGGTCAGCTGGTTCGCAATGCCCAACGCAAGTGCTGCATTGTAGATGCTTTCTGTGGTGGCTCTCGATAAGGGATCGATGCCCATCACGGGCACACTCATCAAGCCCACAGTTCCAGCAACATAATAGCAATAGAGGTAAAGCTCATCAAAATTCTCATACCGGGTTTTTATGAGATCCATGCGCATGCCCTCAATCATGTCACGGAAAGGCTGTGGCACATGAGTAACAAGTGTTAGGTGTACCAAAAGCTAACATACCCTACCATTGGCATAGTTATTTTCAATCCGACCTGAATATCTATAGGGAACATGGCAACGGTGTCCGCAAGCGCCGCATCCAGCATATCGTAGGGTCTTCCTCTAAAGAGGTCCTCCAACCGTTGCTCCCAGCGGTTGAGAGCAGCAGGAGTGATATGAGGAGCATTAGGTCCATCCACGAGCTCATCAGTGCGTCTACACCACACTATACCACCCAAATTTAACTGCATAAGCTACTCTATATGCTCCCAATAAGAGGTGTCATATGCGGCACAAAGTGATTGTACGCACCATAAATAGCCCAAATGGCGCGTTGTCGTTCAGGAGTCATAAGCATTGTCCCTGATCAGATGGTCCAAATTAGAGAAAGACCTTTTACAAGACCAATACCGCACACACATATAACATACAAACGGCATTCTAAACTTACACATTTACAAACCTTGAGAGGCAAACACACCATGCATGTTTGAAAGAGCATGGTAGAACTCCATTGGCATGATCATAAACACAACTCAGACACCAAGTCAATTGAAAGAAACAACGTGCAACGAACAAATTTTACACATTGTCGTCATGCTAAGAACTGAGTCGAGGTCTTCAGACTGCTGATTTTTCTATGCGGTTCTTTTAGGCAGTCATTGAAAAACTAAACCACATACATCACTCAGCATGAGATTAGCACACACCCTAAAAGCAGAAACGCACAACGTACAAATGGACCAAATATATGCTAATCTCAATCCAAAAGAACGCATAATTTCAGTTGAATGCAAATAATTTGTCCTACCAAGGTAAAAGGTCTTGGCATACTCGGCGCAGACTTCACCGCATCGTGTATACGCCTCTTCCAGAATTTGGGGGGAAATCTCGGGAGTAAAATTGAGGGTTAATTCACTCGAACTAACATCATCCTTCTCAACCTCAATGAGGGCAGGAGAGGATTGAGAGACCCTCTTTGCCATGAGGGCAGCTTGCCGAAGAACCACATCATACACTCGTTCTTCAGACGTCCGAAGATCATGTGCAGGGGATACTCGAGGGCCGCCCTCAACAATCGCTGCCTTGCAATGAGAAGTGGTGCGTCTCCTCTGAGCAGTTGGAACAAATATTACCTTCGGCGCTTCAGCATGCGAGCAATGTGATGGTGTAGCTGAAGTGGAGAGAAATGCTACGGGATGTCGGCCTCTGGGGAGCGATTCTTCAGAATTTCGGGCATCATGAGCCGGCCGTATGGCCAGAGGGGAAGCCCAGGAGGCATGCATGGCGTCTGTGTGCGTGCGTGCGTGCTGGTACGTGTGTGTGTGTGTGTGTGTGTGTATGCCTACAGCTGTGCGTTTTAAGAGAGAGAGAGAGTTGCGTATGTGTGGTGAAGCACGTGGTGCGGGCGGAGGTTTTGCAAAAGAGTCTGTCTGTCTCTCGAATAGATAGTGCAGCACGCAACGACGAGAACTGGATTCGCAGTGGATTGTTTAATTGGGCTGCTGCTGCTGTGCCTGCGAAGCCAATAACAAGTAAGAAGGGCGAGCCTCCATGTGTCCTCGGCCGACCCATACGTGTGCAGCACACCTACACTCTTTGAGTCTTTGCTCTACAAAAGGTACGATCCACCCCGCAGGCATCTTTCAGATGTGACCACCGGCCATTGTCGACCATTGCCAATGTGGGTACATACGGAGCCCACACGCGTTCGAAAGACTCGCTCTTGGCCACTTGTCATTGCTGATGTTGTCGACCCCCATTGATAGAGCCCACATCGACACACATGTGCAACGAATTGTGAAAGACTTGCTCTTGAGCGGGGAAGGTGCACTCGAGAGCAACCATTGGTTGAAACTTTATCCAAAAGTAAACAGAAAGTATGATATTTCAACCTTGTGTTCAACAATAATTTGTATTTCAAGTTAGACGTGTCTATTTTTCAATGTCCTTATTGAACTACACTAGCTTCGCTCACTCTTACTATGACACAAATTAAATAAATTTTTTGATACTTGTTTACATGATGTCAAATGTCGATTTATTCCACTCCATGTTGGGTAAGAGAGAGAGAGAGAGAGAGAGGGAGAGAGAGAGTTTGGAGGGAGAAGATTATCGTGCGAGTTATTGTGCATTTTCACTTATGCTTGCAAATATTTCATACGGACAGTCCTTTCTCTCTCTACCTTCAATGAGAGAGAGAGAGACCTTTCTCTCTCTCTCTCTCTCTCTCTCTCTCTCTCTCTCTCTCTCTCTCATCTGATTCACCAGTTTGTGTCTCGAAATTTTACTCCAAAATAGTGTAAAACCCCAAAAAACAATGTAATTTTAAAAAAAATCATCTTGACAAATTCAAGGAAAGGAATTCTGCGAGGAATGATGTATGTCTGGAAAAATTCAAGGAAGCGAGGAATAGTGTGGGTAGCAGGCTACATAGATCTCTCTCTCTCTCTCTCTCTCTCTCTCTCTCTCTCTCTCTATCGCGTGCTTCTCTCACTTTTGGCATTTAGCCTATCTCGCAGATAGAGACACGTGCAAAGGGTTACTACCTCCGCCATATTATGTTAGTAGATAATAGTATAGATCTACCAGCATAGCCATGGCCCAATAGCCTATGTTTGCTGCTGAGCTGGAACCGAAAAACCTGGCTCCTAAAGCGTCTTTGGACAGAAACTTAGCTAAGCATAGCAAAATTCTAAACCAATGGGTGATTGCCATTAGCTAAAGTATGATTGAGCACGTGGAATTATTCAACTCTTCGGAGCTTTGCAAGAGTTGGGTCCTCATCTGCATCATCATCACCAGCAGCGTCATCTTCCTCATCATTGCCCTCGTCACTGAAGGGATGTTGACCTCGGAGCAGCTTTCGCACGGAAAGGTTGGATGCTGACCTCATAGCAGCTTTCACATTGAAAGACGGGACGTTGTCTGATGCAAGGTTTGATGAGAGCAGCCTTTCCACTGAAAGACAGGACCTCTATGGTCATGCTCGAGTCGCACTGACGTCAATTATCCTCCTCGAGTCCTAAGTTTGCTTCCCTGGAGTCGCCTCCCCCGCTCCACTACTGAATGCAAGGCATCCCACCTAATTACTGCGATACAATGTTCAGGAAAAATGTGTCAAAGCTTAATATCGTGCCGTTTTCAATTTCAAAAATGCCGGTTGAAGGCAAGCGTAAAGGAGAATTCCGCCTCAGAATAGAGAAAAATAGTGTAAAAATTTGAAAAAATGACCTTACTTTTAAATTTTTCCTCTTGACAAATTTAAGAAAAGGAATTTTATATGTTTGGGAAAATGGTTTTTGCGATAGCAATGGTCATCATCAATTCCTCTCCATGGGGAACACAATCTCTCTCTCTCTCTCTCTCTCTCTCTCTCTCTCTCTCTCTCTCTCTCTCTCTCTCTCTCTCTCTCTGTCTCTCTCGCTCTCTCTCTTTTTGTGACAATGTCATTGTCATTGACAGTGTATAAGAGGAAAAGTGTGCCTCAACTTAGCCTTGAGCCGGTAAAAAAATCAAAACAACCTATTGAAGGGAGGCAATGTTCGGGAAAAAATGTGTCTCAACTTAATATCGTGCCGTTTTCAACTTCAAAAATGATGGTGGAGGGCAAGCAGAAAAGAAGAAATTCCGCTCCAAAATAGAGAAAAATAGTGTAAGACCCCAAAAAACAATGTGATTTTTAAAAAATTCATGGAAAAATTACCAAAATACCCCTCTAATTTGTGGAGATTCCCAAAATACCCCTCAAATTTTAAAATTTTCCAAAATACCTCCGTATCTATTTTGGTTGAATTATTCAAGCTTATCATTCCTTTATTCTTTTCTGACAAAAGATCAGTCTTTGATTGCTTAGCATGTAATTTGTCACAAATTACCTCGCAAAAAAGGGCAATTATATCTAAAACTAATGAAGCAATTCATCTCCAAGCCTACATAACCTACTCAAATTCTAGTTTTAGTATCCTGTATTGATAGGCAATCAGTCTTCTTAGGAAAGGTACAAATTTTTTAATCTTTTGAAAATTTTAATCTCACAACCAGGGATATTTTGGCAATTTTGTAAAATTTGAGCGGTATTTTGGGAAATTATGAAAAAGTATCGGGGGCATTTTGGGAATTTTTGAAATTTGAGGGGTATTTTGGGAATTTCCACAAATTAGAGGGGTATTTTGGTAAATTCAAATTCAAGGAAAGGAGTTCTGTATGTCTGGAAGAATTCTTCGTCTCTCTCTCTCTCTCTCTCTCTCTCTCTCTCTCTCTCTCTCACGCTGGCCTGAGTCCTGACTGTCATTTTCTTGATTCTCTCTCTCTCTCTCATACGCACACAAATGACACTCGTCTTAGCACCTCAGTGAGCGCATCTGACCGCCGCCGGCCCTGGGGCTTGCTTCATCATCATCGCCTCATCATCGCGTTCCACACCGCTGAACGTGAGGCTCACACTGTCACGATTCTCTCTCTCTCTCTCTCTCTCAGTGTCTCTGTGCTCTCCTTTGTCCA